>NC_082723.1:44484725-44850077 GCF_030144855.1 Hypanus sabinus | reverse complement strand
CTATTGTACTCAAAATCGGTAGATCATGGACTGAGGACTTGAGTTACACGTGTAGTTCCCCTTTAATAAAAAGGAAGCATGGAAGAGGAGTTGTTCTGTAGCCACGATTTAAATGCAGAAGACTATAATGCTGGTGAATGTACTGTCTCTGGAAAATAAAATTGAAGATATCAGAGCAAGATTACAGTAGCAAAAGGACATCAGATATTATTGTGTAGCTTCCTTCATGGAAACATGACTCACCCCTGTTATTTTTGGACACAGTGATACAGCCCAGTGGCTTCACCATTCTCTGCAAAGATAGGCCAATTAAGTCTGTTAAAGGTAGAGAAGATGAAGGGTGCCTCATGGCCTGGAAGAAGCACCAATGCCTTGAACAGAAATCCCTACAAAAACAAGTGGATACAGCCTAGTTCATCGTGTATAAAGCCTTCTCCACCATAGAGCACATCTACACAAATGTTGCAGGAATGCAGCATCTATTATCAAGGACCACCACCACCCAGGCCATGCTCTCTTCTTGCTAGGAAGAGGAGAAGTGCATTACAGGATGGTTTTGAGTTAATAGTCTGAATAATATTCACAGATTCATCTTTGAAACTGAATGAATATGCCACAGTTGTCACCAACTTCATCAAATACCATTGAAGACATACCACGAACATTTCCAAACCAAAGGCCATCGATGAACAAGAGGATTCATAGTCTGCTGAAGGCTAGATCTGTAGCATTCAAGTATTCAAGGCCAGTGCTCCAGAACCATATAAAATGTCCAGGTACAACCCACAGAAAGCTATTTTAAGAGTGAAAAAAACAATTTTGATTGAGGTTAGAGATGGAATCGGATGCACGTCAGCTCTGGCAGGGTTTGCAGGCCATTACTTCCTACAAGGTGAAACCAAACAACACAAACAGCTGTGAATGCTTTACTCCCAGATGAGTTCAGCAACTTTTTTCATGCTTTGAAAGGGAGAACCGTCCCAACCGCTCAACAGACGACACCATTGCCATCACCCTCCACCTGGCCCTAACCCACCTGGACAAAAAAGACATGTACGTTCGAATGCTGTTCATAGATGAATGCTGCTCAGCATTCAACACAAAACTGATTGGAAAGCTGAGCCTACTGGATCTGAACACCTGCCTCTGCAACTGGATACTGAACTTCCTGACTGGGAGACCTCAATCAGTCCGGATCGGAAGCAGCATCTCCAACACCGTCACACTGAGCATGGGGGCCCCCCAGGGCTGTGTGCTCAGTCCTCTGCTGTTCACTCTGCTGACCCACGACTGTGTTGCAGCAATAGTGGGTCTCATCAGCAAAAACAATGAGTCATCTTACAGAGAGGAGGTGCAGCAGCTAACGGACTGGTGCAGAACTAACAACTTGTCTCTGAATGTGAACAAAACAAAAGAGATGGTTGTTGACTTCAGGAGGGCATGGAGCGACCACTCCCCGTTGAACATCCACGGCTCCTCGCTAGAGATCGTTTAGAGCACCAGATTTCTTGGTGTTCACCTGGCGGAAAATCTCACCTGGTCCCTCAACACCAGCTCCATAGCAAAGAAAGCCCAGCAGATTTCTACTTTCTGCGAAGGCTGAAGAAAGTCCATCTCCCACCGTCCCCCCCCCCCCCCGCCCCCCATTCTCATCACATTCTACAGGGGTTGTATTGAGAGTATCCTGAGCAGCTGCATCACTGACTGGTTCGGCAATTGCACCATCTTGGATTGCGAGACCCTGCAGCGGATAGTGAGGTCAGCTGAGAAAATCATCAGGGTCTCTCTTCCCGCAATTACAGATATTTACACCACACGCTGCATCCGCAAAGCAAACAGCATAATGAAGGACCCCACGCACCCCTCATACAAACTCTTCTCCATCCTGCCATCTGGGTAAAAGCACCGCAGCATTCGGGCTCTCACGACCAGACTATGTAACAGTTTCTTCCCTCAAGCTATCAGACTCCTCAATATCTAGAGCCTGGACTGATAACAACTTGCTGCCCTATTGTCTTGTTTATTATTTTTGTAATGCCTGCACTGTTTTGTGCACTTTATGCAGTCCTGGGTAGGTCTGTAGTCTAGTGAAGTTTTTTTCTGTGTTTTCTTTATGTAGTTCAGTCTAGTTTTTGTACTGTTTCATGTAACACCATGGTTCTGAAAAACATTATATCATTTTTACTGTGTACTGTACCAGCAGTTATGGTTGAAATGACAATAAAAAGTGACTTGACTTGACTTGAATAAAACTACACCTGTGAGAACCCCTGCAACATCTGGAGACCCTGTGATATCTGTCTCTGTGGCCGACGTCAGAACGTCTTTCAAGAGGCTGAACCCTCACAAGGCATCAGGCCCTGATGGTGTACCTGGCAGCATACTGAAAAGCAGTGCCAACCAACTAGCAGGATTGTTCAAGGACTTCTTCAGTCTCTCATTGCTGCAGCCAGAGGTTCACAACAATTATGGAAGTCAATCTTTCCTGTGCCCAAGAAGAGCAGGGTGAGCTGCCTCAATGATTATCACCCAAATATACTTACATTTACTGTGACAAAGTGCTTTGAGAGGGTGATCATGGCCAGAATCAACTACAGCCTAAGTAAGGACCTGGTCCTGCTGCGATTTGCTTATCGCCACAATAGGTCTACACCAGATGCAATCTCACTGGCTCTCCACTTAGCTTTGGATCACCAGGACAATAATAGTGCCTACGTCAGTCAGCTGTTAATTGATTTATGGCTCAGCATTCAACACCATCATAACCTCATTTCTAATCAACGAGCTCCAAAATCAGGGCTTCTATATCTCCCTCTGTAACTGGATCTTTGACTTCCTCACAAGGAGATTGCAGTCGGTGCAGATCAAAGCTACTATCTTCTCCATGCTGACAATCAAGAGTGGCACTCCTCATTAATGTGTGCTTAGCCCCCTGTTGTACTCTATCTATACTTATGAGCGTGTTGCTAAGCACAGCTCAAAAAACAGCTATCAATTTGCCGATAACACAGTTATTGTTGGCAGAATTTCAGGTGGTGACGAGGAGGTGTACAAAAGTGAGATAGATCAGTTGGATGAGTGTTGTCACAACAACTATCTTGCACTTAACATTAGCAAGACCAAGGAATTGACTGGACTTCAGGAAGGGGAAGTCAAGTGAACACACATCAGTCCTCATCGAGGAGTAACAGTCAGCAATTTCAAGTTCCTGGGTGTCAACATCTCCGAAGATCTTTCCTGGACCCAACATGTTGATGCAATTATGAAGAAGGTAGGACAACAACTATACGTCAGGAGAAGTTTGAGGAAAACTGGTATGCCACAAAAGACCCTCGCAAATTTCCACTGATGTTTGTTGAGAGTATTCCAACTGGTTGCATCATTGCCTAATATGGAGGAGTAACTGCACAAAATAGTAAAAAGCTGCAGAAAGTTGTAAATTTAGCCAGACCCATCATGGAAATTAGCCTCCCCAGTAGTTTTGACATCTTCAAAAAGATTATTCAAAAAGGTGGCTTTTGAACATATGCCAGTGATATTAAATGTGATTCTGATTCTGAAACATGGTTGTAATTCGTGAATATTTGTGTTTCTAGAATGTCTCCTTCTGCCCTATCCTCCTCAAAAAGCTGTGGTAAAGGAAAGATGAAGTGAATGCCTGGGTTTTGTCTTTCTTGGATGTTCCCTTACCTGGAAGGGCTGTTTGGGGCCCTGAATGGTGGTGACGGAGGAGGTGCAGGGGCAAGTATGGCATTGCTCCACCCACTTCAATTGACATGTCAGTCCATGGCCTCCTCTACTGCCCTGTTGAAGCCACATCTATGTTGGAAGAACAACATCTTACATTCTGTCTGGGTAGCCTCCAATCTGATGGCATGAGCATCGATTTCTTATACTTTCAGAAATTGCCTCCCCTTCACCATTCCCATTCCCATTTCCCTCTTTCATTTCATCTCCCTACCTGCCCATCACTGCCCTCTGGTGCTCATTCCCCTTCCCTTTCTTCCACGGCTTTCTCCCCCCTCTTATCAGATTCCCACTTCTCAAGCCCTTTATATCTTTCAGCTATCAGCCACCCAGCCCCTAAATTCACCCCTCCCCCTCTACTAGTTTCACCTATCATCTATAAATTTGTACATCTTCCTCCCCTCCTCCACCTTCTTGATCAAACTTCCCATCATTTTTTCCAGTCCTGATGAATGGTCTCGGCCCAAAACGTTGACTGTTCACTCTTTTCCATGGATGCTGCCTGACGTGCTGAGTTTCTCCAGCATTTTGTGTGTGCTGCAAGTATTTAGGAAAGCTCATTTACATGTTTCAGGTGTTTATAACCTGGGGAGGACTTATAGTTTCTTCACAAGTGTGTTCAGGCACACATTAATTTAAATGAAGCAGTGATTTAACTCCTGCATATTGAATCTTGCCAATGACAGAGCATTGCAGTCAGTGCAACATTGTCATAAAGCATGCACACCACATGGTTCGCCTGTCCAACGAGTATAGATGCACTACTGATGTAAAGGTTGATAAGACATTATTTGCACAAGATGAATAGAATAGAGTATTTATCCTATTGGCATGAAGTTGAAATATCGTGATATACAAATCTTTCTTTCATTCACTCTATCAAAGAAAAGCCAAATGTTGCAACATTCAAATACAAGGGAGCTGCTTGCAGTGATCTGCCCTAATAGAACTGGAATGAAAGTGTAAGTGAGGGGATGTGTGAATGAGCAATGGATAGTCCTCAGAGTTCATATATAGACCAACAGTGCCAATAAAGAGTGAAGGAAAGGCACTGTAGGGTGATGTTTCCTGGACAGCTGAAAATATAGGAGTAAAGTTTCCATTTGGGCATAATTGTTAACTCTGGTACAAAATTATGTTAATTTTGAATTGTCATTCTCTTCCACATCATTCCACCAAAGTTGCTACCGGCACATTTCATCTACTGCAGTACTTCCCTTGGCTCACTACAAATGAGAAGCATCTTAACACATCATTTAAGCTGTGCTTTTGAAAGAAAACTTCATGTTTTTAAAAGTGTTAAATCAGTGATTTGACTTAACTGAAAATAGGCTTATCTCAATGGAAGTGTACACTTTGTAGTCCATGTCAATCCACTATCTCTGGAACACAATTTCTAAGAACATATGACAATTTTATTTTAGTATCAGTTGCCTAGCATTGTTGCAGCTATATAGGACCATGGTCAGACCCCACTTGGAGTACTGTGCTCAGTTCTGGTCACCTCACTACAGGAAGGATGTGGAAGTCATAGAAAGGGTGCAGAGGAGATTTACAAGGATGTTGCCTGAATTGGGGAGCATGCCTTATGAGAATAGGTTGAGTGAACTCGGCCTTTTCTCCTTAGAGTGAAGGAGGATGTGAGGTTACCTGATAGAGATGTACAAGATGCTGATAGGCACTGATCATGTGGATAGTCAGAAGCTTTTTCCCAGCGCAGAAATCGTTGCCACAAGAGGTCACAGGTTTAAGGTGCTGGGGAGTAGGTACAGAGGAGATGTCAAGGGTAAGTGTTTTTACTCAGAGAGTGGTGAGTGCGTGGAATGGGCTGCTGTCAACAGTGGTAGAGGTGGATACGATAGGGTCTTTTAAGAGGCTTTTAGATAGGTACATGGAGCTTAGTAAAATAGAGGGCTATGGGTAACCCTAGTAACTTCTGAGGTAGGACATGTTCGGCGCAACTTTGTAGACTGAAGGGCCTGTGTTGTGCTGTAGATTTTCTATGTTTCTGTTTCTATATTTGGAAAGAAACAAAAGCATATTGGGGAAACCCAAATGGTCACAGAGAGAACTTAAATAGCACCAAAAACCAGGACCGAACCCAAGTCTCTGAAGCTAATCCCCGTACCATTGCCCCACCCTTAGCCAATGAGGTAGACAAATTTCCCTTTCTACTGCATGGTACACATGCTCCATTAAGTAAACAAAATGTACTCATGAGGTCTCCTCTTCCAGCACGTGGCTTCTCCATAACATATATTTGTTGTAATTAATAGGATTAATTATCAGAACTAATGGAGTCTGAGTATCATGTGTCAGGAGTATTTTACTAAATAACAGTCTTACCTCTAAGGTTTGACTTCAGTTTCATGAGTCTGTTTTAAAATAAAAGCCTCAGGTTGTTCAAGTTGCATTCACCACGAACATATTTAAAATTCTCAGAATGTTATCATTTGCATCAATTTCACCTAAAGAAATACATTCAAATGAATATTTAATGCACAGAAAGTAAAATTAAGCAAAATACAATGTCCATTTGACAGAGTGAAAGAAAATTAATGATAGCAAGCAGAGTGATAAAGAATGTTAGATCATAGATTAGAAATTGATATGATTGCTAAATATACAATTTATGAATCCAACTCTAGAAGTTTTGAATTTATTGAGGACCAAATGGTGGCAGAGAACATTGGTGAGAAGATAATTAGGTACTCTGCTGTTAATGTCATAATAAAGGAGGAGGCAGTGGAGAAATTGCTTGGGATAAACAGATGAAGTAGAGGTGCTAAAATGGTTAACAGTATTCAATACATCCTGGTTTGCCGAGGGAAGTAAGTTCAAAGGCTGTCTCACTAAGTTGGTAAATTGGTGTATCACTGCATGCCATCCATACAGATCAAATCATTACATCAGTGTACTGAGACAGCACAAGAGAAAAGCAATAACTAAATACAGAATAAAGTCCTACGGTTATGGAGAAGTTCAAAGTTTGAATTAAATTTCAAAGTTTGAAGTAAATTTATTATCCAAGTGCATATATGTTACCACACACAACCTTGAGCTTCATTTTAGACCATAAGACATAGGAGAAGAATTAGTCAATTTGGACCATCGATTCTGCTCTGCCATTCCATCACAGCTGATTGAAGAAAATAAAGAAAACAAATTATTCAAATATAAAAAAACACTGAGGTTAATTATAAAATCCTTTAAAGTGCAGTGCAAGGAAACAAGAGGGTACAAGACCATGATAAGGTGGATTGTGAGATCAAGAGTTCATCTGAACATACAAGATGTCCAGTCAATAGTATTCTAACAGTAGGACTCAAACTTATCTTAAGTCTGGTGGTGCATGTTTTCAGGCTTTTGTACCTCTGTCCAATGGAAGAGGGGAGCAGCAAGGGTTTCCAGGGTGGGAAGGGGTCTTTGATTATGTGACTACCTTTCCAAGGCAGTGAGAAGAATAGACAGGATCCATGGAGGGGAAACTATTTTCCTCGATACACTAAACTGTATCCACAACTCACCATGCCATCTCTCCATGGTCCTTTAAAACTGAAATTTGTATCGGAGTCCAAGAGGATTACAAAAGTTATGCTCTGCTTTATAAAAATAGATCCATCATCATCCATCAGTTGCTATCCAGTCATCCAAATTAAAGATAATACAGGGACAAAATGAATAAAGGGAGGCAGCTGAGGGAGATGATTACGGGTTGGGAGGGGGAGCAGGAAAATGAGCTGGAAGAGGGTGAATGAAGAGAGAGAGTTTTGTGGTGAAAAATAGTGAAGACAATAGCAATTGTGTTTGTGTACATTGCACACAATCCTAAAAAAATCATTGTAGTCCTTAATCAAACTATTAACCATCTGCAGTGTTAGAGTGAGTGTGTGCACTCGGACTGTGTACATTCCTGTGCTGGCATGCATGGGTGTGCTGCATCTGTTTCAATTTTTGAGCGATTTTGATCTGTGCACACTGGCTCTGTGGCCTGCTGTCAACAAACAACACAGTGCTAGATTGAACTGAACTGAGCTGAAACTAAAAATTCCTGGACTGTTCCACTGACTTTGTGGTTTGATGTCTTATATTCTGTGTTTTTCACTCATTTATTTTTGCCATTTGTGTAATTTGTTCTTTTTGTGCATTGGGGTTTATCTGAATGGATTTCAATGTTTTCTTTGCTTTGTGATTGTCTGTGAGGAGACAAATCTTAGGGTTGTACATTGCATACATACTTTGATAATAAAGGTACTTCGAACTTTGAAACTTTGAACTCTCTTGAATCTCTTTGCCTTTGGATTTGACCCTCACATGTCAAGTCCATGTGGTAGTACAAGGCATTGGTAAGGCCAAATTTGGAGTATTGTGCACAGTTCTGGTCACCGAATTATAGGAAAGATGTCAACAAAATAGAGAGAGTACAGAGAAGATTTACTAGAATGTTATCTGGGTTTCAGCACCTAAGTTACAGAGAAAGGTTGAACAAGTTAGGTCTTTATTCTTTGGAGAGTAGAAGGTTGAGGAGGGACTTGATAGAGGAATTTAAAATTATGAGGGGGATAGATAGAGTTGACCTGGTTAGGCTTTTTCCATTGTGAGTAGGGGGGATACAAACAAGAGGACATGAGTTGAATGTTATGGGGCAAAAGTTTAAGGGTAACACGGGGGGGGGGGAATTTCTTTACTCAGAGAGTGGTAGCTGTGTGGAATGAGCTTCCCATAGAAGTGGTAGAGGCAGGTTCGGTATTGTCACTTAAAGTAAAATCGGATGGGTATATGGACAGGAAAGGAATGGAGGGTTATGGGCTGAGTGCGGGTCGGTGAGACTAGGTGAGAGTAAGCATTCAACATGGACTAGAAGGGCCGAGATGGCCTGTTTCCGTGCTGTAATTGTTATACGGTTATATGGAATACACAGATACCCCATGTTAAAAAGACTTCACACAGCAGCATCCTCTACTGCTCTGAATTTGAGGAGAAGCAAGTCATCCTCAACTTTGAGGGGTGGTCTAAGAAGGAAATGGCTTTCAGAGGTGAAGTGAATGTATAGGTGTGCTAATCAGGTGGCTACCTGGGAAGCCTTGATGCATAAAGTGTAAAGCAATGAAGTCTCCCCTATTGTCAGAACTTTTTTCCCTTCATTTTGGTTTAGTAACTGGAATCCATTTAAGCACAGGTTATTTGAGATTTACATTTCAGAAATTTATAGCGATAGAAGCAGGAGAAATGTACCAGTCACTTTAAATAATAATATTGTGGAGCCTTTGGTGTTATTACAAGCTGCTTCCTCTTTGAGTCGTGATTAGGTTTAATGTGGTTGAATATCTCACTAGAGGAAACTTTTGGGAATTGAACTTTTGTTGACACCATTCATAGAAAGTCTGCAGAACAGCAATAGGTCCCGAGAGACTGGCACACCGAAGAGACCAGATCACATCAGCAATTTACGTTAACTCTCTCCAGAACCATGAAGATTCATTAAACAACCGATTGCATGATTTTTATCTGAGTGACATGTGTTTTAGCAGCATTGCTCTAATGAATTGGTAGGCCACAGCATCATAAACAAAAGCCTTTGGGTCTTATTGAAGGAAAATTGCATTAGACGAAAATGATTTGAGTTTATTGTTGAAGTAATTGAGAGTGTTGATGAGTATAGTGTGGCTGATGTATAATTTTTGACTTTCATAAGGCTTTTGATTAAGTACTGCATAAAAGACTAGTTAGTGAAAGTGAACTTGTGAGATTAAAGCAACAGAGTTTGAATTAATGTATAATTGGCTAAGGGACATAAAGCTGAGAACTATCATGTGAATCTTATTTAGAGTGGAAGGGAGTATAAAATAAGTTCTAGAGCGGTAGGTTTTAAAACCACATATATCACTGACTTGGACTATTATCATTCTGTCGGATTCTGGCATTACTGGTACTGCTAGCATTTAGTATCTGACTCCAAATGCACAGGACACCATTGCAAAATTTACAGCTCACCTAGAAAATTTTAAAAAATAGTGTGATGTTGCTCTGACTGAAAGATTGCTAGGAAGGAGATTGAATAATAACTTTCTCAAGGGAATTAGATAATTTCTTGAAGAAAGAAATACGTGTAGGTTTCTAACTCCAGTCATTGGGTAAATGAACTGAATGAACTTTTTTTGTGCTGCATTATTTTAGGATTACTTAAGTTCTCATTACACTTCTTCAAGCCAAAAGAAGGTTTTACAGGTAATACAGGGAATGTGGCAAAAGCTATGGACTGTAGGCATGGGGGTAGGTGATTACTGTCATTACACTGGTAAAAGGATAGTATATCTATTGGGAGAGATTGGACAGACTGGACCTGTAGTCTGAGAAGTTTTGAGGAATGAGAGGTGATCTCATTGAAATGTGATGTCCTACAGTGCATGAGAGCGTGGATGTCGAAGTAATGTTGTATATGGCTGTGCTGTCTATATCCAAGTGTAGTAATCTGGAGTATGGGATAGTAGAGGTCAGAAATGATACGAAGTATAGACACTCTAGAATCCTAAACTTAAGCCAGGACCTAAGTCTTACAGTCATAAGTGTCCGAGTACAGCTCAAACAACATCTATAAATTTGCCTATGATACCAATGTTGTCAGAAAATCTGATCGCAACAAGAAGGTATACAGAACTGAAATAGGTCGCCTGGTTGAGTCTTGTCACAACTATAGCCTTTCACTGAACATCAACAAAACCAAGGAATTGATAGCTCACTTCAGGAAGGGAAAGTTGGGAGAACGGACACCAGTTCTCACAGAGGGAGAGCCTTAAGAAGGGTGAGCAGCTTTAGTTTTCTGGACATCAACTTTTCACAGAAAGCCATGTCAGTGGCTTGAATTCATTAAGAACTTGAGGGGACTTGGTATGTCACCAAGAACTCTTTAAAATTTATACAGCTGTATGGTGGAGAGTGTACTGACTGGTTGCATCACATCTTATTTGGACTCTCCAATGTGCAAGCTCAAAAGGGGCTGTTGAGGATTGTAGACACAGCCAGTTCCATCATAGGCACAGCCCATCACACCATCAAGAACATCTTCAAGAGATGGTGTCTCAAGGCGGCAGCATCTATCATTAGGAACCCTCATCATCTAGGCAAGCGCACTTCACATTACTACCATTAGGAAGGAGGTACAAAGGGCTGAAGACCCACACTCAATGCTTTAGGAACAGCTTCTTCCCCCGCCACCAAATTTCCGAACAGACCATGTAGCCTTATTATCCTCTTTTCTTTCTAACTCTCTATCTGTCTATCAATCCATCTAGTCTATCTATTTATCTATTTCACTCTATAATGCAAACTGTAATTTTCTTATCTACTATAGTCTCTTTTCTGAAGAGGTTTAGGTGCCAATAATACTATTTCAAACAGTCAGTCCCATTCCCATCCAAGGAGGAGATCATTCCAGCAAATAAAGCTGATTAACCTTAGTAGCTAGATTTTAAAAGGGACACATTTATTCTGAGGAATAATTCTCAAAGGTTTTCCAGCCACAAGTATGATTCTTACAAACTGGAAAACATACCAATGAGTTACAAACAAACATATTGTCTGTTGCAAAACAAAAACCCTCCAGGAAGCAATACTTCTTCGGTTGAGTCTACTCTGCCTTCATCTGTGTAACACTTCCCCACCCTTACTCTCATTTGATATTTATATCTTCTTTTTTCACAGTCATTTAATGATAACCTCACTTCCATGAGACATTTTAACTACTGCTTTAAGTCGGATGGCAAGCCCTTTAGGTTAACAAACAATGTTGTTTCTTCTCATAAGCTTGCATTCTCAGTTAAGTCAACAACAAGTCTTCTGAACTTATATGGTATTGTTTCTTTTGGCTGAATAATACTAATTAAAAGTAACAATAAACATCTTGAACACTGAACAGTTACTCTTGCTGTGCTAAAAAAGCTGAGTATAGAAAAAGATTCCTGACACCGGAAAGTGAATTTCCATTACATACACTGGGAAGGGTTTCTTCACCAAGGTGTTGCTTAGTATTTAGGATTATCTCTTTTAAGGGGCTGTCAATACTTTGTCAAACTCAAATAGAACTCTATAGATCTTTGTTCAAACGTTTGTATATTAGTGGAGCCAATAGTTGTGGGCTGAGTTCCAGAAAGTTCTGTATTGAGGGAAATGACGGGTCACGGTCTTGTTGAGGGGTGAAGCAGACACAGAGGATTGTATAGTTTAATCCTACTTTTGTGTCCTCTAACAAGTTTTTCTTAAAGTAGTCCCCACAGGACTTCAAATAGTGAAGCATGAAAGAGCATCTACTTCCATAGAAGTTTGCAAAGATTCAGCATGACATCTAAAACTTTGACCATAGTGATGTGTGGTGGAGAGTATGTTGACTGACTGCAACACAGCCTGGTATAGAAACACCAATGTTCTTGAATGGAAAATTCAGTCCATCAGGGATAAAGCCCTCACCACCATAGAGTATATTTACATGGGAAATGTGTCGTAGGAAAGTAGCATCCATCATCAGGGACCCCACCACCCAGGTCATGCTCCCTCCTCACTGCTGCCATCAGGAAGAAGGTATGGGAGCCTTAGGACTCACACTGCCATGTTCAGGAACAGTTATTACCTCTCAACCGTCAGGCTCTTAACAGAGGATAACTTCACTCAGCATTACTTGCCCCACACTGAAACGTTCCCCCAACCTATGGGCTCATGGACAAGGTCTCATCATCTCATGTTCTCAATATTTATTGCTTGTTTGCTTGTTTAATTATTTATTTGTTTGTTTGTTTGTTTATTTGTTTATTATTTTTAACTTTTTGCATCTGCACAGTTTGTTGTCTTTTGCATACTTGTTGTATGTCTGTTACGAAATTCCCGTAACTGGATCACTTACCAGCAAAGATAGAGAGGTCCGTTGAAGTCTGATGGTACTATTTTTAAAAGCTTTATTTATAAAGGGGCACAAAATAAGATTAATACAGACATTCAGATAATATATGTCGTCAATACTCAATCTAATAACGCGGGTATAATAATAATCATCAATTTAAGCAGTAGCTCTATCGTTTGTCTTGGGGATATTGTATTGTCCGATGGAAAGATAAAAGTCACTGTCCTTTCAAGCTGCAGCTCTTTTGGTTTAAGAGAGACGGTTTTAAACTTGCCCTGGTCTTTTACAAGGCCAATCCATTGAGTCAGGGGGAGTTGGTTCCCCGTTGTTAGTTCCAAGTCGTTTTTCGTGGTACCAGCCACCAGTCCCCAGGCAAGGGAACGGAACGCACGTGGCTTCCTTCAAATGGCTTCCCGCTATTACGGGATCACTAGCGTTTCTTCTGGTGCGTCTGAAGGGGTTGTTCCCCAGACCCGCTTTTATACTTCCTCACGGGGTCTCAGATGTCAATCAGGTTGGGATGATGCAATCCCTCAACCAGCCCACTCTGGTCATCCCCTGAGGGGCTTCAATGAATAGTACAGTACTCAATACACAACTCGGTCTTCCGGAGACAATGGCCATGTCCCGTAGCTTTACATCGCTATGGGGGGGGTGGGGGGGGAGAAACGTGACATCCTGCACATCTCTCTCTCATTTCCTGGGTCTCCTGACCCAAATCAATAGTGATCTTGCGATTCTCACAAAGGAGGGGGCTACCCCACACCCTTCGGCCCCTCAGAGTGGTGGTACATTCATAACACATCCAATTCATTTGATCATTCATCGATTCTATTATAGTTACTGGATTTGTTGAGAATGCCCATAAGAAAATGAATATCAGGATTGTATATGGTGATGTATGTACTTAGATAATAAATTTACTTTGAACCTTGAATTTTGAAATAGTGTGCAATTTTCACAACTGCATCACAATCCCTCACCACTTGAGGCTGATTGTAACACACCGTGATTTATTTAGGACTATGTAGGTTTATGCAGGGTGAGCTTAAGCAAAACAGATTATGAAAGACAGTCACTGCGTCAGAGTTGAGTGGAGAAAGCTATCCAATTTCTCCTGATCTAATATGCTTGCTCCCAGTTGTAGCTCATTGTTATGCACCCATATTTCATACATGAAGTAGCTCTTATTGAGTTGCAAGAACTGTCCAGTTTTGTTTAAATTCAAAACCTTTGATCATTACCTTCTATCAGCCAGTTGTACTTTTAACACCAGACTTCCCAATTAAAATGAGACAGGACATCGTGAGTACATTCTGCTGCTGTCTTCTAAATCATGCTTGGTATTTTTCATTGCCAGATGCTAAGCTTCAGCACAGTCAAATGCAGACTCATTAGAATTTGAACATTAACCATGCTTTATTCAAGCTTTACATCCTACAAATACTGAGTGTTAATATTGCAGTTGCAAGTACTTTATTTGACAAGTAATTTTAAGGATGCAATGTTCAACTGTCTCTATAGCAGACTTTAATCGGACTCTGCTGACAGTTCTGCCTAGCTAGAAGCTAAAGTGATGCAAATCATCTTAAAATAATGATGTAGATTCAAACTACAATTTGTTGACATACCAATCCCTTTCATTTCCAGTTAGGAGGACTGCTGTTGTATATCTCTTCTTAAAAATAATTGTCCTTTGTGTAAAAACCAAAAAATTGGTATTTCTCACTTCAGCTTCTGTGAAATTATCAACATATATTCGGCTCTGTGTAGTTCTCAGGTGTGTGAATGTCAAAGGCACAGCTAATTTTAAAACACTTCGTCTGACAGGAACACTTAGCAGAGGATTGGGGCCATGTTAATACAACACCTACTTTCCTGGAATTAATTGAGTATGAGCATGTTTTATTGAGTATTGCTATCCATTTGGTGCTGATGGGAAAATAATCTGTGGAGGCATGTAAATAGAGGAAATGAGATGCAATTTATGTTCTGTGTGTCACGATTAAAATTTGTAAACATAGCAATATACAGTTGATGCCATTGAAAGAAGGCGGTCTTGTAGTTATGACATGACACATGTCGGGCTGTGAAATTAATGAGGTGAAATCTTAGAGCAATAGATTCACAGCGGGAAATGAGTGAAATCTGGCAGAGAACTGAAGGAAGACTGTTATATGTTACAGAAGTAAACAATTTCTCTGACTCTATAGGCTATGGTCCTGATGCAGGTTTAGGCAGTTTAAAAGGTTTTAGAATGGACTAGATGGGCCGAAGGGCGTGTTTCTATGCTGCAGTTTTTTATGACTCTATGACTCTAATGTTGAAAATCAATTGGAATAACTGGGCAAAAAGCTATTCCTAAAATTTATCATCCACCAAATAACGAAGAGTTTGGTACAGTATTCTGGAATAAATATTCATTATTGCCTGAAAAAAATTGATTAAAATAAAATTGCCATTGGATTCTGATCTTTCTGATCACATTGAATGACATTGTTAGAAAGATACAAATAGTGCAGATTGAGAAATCTGAATTAAAATCAAGAAAACAGTGGAAATATTCTGAACATCAGGCAGTATCTCTATTGAGAGATAAAAGTAAAGTTTCAGGTCGTTGTTTAACTGTGATACATTAACTAGTTTATGATATGCAGAGTAAGGGTTATGACCTGCGGTAAGAGAGGCGAAATGAAAAAAGGAATAGAGAAAAGTGAATTTTATGAACTAACCGCTCCTGACTTTCACTTCGTCAATAACCTCTCCTTGCACCCTAGTTTAAAGCCTGTTTGCCTCCGAATTTATCCAGTTCCTATGAAAGATCATCAAATTACATCTTTGCTCTTCAGCTATCCATAGATGCTGCTTATGCTGCTGGGTCTTTCTAACAAGTTTTGCTATTATTTCACCATAAAAAAATGTTTCCACTGTGATGGATGCTCACTTTCCAAAGCCCAAGAGCCTTATCGGTATCCTCAGCTATCTAACACAGCAGAGCGATATTTCTAAAGGGTCAAAGTTGTTACTGACAAAGATCAACTTCTAACAAATATTCCTTGCTCATTTCCTTGTTGTAAACAAATAAGCAGTGAGGTCAATGTAAAAATGTAAAAATGTAAGGTTACGTTACTTGGCCTGCATCAGATCAGACAACACATGGCTAAGTTATTTGCATCATTGTAACTGAGTTCAAGGAAGTTTGCAGACCAGACTGATTTTGTCACTTAGCACATGGAACATGGTCACAGGTATATTTGATCTATCAATGGTTGGGATACTTGTGTATTCAGAGAGTCAGCCTTCACAGCCTTAATTTTGGATGTCTGGGATCTCTGTTCCCAGAAACTTACAGACTATCAGACTTTGTCCCAGCAAAAGTATTTGAAAAAAATCATATGCAGATCACGTCAACTAGTAGCAAAGCAGTGCAAATGTTAGAAACCGTTGCAGGTTGTTAGGAATGAAAAAGAGAACGACAGAAAGAAGAACTATAATTCATTCCTCATCTTTGGTGTCTGCTATGGACAACTCGTTAATACGTTCCCTTAGCTCGTAAGAGTCATTGTACCTGTGCTTGGAAACCCTTTGTAATTTATAAGTGCTTTGTAATCGGGATATTTTTTTATAAATCAGAAATCCTCTATCAGGTTTAAATATTTGTTAATAGCAATTTTTCTCGACAGGGAAGTCATCTAGTCTTTGAAGAGTAGATTGATACAGTATAACCTCCTTATAATAAGACTACTCATAAAATACCTGCATTGGCAAAGGCTTAAAATCTCCTTTTGAATTTTGGGCTTTACAGGCAGTAAACCCAATACCATCACACCACCTATATTTCTGACACACCAGCTGTTAAAGCTATCCAAGCGGTCCAATTTCCCTGCTCTTTAGGGCTATATGACAACATAGGGTTAAATTCACAATTTAAATGAGGTTGTAACATCAGTCATTGGAATTAAACATTGTAGTCTCTCAACTCAAGTAAAGGTAAGTCAAAGCAGAATGAGAAATTCCGATACATTATTATTTATTAAACTCCTGCTTTGAATTCTTGTACCACCAATGGTCTTTCAACCCCATTTTAAAAGTAAGTAGGTGCAGACAAAACTCTCATCTAACAGTATTGTTTCACACTTCATGCAAAATTTATTTTGTAACCGTTAACATTAATGTCAAAGCTTGTTCCAGTAGGCAATCACATGAGCCTAATTTAAAGAACTAGTCCTTCTGAATGAAATGCTTGGAGTGCAAGCACCTCTGATTCCTTACAGTTCTTTGACACGACTCCCACATCAGCCAAGTATTAATTATTTGACTTACTTAAACATTTTATGCATTGGTAATTGTTGCTGTTCCTTTCCTCACCTTGTAGTGCGTCAGACAACAACCTTGCTGTTTCTTTTGCATTTGCTAGCTTAATACTCAACCCAGCACGGATGTAAAGTGAGCAAGGAGCTGGCTGAATTCAAACTCGGGAGCATTCGCCTTGAAGCCCAGTGTCGATGGCAGTGCACCACCGGACAGCTACATAGATACTAAAAGCAAAATAAAAGTAGTGGATAGAAAGGAACCAGGAAATAATTGTGTTTGCCTGAGTTCCATTCACAATTTATGTCTTTTCATAGTGATTTGAGAAATGCAACTCGTGTCCTTACATGAATGCACATTTGTGGGGAGATAAAAGTACTTTTATACATATTATTCTGTCTGGGGTTGTTACATTTATTTTATCCTACAATTTGTAGATGCCAACCCTTTAAATAGAATGTATGACTTGAAATAAAAAGCAATGCTGAAATAATTTTACTTCATTAATTGACCTCCAAAAGGCAACTTTGAGTATGCTGTAGTCAAAAAAGTTTGAACTGAATTGTAATTCATGACCGCATTTCCAACCGCCATCAGTAAAAATATTTTATCAGTTAAATGGATTTCAGTTCCACTTTTTTTGTAAGAATGTGTTTTTAAAATAACAGGCTGTCAAGTCATTCACAATTATTTTAGTTTATTGGATGTAGTTCAAATGTACTTTAATTTTATGACTGTATTCTCTATGGTTTATAATAGAGTTGCATGTTTGATTGGCCCAGGTCTATCTGGAGTCTGAAACTGGCAAGTGTGGCCCCTGGCTCTCTGTAACCATTCTGTATTGGAGAAAGATGACCGATCTTGCTGTGAGTCTGTGCCACAAGTCCCAGAGAGCTGGTGGGTTTCATGCAGCACAGACATGAGACCTCGCCACTAGCACACTTGACAGCTTCTGGGCGGAGTTTCAACCTATTTTAAATATCTATGACATACCAAAACACTTAAAAACATTAAAAGCTATGTAAATAATTACAAATTGAGAAAGTATTGATTACTTTAGAAATACAAAGTTCATTTAAATTATTATGGTATTGAGTTCCTGTCCGCAAAGCTCTAAACACAGAAAGGAGATTTTTAAGCGTGAAAGTTAAAGGTATCTATAGGTAACTTTACTGTAGGGAGGTTATCCTGTATCAACAAGCAGGTGTACAGGTGTACCTAGTGGTCACTCAGTGCTTGTGTCTCACATTTGTTCTTACTGGTCCAAACCTCTGTCTTGTTGGACCAAATGGCCTGTTTCCATGTCTGAGGGCCTCTGTGCTGTTGGGGGCTACTAACCTCAGTCAATCTTTCTTTCACGTTATTATTAGTAAGTGTTTGAAAAAATGCTTGGAGTTCATTTCCACAGATTCTCTATTCACCTTTGTTTACTCTGCTGATTTTTGAACACCGTGGCCCTTCTTCCCTTCTCAATGAATTACCATTTGCTTTTATTGCTCTTTGTAGTACTCACGAGATTACACCACTTCAAGCCCATTAAATTTGAAATTCTAATGTTCACAAATGCTCAGGTGTTATGTTTATTCTTCAACAAAGAAAAACTTAGTGTGGGTTTTCAAACATTACTGCAAACCAGAAACACATATAACATGAACTACAGAGTCCTCTGGAAATGAGTCTAGTCCACAAACTGTGCTCAGGATGCAATTTTTTTGCTCCTTCCTCTGACAGCAGCGGGTGAGAGGAAAGCTGGTAAAACACAGTGAGACAGTGCTGAACACTCACTCTCCTTCCGCTCTTGTCCTCTTGCTCAACGCTTTAATCAATGAGTTGGTTAAGAATTGGAGCCAATCACAGCCACACACTTGGTTCTCTCCCTCACTCTCAACCATGCTGAATTCCCTTGGGGACAGCAAAAGTACCAGAGTGTACATGTGGCCCAAAAACTCATGATCAAATTGTAAATTGCAGGCTCCACTCACACACAGATTAGTAGCAGAAGCATATTTAAAAGAAGTAAAAGAAAAAATAGTTTCATGAACTCTCTGCAGGACATCGCTGTTAGTTGTGTCGGTCTCTGGTGCCATCTTGCTCTTTTTTTAATGAGACCTATGACCATGTTTGATGTGTTAAGTGGCAAATAGATCAGGTTTGCAAACTTCTTTGAGATAACCCAGCCAATGCTGTTTGTTTGCTGGGCTGTCCTTTTAATTTCAGATTGACTGCTGCTTGCAATTTACATTAAGAACTGAAGACTGATTCCTGTTTACAGCTAGAAGCTGAGCAAGGAATATTGGTTCGAAGCTTAACTTTGTCACAAACGACTCTGGCCCTTTGGAAAGGTCATGCTGCTGATCTAGTAAGCTCGGGTTAACAATAACCTCTGGAAAGTGAATATCCATCACAAAATTACAATCATTATTTTGTCTTAAAGTCAAATTATTGCAGATTTCTTTTCCACAGGGTAAGGATCATTCAAATTGATTAGGATTTCTAACTGGAGCCACCTCGTATCTAAGTTAAAACAGAAGAGGTGATTCACAGCACCACAGTGCTTATGGAGTCCAGCAACAGAGTTCAGTAACAACTAAATCTTGGTTTTCATGGGGGTCTTGACTTAATGTAGATCTGAGTAAATCCAGGATTTACTTTCATGGCTGAGCACCAGCAGTTCCCTACAGAAACATTTGCTAATGCTAGGAAGATTCAGCCCATTGTCTGTGAATTCAGTGCTACCCGCTTCTGACGAGGCAGGCTTTGACTTTACTTAGTATAGAGGGAGAACTTGAGGGAAGTGTGTCATGATCTAAAATCAAAGATCCATGAAACATCATCCTATCAATTTAACTTTATAGGTTGAATAGAATTCATGAAAGCTGAAAACTACCTGAGTAACAGAATAACAGAAAGGGAAAGAGCATACATCAAGGAAATTTAGGAGAGTATAAGCAATTTTTTGTGGCATAGCTTCTGTTTAAAGGAGAATGTTGGAGCAGACTCATTGCCATAAAATCATCGATTAATATCGTACAGAACCAAGCTCTTTGGCCCAATGTTGACCAATGCCTGCCAAGTGAATCATATACTTATTTTTATTTATTTCTGCTGATGTCAGTACTAGTCAGTGCTAGGACAAAGTTTAAAATTACCAGGAAGTGCTGCTTACATTCTGCTACTTTGTTCCTTGGAATAGATTATGTTAATAAATTTGGTTGGTCACTATCTTTTGTTGGCTTACTTGGTGCGTAGTAAAACTTGCTCCTGGACCCACTTCCAGTAATACTTTTTTAGTGGAAGTTGCTGCAAGTATAAAATTCTTAAGCCTGTTGCTGGTAAGTGTCTTTGCAACTTAACTGCTCTCAGCAATCTGAAGAAACCATCCTCCTACCTCTCACCACATCCACAACCATAATTAAAATTTTCCACGGATCATGGATCTTCATGCAAATTTCTATCTTGCTTAATCTTTGCACTTGATTAGATGTAAAGAGATTAAGAGTAAATTTGGCACCTTTGCAGGTTGCCCTGCACTGCTTTACAGTCAAAGAACTATATTTCAAGCTGTTCAGTTGTCAATGTACTAGATGCAGCAGACTATTTGTATGCAACAATACCCCACAAAAAGCAGATGATCTGAGAGATGAATGTCGAACAGGACACATGCAGAAAGCTCTGCTCTTCTCTGAATCATACCATGGGGTTTTCCCTAATACACTCCCTACCATGTTCAGCTCTCATTTGATTTTGTCCAACTGCATTTGGTTCCAGGTCCCTTTTTCCTCATTGTTTATATCAACCTCAGGCAAAGAAAAGCAATGGTAAATTATTGTTGAAACCAAAATAAGAGGGAACACTAATGTTAAAAGAGACCAACAGAAGCTGGAGAATGATAGTGATGAGATGGGAGAATTCGCTAAAAATTTCCCAATGGATATTCCATGCAGCTAACTAAGTGTGGCATGAATTTTCTGAATTTAAGAGATTGGAATGTTCACAGGGTTTTTGCTTATTTTGTTTGATGTGATTGTTTAACCAGACAAAGGCAGTGGAATTTAAAGCATTAATGAAATCATGTAGAAAAGTTAAGTGGAAGTAACCAAATATAAATGTTAATATAAGCAATTTGAGCTTTTGTGTAGAATTTAACTCCACACTATGAGAAGGATATTGATAGAAGGATAAAAATATATTTAGTGGCAAGCCACCCAGTCCACAAATAAAGCAATGTATATTTGAAACCTGAGAAAATCTGTAGATGCTGGAAATTCAAAGCAATACACAAGATAAAATGCTGCAGAAACTCAACAAGTCAGGCAGCATCAATGGAAATGAAGGAACAGTCAACATTTTGGGCCAAGGGCCTTCTTCAGGACTGAAAAGGAAGGGGGAAGATGACAGATTCAAATGGTGTAGGGGGGAGCAGGCTAGCTAGAAGGTATGAAATGTCGGAGGGAAGCAGAGATCACAGAAGGGCAGTAGTGAGAGAGGGTTTCACTGAACTTCCATTGAAGAGAAGATTTAAACATCTTTAGGTAGGCATCCCTCAAACTTGGCTCGGAATATTGACTATTTCCTTTTCTCCACAGATGTTGCCTAGTCTGCTGAATGCAGATTAGATTTGAATGCAGATTTGATTTTGCTGTCCATGAAAACTACAATGCAAAATGCAATATTGTGAATGGATCAGATAAGTGAATGGGCTTGATTTTTTCTGACTGTGCAAAAAGCAAGCATTCCATCCAGGGTCAGAACATGTCAATGCTCAAAATTTGATAGTGGAGCTGGATAAAGTAAAAAGGTGTAAGATAACATGTACGGAGAAGAGTGAGGGCATTGGGAGGGGAATGTAATACCTGAAAGTATCTGGAATATATGAGGCATGGGAAGCATGTTTCAAAATAGAATAAGATTGTTGAAATTATATATTGCTCTGTTGTAATTTTCATATATATCCAATTTAAATTGCCTGTAACTTTGTAGTATCCAGGATATCTTCAAGGAGAGGTGGCTCAAAAACGTAGCATCCATTGTTAAATCACCCAGGACATGCCCTCTTCTCACTGCTACCATCAAGGAGGAAGTATAGAAGCCCGACGCCACACACTCGAAGTTTCAGGAACAGCTTCTTCCCCTTTGTCATCAGTTTCCTGAGTGGACAATGAACCCATGAACACTACCTCAGTATTTTTTTCCTCTCTTGCTCAATTTATTTCATTTCACTTCCTTTAAATATGTACTTCTTATTATAATTTAAAGTTATATTGATGTAATTACAAAGAAAGCAAGGCAGTGGCTATATTTCATTAGGATTTTGAGATTTGGTATGTCATCAAAGACACTCACAAATTTCTACAGATGTACCATGGGGAGCATTCTGAGAGGCTGCTTCACCATCTAGTATTGGGGGGTGGGGGGTGGCACTGCACAGGATCAAAATAACTGCAGGAAGTTGTAAACTCATGCAGCTCTGTCATGGGCAGCAGCCTCCCCAGCATTCAGGATATCCTCAAGGAACAATGCGTCATTAAGGACCCCATCACCCAGGTCATGACTTGTTCTCATTGCTACCATCAGGGGGGAGGTACAGGAGCCTGAAGGCACACACTCAATGATGCAGGAATAGCTTCTACCCCTCAGCCATCGGATTTCTGGATGGACGTTGAAGCAATGAACACTACCTCAAGGCTTCTTTATTTCTATTTTTTTGCACTACTTATTTAATTTAACTATTTCATATAATAATAATTCACAGTTATTTTCCCTCTATTGTACTGCTGCCGCAAAGTTAACAAATTCCATGATATATGCCGGTGTTATTAAACCTGAATCTGATTTGAACTGCCGAGTAATCCCTTATCATTTTTCTGCAATAGATTTGCTTATTGATCATAAACTGATTCAATACTTTTGAAATATTGGACCCATACCAGTGAATATGATCTGTTGAACATTTGTTTTAGGATTTTTCATGTCATGTAAGAAACTGCTGTTTGCCTTCTCTTTTAATTGAGTTGGAGTGAGGCACTGATTGAGCCTATGGATACAACACACTTCTACAGTCATTATACCTGTGCCATAGTTTATGCGTTATTAGGTTATGACAACGAGACTTGGCAGTGAATTAATGGATTCTAGTTGCTGTTTCTGGAACTGATTCAAGTCAATTTGGATTCCGTCAATCCAAATTATCTTCAGTTCTCTGTATAAAAAGGGAACTAACAATAGTCATTATGTAAAATGATTGAACTGGAAGTATAACCCCTTGGATAATTACCCTGGAGGTTTATAATTTGGCAGAAATCTGTAAGTTGTGATGCAGAATAATTCAGGTAAACTTATGGTATTTGTTGTTCTCTTGGAAGTTAGATCTCTCAACTGAAACACTTGAGCTCACTGTATATTTTCAGTTCTATCATTAAAGCCTGTTATTGAATGTCAGACAATGCTGTACTAACATGGTTTTGGTAAAGAGAATTGCGACAGATAAATCATGCCACACATACTTTCTTGCTTGGAGACCAACTACACCTAAACATACATTTGCATTGATCTCTTGATCATCACCAATGATATAGCAACAGTGTTAAATTAAGAAGCATCTGTGATAGCTCATTTGATTTCTCAAAGCATAAGAAATAGAAGCAGGAGTATTCCATTCAATTCCCCATGCCCTTTCTGCCATGGAATAAAATTATGCATGATATTTTAGCTCAGCACCACTTTCCTGCACTTCACTGATATCCAAAAAACCTGAGCTCAATTCTCACCACTGCCTGTAAGGAGTTTGTACGTTCTCCCCATGACCACTTTCTGCCCATAGTGAAAGACATGCAGGTTGGTAAGTTAATTGTAAGTTGTCCTATGATTAGGGCTAGGATTAGATCTGGGGATTGATGGGTGTTGTGATTGAAAGGCCTGGAAGGGCATATTCCGTGCTGCGTCTCAATATCCCTTGATTCCTTTAGTATTTAAAAACCTATCAATCAAACAAAGACAATATCCACAATTCAGTCAAAAAAGTTACAAGCAATTGGCTAGAAGAGCTCAGCAGCCTCTGGTGGAGGAAAGGAATTTTCAATATTTTGGGTAAAAATCCTGCTTCATGAACTAAAACATTGCAAATTCCTTTCCTCTACAACACTGATTTTGCTTGACCCATTGCATTCACCAGCAGATTGTTTGTTACTCCAGATTCCAGCATCTTTGGTCTCTTGTGTCTCCAGTCAAAATTATTTTGCTTCTCTGCATCCTTTTATCTCATTTGCAAAGGCACATTGTCATCACAATTTTCAGCTGGTGAGGATGAGATGCTTGTTGGCTGGCGATATTCTCAGAAAATGCTGTGAAATTGTAATCAGTTATTCCCATTCCCAGCATTGTAGTAAATCCCCCTTTGCTCCGAGTTAGCTCCATTGTGAACTCTGATGGCCAATTAATGATAGAGGATAAAGGAAGAAATGGTGGGCTCCTTGAGCTTCCACATAATAAAAAAAAACCCTGTTTAATAAAAAATCTGCATGATACCACCAAGTAATAATTGCATCACCACGGGTATTAATTATTAAATATATTGAAATCAGTGTCTAAGATAGTTTGAGAAGTAAGTGAATCTCATAAGTAATGTTGTTTGTTATGCACTTTTTTCAGCAGTTGACACGACTGTCAACAGCCTGGGATCATACTGGCTGCTGGGCTTGGCATCAAAGTGAATGAATTTAGAAGAATTCAATTGGCTACAAAGTGTTTTGGATATTCTGCAAAGATCAAAGATGCATGTTCTTTCTTCTCACCTTTCTAGGGTTTTTTTTGGGGGTGGGGGCTCAAAGTTTCCATTGAGAAAATAATTTAAAAACTCAGCAGGAGGTCAGCACAGGTTACTCTAGTTTTTCAAAGCAAACTTTATCCTCAACTTTATTTGAACAATCAGAACATGACAACATGAACCAATCAATGCATGTGGGTAGCAATATAAAGCTGTCAAGTTCTAATGTGATATCTTGAAATTAAGGTTGTGGAGAATTAATGTAGCCTTCATTGAAAGTCTTCATAAGTATTTTCACTGCTTTGGGGCAAATTGCTCACTGTCAGAGAACTTCATTTTACCTTTAATTTCTAAATATTGCCAGCATTTTCATGAAGTTCTCTTTCACCCCTTTCCTCACAGTTTCCTTCATCTTTCTTTATCATTTTAACGGTTCTTATTTTTCTCACTCTGATTAGTTGTCCCATCTCTTTTACTATATTTTCACTTATTTGTTCTTTTCCCCTTACCACTTCTTTCTTGTTTCCCATTTTATCTTTTCTTCTTCATTGCTTCCACCATTTTATTTCTCTTCCTATTTAGTTACTCCCTCCATCCAAATGACCATCACCCTTCCATTTTCCTTCCTTTTTCTATACTTCAAAACCTTTGGCTTCTCATCCTTTCATTTCACTTCCCCTCTTGCACTCTTCCTTTTCTATATTGTTGCTTTTTTTTGTTCATCAATGTTGTCCTCAAACTTTCCTTTTTTCCTTCTTTCACTCCTCTTGCTCTTGCTTGATTTGTCCTTTGCTATGTTTTGTAGCTACAAAACATTAAACTGATTGAAAGAAAAATGTGGAGAGTCCACAGTGCATGTCTTGGTTTGGTTTTTACTTTAAGCAAGGCGTGCAAATATGACATAGCAGCGTGATGACACGTGCCACTCTCATATCTATTGCCTATAACCATGATGAATTATTTAGACAAACAAGGATACTTATTTAAACAATATATTTACAATTTTACTCAACTATTTCTAAAATATTAAATACACAGCACCCCTACTCTCAGAGTTTCTGTCCTCATCATCTATCTCTTTCATTCCTTTCCTCACTTTGCTTTTCACTTATTTTATAATGTTTTCTCCTTTTGTTTACTTGTTTGATCTCCTGATTTCCATTTTATCCCATTTCTTTAATCTCATGTCTGTTTCTTTCCCTTTAACTTCTGGGTTGTTTTTCTTTGTATCCTCTTATGTTCTCTCTTACTTTCAGTCTTCTCTCCCTCTATCTCCCTATATCAATCTATTTATCTATCTGTCTATTCTTAATTCTGAATTTTCTTCACTCCTTCACCTTTTGTTTTCCTTCTCTTTAGGTTTATTTTTCGTGTTATCTGTTCAAGGCATTGCTAGGATAATAATATGATTTCTGACATTTTTGTGAATCATGTTGCTGAATATATTGTTTTTATTAAATTTACATTTCAGACTGGGAATATCCATTCACAGTTGGGTTGAGCAGAATAATGATTGTGTTTTATTAAGCTTGTCCTACAGTGTACCCATGTTTTACATTTATATGCTATTTAATTAACTTTTTTAATCCTCTAGTTTTATCCAGGTGATTAAGCCTTGTTCACTTCCAGGAACTGACTCCACACAAGCAGGACAATATAAAACATTCCACTCATGGGAATAAAATGGAATTGTTATGTAAAGTATGAACTGTTCTTCAATTAAAATAAAAATCTGATTGTACATTAGGCAGGGCTGATAAAACTTGCCACCTCTGCAGAATTTGTGGAACTTTAAATTGCAACAAAGAAATGGATAATGAAGCAAAACAGTTACCTCACTAATATCAAGGGCTTGCTGGTTGCCAAGTTAATTAAAATGTTAATAACCTTGTGTATTTTTTTCAGTTTAATTTACTGCTATGAAATACAACTAATTTCTTGTCTAATAATTCATTTTATTTGTAGCTTTCACTCACTGTAAACTTGCTCATATTTGGTTTTAGAAAGCTTGTAATAGTATCATTTAAGGTGTTTCCTAATGCCCTGAACATAGATTCAGCAATTAAAGACTGCAAGTTGTCTGGATCCACTCTAGTTGTGCTGAAAACATCAACCTAATTGTGACATCTTAACTCCCCACGCTTCAACATCCCCACCACATCACATACCCTGAGACCTGTAAAGGTTGGAGTACAGATACCAAACCCAGCGGCTATACATTGACTCACACTTCAAAGATTAAAAGACTAAAAGTACATTTATTATCAAAGAATGTATAAGTTATACAGCTTTGAGATTCGTTTGCTTTCAGGTAGCCACAAATCCATTAATTCACATCCACTAATTCAGTTTTACATCACTGCTAGCTTTTATGCAAAGTGTCACCCCCAATCTTTTGAGCAGCATCATTGATCTATCTATCTATCTATCTGTCTGTCTGTCTGTCTATCTATCTATCTATCTATTTATTGAGATACTGTGTGGAGGAGACCCTTCCAGCCTTTTGAACTGCTCCATCCAGCAATCCCCCAACTTAATGCTAGTCTAATCATGGGGCAATTTACAATGACCAATTAACCTACCATCCATTATGTCTTTTGACTGTGGAGGACTCTGAAGCACCTGGAGGAAACACACACGGTCATGGGGAGAATGTACAAACTCCCTAAAGGCAGCAGCAGGAATGGAACCCAGGTTACCTGTACTGTGAAGTGTTGCGCTAACCACTTCACTACAGTGACACTCCCCTCCATTCCACTATTTAAAACAATAACTGGCTGATTTATTTTCTACTAAGAGAATGAGTATTAAAAATAAGATCCTGGCGAGTATGAGATCAGGTTCTCATATGAGATTTACACCTAAGAGTCACTGTTTAAAAATAAATGGTCATTTGTTTAAGATAGACATGTGGTGAATTTTTAACTGTTCAGAAGTTCATGCATCTTTGGAACTCTTTTCCTCCAGTGTGGTGGAGGCTGAGTTGATCTTCTGACAGAGGTGGCAACTAAAGGGCTAAGAGATTATCAGCGGGTTGGGAGAATGTGGAGAAGAGGTTACAGTCAAATCAACACTGATGTTATCAAATGGGGAAGCAAGCTGAAGAGGCCAAGTGGGTTACATCTACTCTTAATTCATACATTTGTTAAGTTCTTTTGTTTTGTTGCTATAATGTTGCTTTAAATTAGTTTTATTATATCACATTTATTTTAAACATTTTTTAATTCTTTAAATCTAAGTATATCCGACATGTCTTTGACTTTCTGAGAAATTTGAAAACAGTTCCAAGTGAATTTAATAGCAGTAAGATTTCAGAAACCAACAGAACGTTCTACAGGCAGGATCTCTGGATATGGGTCACCTTGTGGGTCGCTGGAAGAGTTGGCGGGTCTGATTGGTGAACGCCCTGTATCCAGGTTAGTGCAGACCGGTGAGTGCTGAAGAAGGTTACTTCAGGCAGTGTGTTGAACCCTAAGCATTCTGTCCCAGTAATCTTTGCTAGAGTGCATCATTCTGAACTTGAAATGAGGGCCGGACATCTGAGTTTGTTATCGTGATATACACTGCTGAGAAAGTAGAAGAGGATATCTGGTTCCTATTAAATAATTGTGAGTATATCTTTACATTCAAAGTGATGGAGGAACTCAGCAGGTTAAACAACATCTATGGAAATGAAATAACAGTCGATGTTTTGTGCTGAGACCCTTCTTCAGGACCAAGAAGGAAGGGGGAAGATTCCATACTTGCTGCCTGACTTGCTGAATTCCTCCAGTATTTTGTGTGTGTTGCTTTGGATTTCCAGCATTTACAGACTTTCTGGTGTCTGTGATTTACTGTTCCACTGTAAAGACTCTGAGAGGTGCCAGAGTTCAAATCTGCTCTTCAATAGGAGTTCAGTGAAATCATCTCTCACTACACCACCTCTGTGATCTCTGATGCCCTCCAACTCTTCACACCTTCTGGCTAACCTCCTTCCCCTTTCCCCACCTTTTTATTTTGATGTCTTGTGCCCCTTTCTTCTCAGTCCCGAAGAAAGGTCTCAGCTCAAAACGTGAACTGTTTATTCATTTCCATAGATCGTGCCTGACCTGCTGAGTTCCTTCAGCATTTGTTGTGCGTTGCTTTGGATTTCCAGCATCAGCAGACTGTCTCATGTCTACATCTTTATATTGTTCTATAAAGTACAAAACTGCAGATAGAGAAAGAGTTGTTAGCGATGCATTAATTTTTACATACGTGCATAAAATAGCTAGACCAGAGCTCTTATGACAGAGATATGATGTTATTTTCAAATAAGTTGTTATTGAAGTGAATTAGGAGAGCAGCAGAAAGCAGATCTTGCAGTAATAGAAGCTGGCTTTGGTCAGAGAATTCACGTAAGTTTACATGAGCATAAACTGAGAATTACAAGAAACACTAACTGACAGCAGGATAAAAAGCCCCGATTTCTCTGGTGACTTGAACTGAGATCATACTGAATGGAAGAATGCTAAAAAAGATGTTCTGGGATCATCCTTCTCAAAAATTTAAGTGGATTTTACTTCAGTTAGTAAGCAGTCTTTTCTCTAGGGTAGAAATGTCAAACACCTGTGGACGTACTTTTAAGGTTAAAGAGGGTAAACGTAAAGGTGAAGTGAGGGGTGAGATTTTTATGCAGAGTTGTAGGTGTCTGGAATAGGTTACTAGAAATAGTAATATAGTGGTGAATATGGCCCAATCCATCAAAGTCCTGCCTACCATTGAGCACATCTACACGGAGCATTGTCACAGGAAAGCAGCATCCATCAACAGGGATGCACATCACCCAGGTCATACTCTGTTCTCACTGTTGCCATCATGAAGAAGGTACAGGAGCCTCAGGTCTCACACTACCAGGTTCAGGAACAGTTATTCCCCTCAACTTTCAGGCTCTTGAACCAGTGGGGATAACTTCACTTGCTCCATCATTGAACTGTTCCCACAACCTATGGACTCACTTTCAAGGACGCTTAATTTCATGTTCTCGTTATTTATTGCTTTTTATTTATTCATTATTATTATTCTCCTTTGTAGTATTTGCACAGTTTGTTGTCTTTTGCATATTGGTTTTATGGCTGCCCTATTGGGTGTGGTCTCTCATTGATTCTATTGCTGTTCTTAGATTTATTGAGTATGCCTACACAAAAGCGAATCTCAAGGTTGTATATGGTAACATATATGTACTTTGATAATAGATTTACTTCGAGCTTTGAATAGAAACAGGCAATCTGGTGTACTTAAACAGGTTTTTAGATACACATCTGAATATGAAAGGAATGGAAGGATATTCATGATACACACATTTAGTATAAATCTGCATTAGGAACCAAACAACATCATGGGCCAAATGTCCAGTCCTCTGTTGTACTATCGTATATTCAGTCATACTAATGTTGAGGATTATTTTGCTGGAAAAAGACCTCAACATAACAGAGTAAAGGATCTTTGAGAAACATCTTCCATGGGCAGTACTTTCTCTACACCCATCCCATTGCCCTCCGTAATTGAAAGCCACCTCCATTGACTTCAACAGAGAGGAAAAGACAACTGCATCTTGATTGTAAAACCAACCAACACTAATTTCTATCCAATTGTGCACAATACTGTGCATTAATATTTACAAGCCGAGATGGACAATAAATGCTGATAAGTAATTTCAGTGGTAGAGCCAGTGCTTCAGAACACCAGTGATCCCCATTCAATCCTGATGTCCATTGCTATCGGTATGGGGTTTGCACATTTCCCCAGGTCCTCATGAAGAGATGAAGGTTACCACGTTAATTGGACACTGTAGATTGCCTTTTTTGTGTAACTGAATGTTAGAATCTAAGGGGAGTTGATGCAAATGTCGAGATGATAAAGGGAGGTCAGGTTTGATGTAAAAGGGTGTTTAACAGTCAATATGGTCTTGGTGTGTCAAACGGGTTGCTTCCATGTGCATGTCTTATGAATATTGTAATATTTGAATTGCTGGTATGCTTGCTCTTCCTTATAAAATGAAATAACACATTTCAAAATTTGTTATAATATTTATTTTCAGATGAAAACTGATCTAATTTGATGGAAATATGGTGTGATTTAGTCAATTAGAGAAACTAGTAATTTCTTAAAAGATAATAGCAGTTTTGCACATCTTATGGGAAATTTATCCTGGTGCTCAGACAAACTGGAAGAATTCAAGGTACTTGTTAACACTAAGCTATATGAAACCAACAGAGCATTGAAAATCAACTTGAACATGAATGACAAGTGAGAGAAGATTTTTCTGGGTCTAGTGAAAGATGCAATGTCAAAGATACACCTCATAAACAACATTCTGCATGCAAATATCAAACTTGATGATCTGAATTTTGTCACATCATGAACACCATAAAAGTGAGTGCAATCATGAATTAGATATATGAACAGTAGATAAATGTAAACTTATTTTTGAAAATGCCCATTTGACAACCCTAAAGCTGCACAAAGAAGATTTTTGTGCAATTATCTGTCATTTATAAATACCTTAACTAGTAAGAATTCTATGTGGATGGCCACTGATCTGAGATGAAAGATTTTTAATCTTTTTGATTATAATTGAACAAGAGCTAGGGGGTTAATTCTTTCAACAAGATATGAATTTATACAGAAATGGGAAACAAAGGATTAGAAGCAACTTTGGTGATAAGGAACATGAAGAAGCTTATGTTTGTTGTTCTTTAAATATTGATCAAGTCAAACAATTAGATCTATCAAGGTTACTTAATTGAATCTGCAATTACAGAACTAAAGAATAGATGTTTTTTCCTTGTAATCTCTGGATTATATTTACATTCCATACAAAAGTAACCCATGAATTAATTGATTCAAACAAGGAGAATGAGTCAAATTATAGCATTGAAATTCCAGCAATACTGTTTTACCACAGGAAGTACAAAGCTTTCCTAGTTTCTCAGTACTTCCATTGGGAAAACTGCCCACCATGAACTCAGACGAGTCCAGCAAAATAATTCATCTTAATGCATGAAAAGGGCTGCAAAGGAACAATGCAATCTCAATTTAAATTCATAATTCTATTAATTCAATGATTTGATGATTTTAGGATGTTTCAATATTTTGTTTAAATTAATAGTGCTCCTGATTTTGAGGTACTTACGATTGTGTAAGTTTTAGATATTTAATGCCTTTATATTGTTTGGCGGTTGGAAAGCAAAAGATTGTCAAGTTTGCTGATGGATAAGAAATTATCTACTTTTCTCAATATCTCACTAGTCAGAAGGGAGATAGGGACTTGCTGTTGAAATTCATGCACAAGAACCCACTCTAGGTGATTTAGTGTTCAGGAACCTAGTGAGCTTTGGTGCCTTGTTAATTAGTTGAAAATCTGGGTCAATGTGATTGAAGAGTATATTTCTGCCACCTGAGATGAGGGAATTGATCTGAATGGCTATTGTTTTGATTTTGTAAGTTGAAGTAGTTTCCCATGGATTGCTTTGAGTAATTTTCAGTGTTGTTATGACCATCAAGAAGCAATTTTTGAAGAGTTCCTGAAATTTTCCAATATGAAACTTCTTCAAGAAAGCAGGTGAAATATATTGAAATCAATGCAGTGCAAACTGTATATGATCTGTCAGAATTTGCACGCCTCTGCTGGGGCCTGTTTTGCTTGGTCATCCTTGACTGTATGAAATATGTAGTCAAATATGTATCAAAATATACTTCAAAAATTGTTTGAAGTTTGTGTGTATGTGATAGCTGTTTTGCTTGGTACAACAGATCGGTGTGAGAATAATTATGCAGGAAACTGGCAAGAAACTAGTAAAGTTCCGGTCTGGTACTATCGAAAAAAAAAACCTGGTTTTCAAATGAGAGAGTAAATCTTCAATATTAAAAAAAAACAAGAAAAAAACTGCTTCAGGGAAAATGATATGCCAGCTTGACACTTTGAAGGAAAATCAATTTAGTATCCTAATTTGAATTGGAAATCATGTCTTTTAACAAGCAGAATGAAGAACAATAAATCATCCAGCATTTCTTGTTATCCATAAAAGTGAGATCCATTTTGGTAATTCTGTCAATGTTTGTGTTTTGGTTGTACCAGACTTCATTGAGAGAGTAATTCAGTGCTCCTTACAAGTGTTTGGTTTTCTCAAGATTAGCTCTTGCATTGAAGATAGGTCCTAGAATGAACAGAGAAAACTGTTGACTCCCCAGAACCACTTGTTTTTGCAAATACAAAGCTTTAATAACTTTCAGGTCCGGAGGAGTTCACGCACTTGCTAAATGAAAAGGATTTTAATGAGTTTCCATTTCTCTCTTTCTTGACATAGATTGCTGTAGGACATAAAAGTTGGAGCATATTGTACAGCTTGGAATTGTGACAAAGATCTGAATTCAGAATGCCATTTCTCTGGGGTACTTTATTAATCCTAAATTAACTGCTCACAGAACCAATCATTACATGACTTTTAATCCATTCCTGATCTTTTGTGGTTATCGGTAATACTGGCAACAAATGTCCCTTCTTCATCCATTGTAGAATGTAGGGAACTGTTGCCTTGTCCTGCCTTGATCTTTGTAGTGGAACTACGCCGAAGCTATGTGCTTGGGAATTCCAGGGTTTTGGCTTTGCAACATAAAGAACAGCAGACTGCTTTACAAGGTAAGAAACTCCTTAGTGTTGCAGTCTCCACACAGTGTGCCTTCACTTTGACCGCTTTTTAAAAAAAAAATATTTTCAGACGATAATGAAATGGGAGCTTGAGGAGCAGGTGTGTAGAGAAATTGCACCTTGTTGTAAGAATAATAGGGCTGTATTAGTGGGAGATTTTAATTTCCCCAGTATTAGTTATGCCACCACAAGGTTTAAGGGCATGGCCTAGGTGAAATTGGTGAAATGTGTCTAAGAAAGATACCAGAGTCTATATATAGAAAGCCTTACTCAGGAGGGTGATATATTATATCTCCTCTTAAGGTATGAGGAAGAACAAGCAGCAGAAGCAACAGTCAGAGAGCACGTTTTGCCCTAATAACTATAATCTATTCGTTTTATAAAATGATGGTAAAGAATACAACAGACCCATAGGTTTGGGTCCCAAACTAGAGCAGAGCTAATTTTGGGGGAAGGAGGCAGGATCCAGCAGTGGTCAATTGGGTGCGCCTGTTTGAAAAGCAATCACACATGGGAGGCTTTTCAGTGTGTGATATCAAGAGTTCAAGAGCAGCACGTTCATGTTTAGGTGAAGGGTAAACCTGGGAGATTTTGGAAGCCTTGGCTGATGAGAGATATTAAGGCTCTGATCAAAAAATAGAAATAAGCGTACCTGTGTTTAGGTTAGAGGCAAGTGAATCCCTTGATGAATATATAAACATCAAGAACGTTCTCAAAAGGGAAATCAGAAGGGCAAAGAGAGGATATGCAATGGACCTCGTGAAAGAAAATCCCAAAAGTCCCCAGCTAAATTAAGAGTTAAAGGGTCACTAGGAAGAGAGAAGGTCCCTTAGGTATCAACAGGGCCACCTATGTCTCAAGTTTCAGGAGATGGATGGGAATTTTAACAAATACTGCATTGCTCCTCAATATTCACTGGAGAAGAAATCATTGTTGCTCAAGAGATAAGAGAAACAAATGGAAATGTTTTGGAGAAAATTCATATTACCAGGGAACCGGTATTTTCAGATTTACAGCATCCTAAGTTGGATAAATATACATGTCTAACCAAATACCTTTCTGAGATGCTTGAAAGGAAATTGCAGGGGCCCCTGCAGAGATGTTTGCTTCAGGATTAGTCACTGGTGATGTTCCTGAAGATTGGAAGGTGGCTAGTATTGTTCAATTGTTTGAGAAGGGTAGCAAGAACAAGCCAGGGAACTTCAGACAGGTCAGCCAGATATTAGCAGTGGGAAGGTTGCTGGAGAGAATTTGCAGGACAGGATCTGCTGACATTGTCTCCAGATAGACAGAGTCTTATTAGAAGGAGCAGACAGGGTTTTGTGCATCTAAACTTATGCTTGAAGAATCTTTTACTGATTTTTGAAGAGATAACCTAAAATATAGATGAGGGAGGGGAGGGAAGTAAGCCAGGGAATAACAAATGGACTTCAAAGTGTAAGGTGATACACTTTGGAAAGGACTTATTGCTGTGGTGGTTAATAGTAGTATTCCTATGCCTCTCAGTTAGCCACTACCCCACATGGGAGGAGTTCACAAAGTGTCCAAGCAGAGTTATCAATAAGGTTCAGTCGAATATCCTGCACGGTTGGTGTCTGGGTGTCTCTGTGCATAATCCCTCTATAATGAACATAACATAGTGTCAGAAGTGGTTGATCACTGATGCTAAGACCAAGTGAGATACCCAACAAGAAAGAATTTATGGTAAGAATTCTTGCTTGCTTATCTATAAAAAATATCTTAAGATCTATCAACCTAAACTGCCTATGCTAGTTTGTTAGTTTGTATGTATTGCATGAGCTGAGAACTGGTCAAGGTTGCTAAACAATGCATTCTAGCAGTATGCAAAAGTGGATACATTGTAATAATCTGTGGGCCATTAGCCTGGAGATGTGCACAGAGATCCAGACACAGCAGAGAAGTCAGCTATACTTTCAGGAAGAGAAAAGGAGAAGACTTTTATAGTTCAACAAATAAAATAACGAATAAGCAAACAAACAGGAAAGTGGTGCAAATATCTGCAGTACCTACATCTACTTACCTAATGAGCCCATATCCCTCCCCCTAAGGTATTTGATTTCTGTAAACGAGGGGACATTTCAAGATGGCTCAGGCGCTTTGAGAAATTTAAGGTTGCAAGCAATCTCCCTCAGGCTTCTAAAGAACATCAAGTAAGCACACTGATATACTGCATGGGTGACAAAGCAAATGACATCATGGGTGGATTAGGACTGACAGATGATCAGAAAAAGGAGTACAAAACAATGCAGGACAAAGTCAAAGAATATTTCACAGGAAAGCAAAATGCGACATATGAGAGGGCAAAGTTCAACTCCAGAAAACAGGAGCCAGTAGGTGTAAATGACTACATCACAGCATCGTATGCCCTGTCAGACAACTGTGCATATGGAAATCTGTGAGATAAGCTCATTACGGACTGGATTGTTTTTGGGCTATTAGATACCAAATTGTCAGCGTGATTTCAGGTGCAGCCAAATCTCACACTAGATGAAGCTATACCCTTGTCAGGAAGAGTAGTAATGTTCTTCAGCAACAGGCAGAAACCAGGCATGAAAATGATGTTGAGGTAAATCTAGAAGCTGTACAAAAAAGGGTACAAACAAGATGCAGTGAGAAGGGCTACAGAAAGAAGTGACAGTGGAGATCAGCTCAATCAAAGCAGACAAGTGAAACAAAGAGCAGTTAATACATCCAACTGCAGAAGATGTGGTAAGTCTCCATTCCACGTCAAAGAGTTCTGTCTGGCAAAAGAAGTGAAATGCCACCAATGCATAATGGGAGCCAGTGTCACTCAAAAACAGCTCTTCAGGAGGTCAAAGAAGACCATGATTTAGATGATGAGAGAGAATTTATTATGGCTCTAGACTTAAGTAGGACAGGCTGGTGTACCACGTTTCAGTTGCAAAATGTGGCAGTGACATTCAAAATGGACACTGGGGCAAATGTCAGAACCAAACCCAAAAGTCTGTTGGTTAAGAAATCAGTTACTATGCTAGACCCTACAAATAAAGTGCTCATGGGGCTAGGGAAACATGAGCTCAGTGTGAAAGGAGTGTTTACTACTTCCATCCATAAAAATGAGAAAAAGTTAAAAGAGGATGTCTATGTTGTTCAAAATTCTTCTCACCACTACTGGGATAACATGCCATCGAGAAGCTAAACCTCATTGCAGATTGGATTCAGTAGACAATATTCAGTAGCAGGAGAAATACCCAGAGTTGTTTGCAGGCCTGGGGCTACTGAAAGAAGAGTACATTATCCAGCTGAGGCCAGGAGTGAAGCCCTACTCTCCAACCACAGTGAGGTGTATACCAGTCTCATTGATGAACAAAACCAAAGCTGAACTTGAGAGAATGGAAGTGCTTGACATCATTGAGAGTGAATAGACCTACTAACCAGTGTGCAGACATTGTTCCTGTTCCCAAGCCAGATGGCACTATGTGGACCTATGTTGATCTAACAAAATTAAGCAATGCAGTGAGAAGGGAATAATTTTTTCAGCCCTTTATTGAGTACACATTGGATATGCTGGATGGAACAAAGTTCTTCACCAAACTAGATGCAAACTCAGGGTTTTTGTAGATCCATTTAGCTCCTGAGACACAGAAGCTCACAATCTTTATTACACTACGTGGACACTATGCCTTCAAGAGATACCTTTTGTCAACTCATCAGCCCCTGAATTCTTTCAGATGAGAATGAACCAGATTTTGGAGGGATTGGAAAGACAATATTCCTCATGGACAATATTCTCATCTTTGGGGGTTCAAGTGTGGAACATGACCAAAGAGTGGAAGCTGCCTTGGAGAAGCCCAAACAGGCTGGAATCACCCTGAACAAAAATAAATGGGTACTTGCAAAGTTAGAGGTGAAGGTCTGAGACCATCATCTGTCCTCAGAAGCAGTGGGACTAGACTCAGACAAACTGACAGGAGTTTGGAACATGGAACAACCTATGAATGTATCAGAGATCCATAATTTGCTTGGCTTGATAAACCAGCTGGAAATGTCATTCCAGATTTAGCAGAGAAAACAAAACAATGGCATGATCTCCTCTCTCAGAGAAACACTTGGACCTGGGACACAGCATAGGAGAAGTCATCCTCCTCACTCAAAACAGAGTTTATCTCCCCACCAATATTGGCATTCCCTGTTCCAATAAAAGCAACCAAATTCTCAGAAGACCCCACTTCCTTGGGCCTAGGGTTTGTGCTTATGCAGAAATGCTGTGCTGTATGGAAACCATGTAGTGTTGGGGTGTGGCTTATTTGCCAGTTGAAAGCTACCTCTGCCATGTTTGATGTCTGATAATTGATTAATCAGTTTAAAAACTGCAGCCACCCTTTCCCATTGGTTGGCTTCCACTCCACAGCACCAATTTCCAGTTCCAGGTGACTTGCGGCATATAAAATAGCACGTGTAATAGAGTAGAGCTAATAGGACTTGATGTTTCAATCCTTATGATAAAGTCAGCACTCTCAATGTTGGCAGTGGCTTGGAGTGGTGACGATGAGGGTAGCTACATCATCGGGGTCATCAGGTGGGCACCCTTCTTCTTTGAAGTTTCATTGATAAGCCCTTGACGTCTGCAGAGGGCTCAATGGTGCTACCTGATGTTCCAGATACATCCCCCTCAGTTCTGTACCCTCTTGTCTTCATCTTGCAACCCAGTTGTTGTCTTTCCTTTTAATCCAAATCCAATTGATGCTTTCTTCTGCTGCAGTTGACAAGGACTTGATTGCTTGTTGGAGGGAGACACCCCTCACCCCCATCTTCTTCAATAGACTGGTCATTGATGTAGCAACGGATCCCCTGCATCCCACTTCTACAGGGAAAATCTTGGTCTTCCAGCCATTCTGAGCAGCTTCAGTTGCCTGTTCAGAGTACTCATAAGCTTCTTCAACACTATCTTCCCATGGTACTGTCAATTCCACAACATATGCCAGCTTGGCTGTTGTGGACCACAGGACTATGTCTGGCTGGAGTGCTGTAGCCACAATGTCTGGAAGAAGCACAAGCTTTTTCTCCAAGTCCACGTCCATTTTCCAATCCCGAGCAACCTGCAGAATGCTTATATTCTTTGATGTTACTTGGTGCTCTGGAGGTTGACCTGCTGGTCCAAATCGTATAATGTGGATATTTCCTGCCGATGTTTGTGGGAGAGCATTTAGCATGGTTTGCCCCTGTTCCAAGATTGATGCCAGCTGTCTGAGAACTTGGTTATGCCGCCAAGTATACCACCCCTGGCTGAGGCTCATGGTGCATCCTGTTAAAATGTGCCTTAGTGATCCAGGTGTTTGACAAAGAGAGCAAGTGGGGTCTTCTCCCCACCTCTGGTTCAGGTTTTGAGGTGTTGGTAGGAGGTCATAAGTGGCTCTGATGGGAAGTCTGCTCTCTCCCTTTTGTCTCCAGGGCACACTACACAGAACCTTGGGAAGCTATGCTCCACCCACACTTTTAGCTAAGTTTCTGTTTGTTGAATACTTACTTTTGTAGTTTGTGTAACAAGGGGGGAATTTAAATACAGTATCAGGTGGAATTTTTTACTGTTTGTAGTCAGTGTTTTCTGTCTCACTCACCAAATCCGTGAACCTGGTTCCACGTTACAAACTGGTGGCATTTGTGTCGAGAGCACTGCCTCCTACCAGACAGCATTATGCCAAAATCGAAAAGGAGTTGCTAGTTCTCGTGTGGGCTTGTGAACTCTTCAGCTGCTACTGAAAGCCACTAAATTCCTACTTGAAACAGACCACAAGCCTCTTACCTCCACGTGCAAAGATTCAAAATTAGGCTTCTGCGATACTGTTATGACATTGAACATGTCTCCGGCAAATCTCGCACAACACCTGTCCCTGTTAAGGTTGCCATGAAAAAGTGAGTGGATGGAAGCTGATTCTGTCCTCATGGAAGATACCAACATCTACAGAGCTCAGGTACGTGAAGGCTTTCCTGCATCACAGAGTAAATTGGAAGAAATTTGCACTGAGTTGAAAAAGGGCCAAAACTGCAGCAAGGTTGTGCAATACTGTGAGCATGGATGGCTAACTGTTCTAAAAGGAGCTCACAGACTCTGAGCTTACTGAAATATACTCATCAAAAGTACTGAAAGAAATACACTCTCCATTCTTGATGGTTTACGGCTAAAGGTTCATTGTTCCTTCTTCTATTCATGTCAAAATTATCAGTCAAATCCACAAAGGACATCAAGATATTGAGAAATGTTGCCTAAAGGTAGGGCAATCTGTGCAGTGGCCTGGCCTGAGCACACAGCTGGGAGATTATGTAAAGCAATGTGAAGCATGCAGGAAACTGTACAAAAATCATACTGAACCTCTTTGTCCCTCAGAATTCCCAGACTTTCCATGGGAAGTTGCAGACACAGACATTTCCAAGCTGAACTTTAAGCTCCTTTAAATCAAGACTTAAAACTCGTCCTTTTGCTGCCCCTTTTAATTTGAGTCTCAAGCACTGTAACTTTTATTCCTCTATTTTTATGTGTGATTGTATTCTCTTTATATTGTCTGAAATTCGATGTATGATTGTTGTATCTTGTTTTATATAATGCACTTTGAACTGCCTTGTGTTCGAAAAGTGCTGTACTAATAAACTTGCCTTGCCTTGAAAAGAGCCAAATGTCTTCCCACTATAGATTACTACTCATGGAAAGTTGAGGGGTCCAAGCTGTCCTCCACATCCTTGCCTGCAGTTATACAGCACCTGTAAGCTGTATTCATTTGCCATGGATTAGCAGAGATGCTGTGTCAGACAATGGTTCACAATTCAGCTGCTCAGAATTCAAGACGTTTGCTAGGAGCGATGAGTTCCAACACCACACAAGCAGTCCACGGTACTCACAGACAAATGGAGAAGCTGAAAGAGCAGTGCAAACTACTAACAGTCTCCGACTGAAGGCAAAAGACTCCTACAAGGTACTGCTAGCTTCTTGCTCCACATCTCTTGCGAATGGCTACGGTCCATCAGAGTTGTCAATGGGCTGGATACTGAGAAAGAGGGCGGAGCTTAGGAGGACAATGGCACCTAATGGTGACTCCTTTGTTTGCGTCTTCAGAGACAGCTCTATTTCTATCTTTAATATTTCATTTTTTCCCTTTCAGAGTCCTTTTGAAGACTCTGACTGGGAGTTACACACTGACCTTGGTTCTTTGCGGAAAGTGGAACCCGCTCTCGAGGACTCAGAACTAGCCATTTTTCAATATGCCAAAGACACAGCCTGGAGGACTAGCATGCCTTCAGGGTGCTGGAGTTTCATGGCTCTGGAGGCTGGCAGATACGAGGTCAGTGCTGCCGCAGAAAACTGGTGTGTCATGGGAGATGGCTGTCTGCATCATTTTCTGCAGAGTCCTGCAATTGAGGGAAGTGCAGATCCCATGCCAGACAGTGATGCAGCCAGTCAGGATACTCTCCATTGTGCCCCTGTAGAGAATCCTTAGGATTTGGAGACTCATGCCAAACTTCTTCAACCGTCTGAGGTGAAGGAGACGCTGTTGTGTTTTTTTCACCACACAGCTGGTACGTACAGACCACTTGAGATCCTTGGTGACGTTTATGCTGAGGAACTTAAATCTGTTTGTCTCTCTCAACCCCAGATCCATTGATGTCAATAGGGATTAGTCTGTTTCCATTCCTCCTGTAGTCCACAAGCAACTCCTTTCTTTTTTGTGATTTTGAGGGAGAGGTTGTTTTCTTGACACCACTGTGTCAGGGTGATGACTTCTTCTCTGTAGGCTGCCTTGTTATTATTTGAGAAAAGGCTAATCAATGTAGTATCATCAGTAAATTTAATTAGCAGACTGGAGCTGTGGGTGGCGACACAGTCATGGCTATACAGAGAGCAAAGGAAGGGGCTTAGGACACAGCCTTGAGGGGCACCTGCATCGAGGGTCAGAGGGGCAGAGATGAGGGAACCCAGTCTTACCACCTGTGGCGATCTGTTCGGAAGTTCAGGACCCAGCTGCACAAGGCAGGGTCAGGGCTAAGGTCTCTGAGCTTCATGTCGAGCCTGGAGGGAATTATGGTGTTGAATGCTGAACTGTAGTCCAAGAACAACATTCTCACATAAGCATCTTTCTTCTCCAGATGTGTAAGGACAATGTGTAGAGCTGTGACTATTGCGTCGTCTGTCAATCGGTTGTGTCAGTAGGTGAACTGTAGGGGATCCAGTGTGGGAGGTAGCATGCTGCAGCTGTAGTCCTTGACCAGCCACTCAAAGCATTTGCTTATTGTTGAGGTGAGTGCGACAGGACACCAGTTGTTCAGAGATGTTACCTTGCTCTTTGTGGGTACACAGACAATGGTGGATGTTTTGAAGCAGGAGGGCACTCTACATTGGGAGAGGGAGAGCTTAAAAATGGCTGTAAACACACCTGCCAGTTGTGCTGCGCACACTCTGAGTACCCACCTTGTGATGCTCTCCGGTCCCCCAGCCTTGCGACTGCCCACCATTGGAAGCACCTGCATCCTTCAGCTTCAGAAAGGACCAAGGTGCAGGTCGCCTCTGTGGCTCTCCTCAGGGGCTCAGTGTTAATAAAAGTAAAAGTACGATATAAAAGTAAGGTGGACGGTGGTAGTTGTTTTCCTCAGGGTAGGGGACTAAGGTTTAGACTGAGAGGGGAAAGATTTTGAAGGACTAGAAAAGCAAGTTCATCATGCAGTGTTTGTAAGTATATGGAATGACCTACCTGATGAATTGGTTAAGGCAGATGCAATGTCAGCATTTAAGTAGAACTTAGATAGGTACATGGGGTTGAGGGGTTTACAGGCATATGGGGTGAATACGGGAAATGGAGACTCTGGTTGGCAAGGACTCATTGGACCCAAGGGCCCATCTCTGTACTGCATTGCACTATGACTATGCTTCAATGAATCCTCAGATTCTGTACAAGCTGGCACCAGTATGTTCAATTGTGGCCTTTTACATTGAAATATTCATTGTAAATATGTTCATTCATGTTGAAGAACATCAGTTACCCAGGAGATCCTGCAGATGCTGGAATCCAGGGCAACAAACACAAAATACTGGGGGATCTTTGCAGGTCAGGCCTCGTCTATGGAAATCAATACACAGTCAATGCTTTGAGCCAAGACCATTCATTAGCACTGGAAAGTAAGGGGAAAAAAATCAGAATAAGAAGGTTGGGGAAGGAAAGGAGTACCAGCTAGAAGATGATAGGTAAGGGCAGGTGGGTGAGGGAGAGTGGGTGAAGCTGGGAGGTGATAAGTGGAAAATGTAAAGGACTGGAGAGGAAGGAATCTGATTGGAGAGGAGAGTTGACTATAGTTGAAAGGGAAGGGGGACAAGCACCAGGGGGTGGTAGTAGGAAGATGGGGAGAAAGTAAGAGATAAGAGGAGGGGACATGGTGGGGAAAAGAACAGAGAAAACAAGGGGGAATATTACTCACAAGCTGGAGAAAACAATGTTCATACCATCAGGTTGGAGGCTACCCAGGCAGAAAATGAGGTGCAGCTCTTCCAAACTGAGAGTGGCCTCATCGTGGCAGTAGAGGATGCCATAGATCATAGATCATGATGGGGTGGGGGAGCAACCTCTGTGGAAAACAGGGTGGGGGGAGGTAGACCTGTGTTTGGGTCTGTTTGAAAATTGTAGAAGTTGTTGTAAACGAGGTGCTGGATGCAAAGGCTCATGCGGTGGTAGTTGAGCACAAGCGGAACTCTACCCCTGTTAAGGCAGTGGGAAGATGGGTGAGTAATAATCTCCAACTGTTTCTGCGCTACATTGATGACTGCATTGGATCTGCTTCAAGCACCCATGCTGAGCTCGTCAATTTCCTAAACTTTGCCTCCAACTTCCACTTAAATTCACTTGGTCCATTTCTGACACCTCTCTCCCCTTTCTTGATTTTTCTGTCTCCATCTGTCAACTGACATTTTTTAAAACCTACCAACTACCATGACAATGTTGACTATATCCCTTCTCCTAGAAAAACGCTACTCCCTTTTCTCAGTTGATTCATCTCCACCATGTCTATTCCCAGGATAAAAATTTCCTCTCCAGGACATCAGAAATTTCCTTCCTCTTCAAAGGAATGGGGTTTCCCTTTCTCTAACATTGATGTTGCCTTCACCCACATCTCCTCCATTTTCAGAACATCCACCCTCTCTGGCTGTGTGTGAGTTCTCATTGAACTACTGTCTCTCTTTCTATTTGCTCTGAATGCCCACAAGAGAATGAACCTCTGGGTAGTATATGATGACATAAATGTAATTTGATTATACATTTACTTTGAACCTTAATTTCTCCAGATTCTGGTCACCCCTCCCTTCTTGTTCTATTCCCCACTCTGGCTCCACTCTTACCTCTTCTCCTCTCCTCACCTGCTTATTACCTCCGTGGTGCTCCTCCACCTTCCCTTTCTACCATGGTTCACTCTCCTCTACTATCACATTCCTTCTATTCCAGCCCTTGCCTTTTCTACCTATCACCTCCCAGCTTCTTACTTCATCCTCTCTCCCCCACCCACCCAGATAAAACTATCATCTTCCAGCTTGTACTCCTTTTCCTCTCCTCCACCTTCCTACTGTGGTTTCATCCCACTTCCTTTCCAGTTCTGATGAAGGGCTGTGGCCCAAAACGTCAACAGTTTATTAATTTCCTTAGATGTTGCCTGACCTCTAGAGTCTGCGGAGATTTGCCATGTCACCTAAAACCTTGGCAGACTTCTATAGATGTGTGGTGACTGGCCACATAATGGCATGGTATGGGGACTCCAATGCCTTGAGTGGAAGGGCCTACAAAAGATAATGGATTTGGACCAGTCCATCACTGGTAAAGCCCTCCCAACCATTGAGCACATTTACAAGAAGCATTGCCTTGGACAAGCAGCAACCATTATCAAAGACCCACACCACTCAGGCCAAGTTCTTTTATCGCTGTTGCCATCAACTAGAAGGTACAAGTGCTTCAGGGCTTGTAACACCAGGCTCAAGAACAGTTGCTGCCCCTCAACCATCAGGCTCTTGAAGAAAATGGGATAACTACACTCATTCTATTTCTGGTGTTCCCACAACCGATGGTCACACTTTGACTTTTTATTTGTTATTTGATATTCATTGTTCTATTTATTTATTTATGTTTGTATTTGCTCAGTTTGTTATTCATTGATCCTGTTTACATTTACTGTTCTAAAATTTGCTAAGTATGCCTGCAGGGAAAAGAATCTCAGGATTGTCTGTAGTGCCATGTATGCACTGTGATAATAAATTTTACATTTTGCTTTGAACTTTGAACCTGCAGAGCTCCTCCAGCATTTTGCTTGTTTTGCTCCCAAGTAGCATCAGTTGTCATGAGAACATGTTAACCTAGAGAACACAAGCTTAATTGGCATGGAATCCACTCCATGGCAAGTCAGGAGTAGAAGATAGATTTCTGTTTTCTTGACATCTGCTGCAAGGTCTGAATTTCTTACTCAGTGTCAGGGTCTATGTGCTTGATCTGGTTAAACAGATCCCAGTTGTTCCACTTGATGCCTGATGCATTTTTTTTTTCAAAAGCAATGCTCAACCATGTGGGAGAGTGCCAACTGCAGCTTCCTAGATGATGCATTCACCCTTTTTACTTGGTTCTGAGTTCTAGATACGGCAGTGCTTGGCTAGGGATATCATCTTGAGGAATTGTGCTTGTTTTTTTTGTATTGAATTGATTATCATAAGGCCAATCAGTGTATTCACTGGGGACTCAGATGGAGTTAGCATTCTCTATTACCTCCTTGCCTATTACCTCTTGTCAAAGGCTCGTGTCTTCCATAGGAAGAATGAATTTGTCTCCCTCTGGGACGCAGGTCAAGGTTTCTCTAAGGTTGGGAGTTTAATTCCTCACTGGCTATATCTATAAGGTTCAGGGTAGGGGTATGCATTGATGATCACAGATTAGTTCTGCAGGAGTGAACGAGAAGCCATGAGATATTTACTTATTCCCGAGGGAATTTGCTGAGACACCAGACTAGCTCATTCTTGGTAGCAAAGCTCATTCTGTAGTGTCAGTTTTCCCAAGACAATTTTCCCTTTCAAAAGGTCCTTGTCCTTTGTGCTAGCTTTTTTTAATCAAAATATACTTTATTCAAAAATAAAATTATGTACAATAAACCATTCAATGACTCTTAGTCCTTAGTCTTTTCCATTACAATCTTTACATTCCCATACTTTTGCCACCCACGTGGCACTCTATTATTCCATATTTACATACACTTGTTCACCGCCCCCCCTACCCCTCAACTCCCGTGAGAGAAGAACCCTAGACTGTGGTCCTTCCCCACTGAGCCCTTGCGGTGGTATTAAGTGCCTTGCTCAAGGACACAACACATTGTCTTAGCTGAGGCTCAAACTAGCAACCTTCAGATAACTAGACCAATGCCTTAACCACTTGGCCACGCACCAAGGACACCTCCTTGTCCTTTGCGCTAGCTACACCAACCAAGAGTACCTCATATACTGCAATGATGTTAATGTCAAGGTATCAAGTCTTCCAACCAATGTTAGAAGAGCAACCTCTGGGTTGTTGCAATTGGGGCAGTTCATGAGGGTCTGAATATTCCAGGCCTAAAACTTTGAGGAATGGAAGCAGTCCATGTGTGTTTTCTTTGAACATGTTGCAACAGGCTACCTCATGAACTTGACAAATGAAAATGTCATATGGGAGGAGGAGCATCCTGAGTCTCAGCCTCTGCTCCACAGTTGAAGGCCAACAATGCGGATGGGTGACAATGGTCATCCATGGATATCAGCTGTCCCAGGATCAGATGTCAATGCAAGCAGGAAGTACAAGGCCTTATAAATCGGTGAGCTCAGGATTCAGGGCCCCATCATTGGCTAGCCCTGGAGCTTCACGTCAAAGATTGAATCTCAAAGGTCAGTCAGAAGACTGGAAGTTGAAGCCCAATGGCTGAAGACTGATGGCAGGAACCTAGAGGTATGGAGACCTGTCCTAGAGCTGGAAGACTGCCAGTGTGTGTGAGTGGATGGGAAAGAGGAAAGGGGTTTGATTTGAAGCCAGAAGAAGGGTCTCACCCTGACAGGTCAACTGTTTGTTCATCTCCCAAGATGCTGCCAACATCTTATGTGTGTTGCTTTGGATTTCCAGCTTCTGCAGATTTTCTCATATTTGTGCTTGTCATCTCTTTGGTTGCCTGTCATAATCTTGTTGTTATATTGTAGCCTGAGGAAAAATACACACGCAGGATAACAAACACTTTTTTGGGTCTTAAAGTCCTTTATCTGTTTTAGATGTTTTATTGCAGAAAGAGCCGGCTGGTGGTGCAGTGACTTCAGAAGTGAAGGCTCCCAAGTTCGAACCCAGTCGGCCCACCCCAGCACGCTTTCCATCTGTGCCATGTTAAACGCCGAGCTAGCCACTCGGCCTCGTGAATAAAAACAATGATCCAGTCAGGAACATTCATACCATGACCCAGTTAATCCAAAAGGAGACCAATCCTGACACTACACGCCAGCAAGAATGGCTGACTGTCTGGTGTGACCAGCTATGAAATGAAATGATTGCAGAAAGAGGGTATCAAAATAAAAACGACAAAAATAAAAAGAAGTTCCCACTACTACAGTCTCAGTTTAACTTCAGACCACACCCTGTTTGCATAAGCAGTATGAAAATAACTAAAACAAAATATACAAAACCAATATGGTAGTGGCAATTCTAAAATAAAACAAGACAAACAATGTTAGAATTCCACCAACCCTATACCTTATGCACAACATTGAAAATATGAATAAATACACCTCATCCTGACTAAGGGATATACTCACATTTGGCACACATGTGCTTAACTTCCAAAGACACATAGCTAGACCTTGAAATAAGTTCTTCTTGCTGACATTAGTAGGCCGATTAAGAAACTTCACAATCATTATATACAGCGCTGATCAGCTTACTTGCAAAAATCTTTCTTCAACAAACCTGGGAAAAGGATTCAAATGCCATCCTTTTGAGAACATGGCAACTGTTTGTTCTACTCCACCCATGCACAATGAGATCTTTGTTTTCTCTTAAAGGCACAGACAGCTATTTTAGCATTACCAAGGTGAATACATAAGTGCACTTCAACAACAAAAAATTATGTTCAACAGTCACCTGGTTACAGTTATGTTCTATTTTGTTGTGTTCTGTGTTGTTCTGCTAAGCATTGTGGGCATGCTATGTTGGCGCCGAAGTATGTGGCAGCATTTTGGGGCTGTCCCCAGCACATCCTTAGGTTTTGTTAGTTGTCAACACAAATGACACATATCATTTTGTGTTTTGATGTACCTGTAATCAATTCTCATCCAAATCTGTTAGTCCAATCCAACATGTAAAACATCTAGTCCAATGAAAACCTATCTCCAAACAACAGTGATTAACAATTACTTTTGAAATCTGCTTCCCCCATTACTGCAGGGGAATATTTCTAAGATTATAGCTGAACAATAGGAATATGATTTCTTCTCCCTGGTACTTCGAAAACTTACATGTTTTTCTTAACATTTAGATGCCACTGAAATAATGTCTATTCACAATTTACCTCACAATTCTTTGAAGCATTTGTAAATATTTCCTCTCCATCTTGTGTACTAGTCTCTGTAATATCCGAGACATTTTCAAGGAGCAGTGTCTTAGGAAGGCAGCATCCATCATTAAGAACCCCACTACCCAGGACATGCCCTTTTCTTGTTGTTACCGTTAGGAAGGAGGTACAGAATCCTGAAACCACACGCTCAGTGGTTCAGCAATGGCTTTTTCCCCGCTGCCATCTGATTTCTAAATGGACATCAAACCCATTAACACTACCCCACTACTTTATTTAAATTTCTGACTGTTTTTGCATTACTTATTTTAACTTAACTATTACATATATTTACTGTTATTCAGTCTTTTTCTCTATATTTATTTATCATGTATTTCATTGTACTGCTGCCAGGAAGTTCACGCATTTCACGACCTATGCCGATGATATTAGACCTGACTCTGATTCATTTATCAAATTTCACATTTTTAAGCCACCATTGTTGACTAGATTGAGAACCTTCTCGTGCATTCCATTTCATTCCTCAAAAGTTCACTAACATTAGGCAGTTCCTGAAGCATGATCTTGCTCCTGGAATCATTTCCCACTTGTGTTTCTAATATGAGCTAAAGTATAATGAATCCGCCCTTTGCCATCATTAAAACTGAACTGCTACTAATGCAATGGCAGATGAAAATGCTGCTTTTCATGTGGATTCGGTTTTTCTAATAAACTTTACTGCCTGGGGAAATATAAACCATCATTACAAAATACATTCAAAAGCATATTCCAATCTTTAGCTATGAATCTGGAATGATCCTTAAGGAAAGCCTTTTCCCCCCCTCCTTTGTATATTAATTACTGCAGGATTAAGCCAAGATTAAAGCTCCAAAAATTCAGGGCATTGTTAAATAATCAATGAAGCTCAAATGTGATCAAAAGCCAAAAAAAAGACTCATGAAAGCTGATATTTAATTAACACCTTTAATAATCCCAGAACCTCTCAATGTTTAACTGAGAAACAGTATATGTAGAGACTTCTTTTATTATTTTATTAATATACAGAGCAGAATAAGCCCTTTCAGACCTTTGAGCCATGCTGCCCAGCAACCCAATTTAACTCTAGCCTAATCATAGGACAATTTACAACGACCTACCAACTGGTACATCATTGGATTGTGGGAGAAAAACAGAGCACTTGGAGGAAACCAATGTAGTCAATGGGGAAAATATACATACTCCTTTTAGGCAGTGGCTGAGATTGAACCCCATTCGCTGGATCGTTGAAGCGTTGTGCCAACCACTAGGCTACCATGCCACCCCGTACTGCTGAAAAAATGAGAACATGGCAGCCAATTTGAGCATGATAACAACCAAACTTTCTTTTAAAAGTGATGTAGAGTGCATAAGTACTTACTGTGGTACCAAGGTAATCTCAACAGCCCTCCTTCAAAATAAAACCACAGGTCTTCTTCATTCATGCTGGAGAGCAGAAGGGACCCAAGTTTGATATCTGAAATAAAATAATTTTTTTTGTATTGTAGGAAAAAGGATATTGAGGGATAATAACTAGTAAATGATGATGTGGATTTTGCTAATGTGGTAATGAGGAGCCACAGACAAAAGTAGAGGCGTAGAGTGGAGCAGCGATGACATCCAGCTTTTGAGAAGTTGTGTAACAGCGTGCACCTATAGTTGCAATAGAAAATTGAATTTGCTGTTAGACCTGTGGATAATCATTTTATTCTGTAATCAGGACCTAGTCTGCTACTTCATTAAGTCTTTTTGTAGTCACCATTCTGCTATCAAAATGTAGCTTTACTGGTCAATTGAGAACGTGAAAACTGTACCAAATCCATGCTCAGGTAGGCCAGCTTTGGCCAGTCTCCTGGTGTGCATGGTGAAATAAATCGCCGTTTATTTTAAACACAACCTCTGTCTGATCATTCAGTTTGCTTGTACTAATCAGCAAGAGAAACGGGTACAAAGAGATTGATCGTTTGGTATGTAGGCTGGTATGTTTTGTAGGGACATTTATTTATTCACCTAGTTTCTACAATAAGTAATTAGTTGCACTTTGAGACTCAGGTGCAGTCTGGTTTCTATGCCCTGCTTTCAAAATGTGGTTAACTAGCTGGAATCAATCCAATAACACCAGATGATTTATCTCAAGTCTTGAAAGGGAGTCAAGAGTAGTCATAATTGTAAACCACAAATAATTTTTTTAAGGAATAGGCAAGTTAACACGAACTCAAATGATGACCACTATCTTTAACTATTACCTACAGTGCCTATAAAAACTATTAACCCCCACCTGGCAGATTTCATGATTTATTGTTCTACAACATCGAATCACGGCGGATTCAATATGGCTTTTTTGACACTGATTAACAGAAAAGACTCTATTATGTCAAAGTTAAAACAAAGTTCAACAAATTGGTCTAAATGTATTACAATTATTAAACATAAAAATAATTGATTGCACAATTACTCACCCTCTTCAAGCCTGTATTTAGCAGATGCACCTTTGACAGCAATGACAGTCTTGAGTCTGCGTGGATAGGTTTCAGTCAGCTTTGCACATCTGGACACTACAATTTTTCTCCATTCTTCTTTACAAAACTGCTCAAGCTCTGTCAGATTGCATGGAGACCTTGAATAAACATTCCAAAAGTCCAGCCACAAATTCTCAGTTGGATAGAGGTTTTGACTCTGACTTGGCTACTCCTGTTTTTAAGTCATTCCTGTGTAGCTTTAGCTTTATGCTTGGGGTCATTGCCTTGCTGGAAAACAAATCTCCCAAGTCACAGTTCTGTTGCAGACTGCATCATGTTTCCTCCAGGAGTTCCTGTATTTTGCAGCATTCATTTTACCCTCTACCTTCACAGGGCCTTCTGCAGCAAAGCATCCCCACAACATAATGCAGCCACCACCATGCTTCATGAAAGGGATGGTGTGTTTTTGATGATGTGTTGTGTTTGGCTTATTCCAAACATAGCGCTTAGTCTAATCACCAAAAAGTTCAATTTTGGTTTCATCAAACCATAAAACTTCTTCCAGCTGAATTTATGCCTTCCCTCATGCCTTCTGGCAAACTCTAGCTGAGATTTCATGTGAGTTTCTTTTCAACACTGGCCTTCTCTTTGCCACTCTCGTATAAAGCTGCAACTGGTGAAGCACCTGGGCAACAGTTTTTGTATGCGTAGTTTCTCTCATCTCAGCTACTGAAGCTTGTAACTCCTTCAGAGTTGTTAAAGGTATCTTGGTGGCTCCCTCACTAGTCCACTTTGTGCACAGCTTTTGAGGATGGCCTGCTCTTGGCAGATTTACAGCTGTGCCATATTCTTTCCATTTCTTGGTGCTTGACTTAACTGTACTCCAACGGATATTCAGTGACTTTTTTGTGGAGTTGCTTGGAGTGTTCTTTTGTCTAAATGGTGTAGTTTTTGCCAGGATACTGACTTATCAGCAGCTGGACCTTCCAGATACAGATATAGTTGAAACACCTTGAATGCACATAAGTGATCTCCATTTAACTAATTATGTGACTTCTGAAACAAATTGGCTGCACCAGTGATGATTTGGCATGTCGATTCAAATGGAGGTGAATACTTATGCAATCAATTATATTGTGTTTTATATTTGTAATTTATTTAGATCACTTTGTAGAGATCTGTTTTCCCTTTGACATGAAAGTTTTTTTTCTTTTGATCAATGTCAAAAAAGCGAAATTAAATCGATGTGATTCTCTTGTACCTTCTTCCTGATGGCAACAGCGAGAAGAAAGCATGTCCTGTGTGGTGGGGTTCCCTGATGATGGATGATGCTTTCCTGTGACAGCGTTTTATGTAGCTGTGCTCAGTGGTGGGGAGGGTTTCACTCATGATGGACTAGGATGTATCCATTACTTTCTGTAGAATTTTTTTGTTTGAGGGCATATTCTTATTGTGGCTGTTAACAGGTTCCTCTTTTCTAATACCTTACTTTTTCAAATAGATTGAATAATCATAACTAAGTCAGTCATTAAATCCACATCAAGACTTTGCTGTGGATCTGTAATATGCACATTATCAATAACACTGAGTGGACACAATAATTTGTGATGAGGAAGAGAGGCAGTGTAAACTGTGTTATCTTACAAGTACCAGGGATGCATGCACTCTGCTATTAGCCTTGTGAAACTAGGAGATCATGCACAATTTTCTGTGGTGTGGCAAAAGATTTGCATTTTTCCCACTGTTAAAATGTAACTAGAAAGAACTGGTACTTAAAAGTCTTTTAAGTTGGAGATTACTGCCCTGCAAAGCCAGTCAACCTCTTTGAAAGAGTAACATGATGGATATTCTTGCATGGAAGACTCAAGTTGTACCAAAAGGTTTTCCAACAATTAAAGTTTACATTTATGAAATATTTCCTTAATTTTCTTTTCAATTTCTATTTTTTGTTTCTTACAACATTATCTTTTTCTTGTTTCTGTGTTGGTCTATCTGTATCATACTTAAGTCTTTTTTTGACAGGATTTCAAGCGTCGATATCGGCTTTATCTATTCTTAAGCCTCATAAAAGCCCAGTGGTCCTCAGTCTGTGTGTTGTAAAAATTCTTTGAGCACTTAAGGCAAAAGATTACAGGAAGCATAAGCCCAGATTTGTCTACTATATATTTAAGAACATGTTCAATTTTCTTTAAACTACAACTGGAGGAGTTGGCCACTATACTCAGGGTCATCTCGGAAGGAAATCTTATATTGCAATGAAGTTCCTCTCAGTCTGATAACTGAGGCACAAGTCTGGAATCTTTCTCAAGTGGTGGACATGGTAACTCATGAATGGAAAGGAGAGCCAGTCATAGATTTGAAACCTGAACGGCTCAATGGAAGGAGCTCACAGTCCAAACGGGATGTTTACTGTGGGGCTACCACGTTTTCAGTCCTCTACCTTTAAGAAAGCAAGTGCTTGATGAGTTGCATGCAGGACACTGTGGCATTGTGGGTACACAGATACTTTGGGTGGCCAAGACTGGATGCAACCATTGAAGAGAAGGTCCACATCGTCAGAAAGTGAGAAATATTCCTCAGTTTGCTCCTTGCATCCATGGGAATGACCTGAAGAACCATGGCAGAGGATTCAGCTGCTTGTAAGTAACAATGGCCCACAACTCCTGTCTGACGAGTTCAAAGCGAATAATGGAAGCTAATAGTAGTCATCACCAGATCATCCAGGTACTGATGATTTTGCTGAATGGTTCATACAGACAACAAAACAAGGCTTCAAGATGTCAGTGGGAATTGGATTTCTCAACCAGCCTCTCAGCACTTTCTTGCTGACATACTGCAACACACCTCATGCCACCACCAAACTAGCTCCAGCAACTGCACTGATGAAAAGACTCCTTCACAAGCGGTTTGACCTGCTTAGACCCCCAAACACAAAGCAGATTGTGTTAAATGAACAGACAGCCCATGCAGAGAGATGTGCCAAAGTGAGGTACGGGGTTTTATGGCAGGAGCTAGAGTACTTACCCGAAGCTACATCTCTGGAAGAAAGTGAATACCCGTGACTGTAGTGGCACAAACTGGTCCTGTGTCATATACAATAGAAACTAGAAACCACATCATCTGGAGAAGGCATGTTGATAAACTGTTGCCCACTACTGAGGCTACTGAAAGCCAACACAAATTCACCAATCCAGATCCAGTTGTAGAAATGAGACAACTTCAGAACCTCCCTTAAGATCAAATTATACATCCAGTGCTCCCCCATCACCTGTGCTTTCTGAAATGTTCCCTACTGATAATGCCGTACCCAAGCCAAGATCTATATATACACCACCAAGAAAAAAAGTGACATTGGCATCATCCCCAAGTCATCAGTACCCTCGCTGGAACAGGCAGCCTCCAGACAGATTGAATCTCTAGTTTAGTGACTAACCCTCAGTACAAGTTCAGAATAATCCCCGAGGTTATGTTTGGGTGTAGAGGCAGTCTACCCTTTTTCCCTAGTTTAGAAAAAAGTGTTTTTTGTTGTTGGTTGAATTGCTCAGCAGGAGGGAAGGGGAGAAACTTTTAAAATAAGGAGGAGAGATATGTTATGTATTCATGCCTATTTTGACACAGGCTGCTGCTACGTACTGAGGGTAATGTGAGAGGTCATTCTGGGTAGATGAGAGCGTATTCTAGATAGATGACTTAAAAGTAAAATAAACAGAAGCATTGTTCCTCAGCTTTCTACCTCTTATGTGTGTTATTCACGGCCGGCCACCCAGCTTCCCAGTATCACAAACATAACAAAACTTATTCTGAGTTGTCTCATTGACTAAGAGGATCAAATTTCAAACACAGAAATGTAAAATTTTGCAAGCCACGTTGAACCATTTCTGGATTGCAATGTATTGTAAGCTGTGGAAATGAACTCCTACTGATAACAGACAGAGGCTTATGCAGAGCTGACTTTTCAAAGGAATGCAGTTCCTACTATAGGTCAACTTATTAAGTTTGTGTCATTCCATTTTCTTTCCAGAAGCGTGATTATACTGTATATCATAGGGCTTTTGGTAGTATTAGCAAAGTGCCATCTTTCTTGATTTAAGGTTTCAAATGCTAAGTAACTGTTTCAGTCTTTGGGATATGCAGATAGCTGTTTAGCATATCTGGTAAATTGATTTCCTGAAATTCATCTTGCAAGGGTTATGAATTAGAATGGAGAAAATGTATTTAAATTCTTTCCTGAGACATACTTGGATTTGCAATGAAAATTGAATTCTAAAAATAATGATGCGCATTATATAAACTCATTTTATTAATTCGGTGGTTATTAAGATGCCTAAAATTATGGGAATATTTTATCATGCGAGTAAAATTGATTGAAAGAGTACCATGTGTACACTTAAAGAGTTTCAGGAAATCGTATCCTGTTTCTCCATAGATATGAAAAGACATGGGTCTGTATACACAGAGAAATTAAATAATACGGAATGAGGGATGTGACTCAGGTTCCTGTATCCAGCAACGTTTTTATAGCTAGGGTGCTGAAGGCTTCTGCAATTTTATGTCATGCACTGTACTGCTGATTCAAAAAAAAATCGAATTCCATGACTTATGTGAGTGATGATAAACCTGATTCTGATATGGGACTATTGAAGACTGAGAATGGCAAGGGGACAGGGAGAGGGGAAACATGGTTGGGAAAAGGGGAAGGGAGAGGGAGGGAGCAGGAAGAACTGGGAGAACTTCTGTAATGATCAATAAATCAATTGTTTGGAATCAAATTATCTTGCCAGTTGTCTCAGGGCTGGTTGTGTCTGCACCTGCTCCACCTGGCCTGCCCTGGCACCTTTGCCACCTGTTGCATGTATATATGTGCCTAAGACTTTTGTACAAATGCAACCTTGATATTCCTCCCCTTACAGGCAGCCATAAAAAAGAAACACAATAGAAACCATTAGAATGAAGACCGCCACACACCCAATTTGCAAAACAAGAACAATAGAAAGTAAGCAGATAACATTCAGAACTTAATTTTACTAAAGTGAGTTCAAAGCCACAAAGCCAGTCATGTCTGCAGCCAGTCCAGGAGCTCATTAGTTGCAAGCCACAGCCTAAGTTCAGTGCAGAGATGAGTAAGTCTCACTGAGCACTAACTGAACACCCGTCCATCCCTCACCTCTTGCTCTGACAACCTGAACTTTTCAATCTAGCCTGGCACTTAAATCGGACAAACGTCAGCTCCCAGGCCCATGTCCTGCTGCTGTGATATGTTCTCAGACCCAGGCCATACCTGACTTTTCCAAACTGGCTCAGTGGTTAAATCGGTAAAGCATCAGCTCCTTTCTTGCTTTTGGACACAGACCACACAGCCTCAATTCTGCCTTGTCTCACCTCAGATCTGCCACTTAGAATAGGCTCCAAGTCCACTCCAACAATGGCCAAATATTGGTTCATTCCTTGCTCTTGAGCCAGAGCCTCACCACCTCGATTTGGCACATACACACAACGCCACATTCATTCCATATCTTTGAGACATCATTTTACTCTGCAAAAATACTAGGTCATGCAGGTGACTCAGAAGTTCAACTCCAAAAGGGAAGTTCCAGGCACTGATTTCGGTATTCATTATCCAGAAACAAAGGTGTGCTTAACAGAGTAATTACTAGATTTGTTTGCTGCCAGTAAGACGTCACTGTGTTTCAAATGGGAAGTTCCAGCAGATTGTGGAACATCACTAACTAATTCAGTGCTGTACAGTAGTATTGTCATTATGTTACTGGGTGAGTAATCTATTTCCATAGCTCATGATTCAGAGACTTGAATTCAAGTCTTCTAATGAGCACCGTGAATTTGATTTCAATAACAACGATCATGTCACTGAATATCAGGCAGTGTGATTAGACTCCCTCTAGTAGGGGATGGTCTTTGTTTGGCACTTTCCTGTCATGAATGTTGTCCACCATTTATCTTCTGATGTCTGGACAATGTCCAAGTTTTGTTGCATTGGTGGCTTCATTTTCTGAGGAATTGTGAATAGAATTGAATAGTTGTAATCATCAACAAATACCCACCTCCAGACAAATGGAAGAAGGAAAGGTTTGATGAAGCAGCTGAAGATATTTGGCCGAGGACAATGCCCTCTGAAACTCCTGCAATGCGATTGGATGGTTGACTATTAAAACTACTTCCAGTTTATTTTATGAAACACATAAATACAACCACTAAAATCTTTTCCCCTTGGTTACTGTTAACATTACTTTTACCAGCTTCCTGATACTACTTTCAGTCAAATGCCAACTTACTGCCAAGTGGAGTGGTCTCCTAACCTCATCTACCTTTGGTTCATGCCTGGATCAAGATTGGTGAAGAGGATATATTGTAAAATCTAAACTGTGGGACAGATGAATATTTGCTACCTGATAGTATGTCAGTAGTACCTTCCGTCATTGAGAAAAGTTAGGAGTCAGCTGACCTGGGAGTAATTAGTTGGATTGAACTTACTTATTGTGGGCAGTTTTTAAATTCATTGGGTTTCAACTTTCAAATCACCTTATTCTCAATTGAGCTTTATTGGTGTATTGAAAGCAGTGGTGTGTTTTAACATTGATGCTTGCCTTCAGTGAAAGCTAGTTCCTGAGATCTGGGAAATCTACAATTTCCAGGGTCCTGCCATGAACCTGTATTTTCAGAGAGCCATACACTGCAAGAAAGGCAGGTTGGGAGAGTATCATTGTTTTATAAAAGTTGAGTATAATATCTGCTTTCTTATCTCCCTCAGTCAAGCATGGTGATGGCTCAGAGTTCAAGCCTCATGTAAATACAAGTGCTTTTTGCAAACTGTGGCATGACTACTGAGATACTTTTACCCATGGCTTTTAAATTTAGGGACTGTAGGTAGAAAAGCTTCCTATTAAATTTGAAAATAAGCAAAACTCTCACAGTGAATTTGCTGGAAGTGGGATGCATCATTTTGGCATGTCATTATGGAGTAAGTATAAGATGGAGATAAATTTTTGTGAGCATTTCTCATTGTGCTGTTATCTTCCTCCAAGACAGTAAGGGGTGCAGTGTCAAGTGTTTGACATTCTTCATATTCTGGACTCAGAATTAATAGGCTAAGCAACCAACTGAAATGAGATTTCTCTACTTTTTCTATCCTATAATGCAAGAATCAGAGCACTCATGTTCCTAAGTCAACTAAATCCCTGCTGGTATTCCAAAATGAAAATATTTTCAACATTATTGGTGCATAACCATATGAGTCATCTGAAAAATGCAATGGAGAGCAATTTTATTGGCTCATCCATTTCTCCTTGGGACAATCTATCTAAACATCCAGCAGTTCAATGGAGTGGTAGGTAGCCTGAGGCATTCTGCTATCAATAGTGAAGTGTAGGCAGCAATACAGCAAAAAGTCTTTATAATTCTGTAACTAATTTTACAAACAACAACATACTCATATTTTTTCAAAAACACTGTGGAAGCAAGTAAGCAAAAGTCAACATAATACCCCAGAATATATAATTTTGCACAGATATTGTATTTCTATCATTATGAGCCATTTCAATCTCTTCTCTTGGCCATAAAGGAATTAAAATATGGAAGGAAACATTGAACTCAAATGGGTCAAGAACAATGGAAGTAGACAAACCAGATGTCACTGTTCTTGCCATGTCTTTGAAGGAATGGAAGGTGTCATTTTGTGAAGCTACTCTGTAACTTCTCTTTTGTGAATTGCTTGATGAATTGATTCTAGCAATGAGCAATTGAATAAGGAAACAAGGAGTTTCTGCTGATGATCTACTAAACATGGGATCATTTTCAGATGAACTATTTATTGTGCATAATGGTAGGTTTGCAGAAGTCATCTTGTTATTTCAGCCGAGTGTCTAGGTGGCTTGGTTTGACTCGTCTGAACCAGAATCAAACAGAACAAAAGAAGTCACCCAAGGCACAAAATTGCGTTGCCCTTGATGACAGCCAGTGGGAATCTGACACACATCAGTCAGGTGACTTTGAGCCAACAAGTTTGAAGTGCAACATTTGACCTGATAAGGGAAGACTTTAAGAATAAAGGACTTCAAATGCAAAGCAGCAAGAACTTTAGAGATTAACTAACACAAAGAACCCCCATGCCAGGGGCTGGGCGAAGAATGGATTCATCGTCTGGCCGACAGGAGATTCTACTTCAGAGTTATAAATTTGAGAAATGGTCTAATTTCTTGTGCTGGTAGAGAGGGACCGGTAGAATTGATGTTTTAAGTTATCTACCTGGGGTCAACATATTTATGTTGTTGTTTGTGCAGAGACAGTAAAGTGTGAGCTTTGATGAAGAGTTGGGTAGTGACTATTGGTCAGCAGAAACAGTTCATGAAGTTATGGCGTAATCTAAAATGAGATTATTGAATTAGCAACTAAGAGGCTTTCATGTTTCACATTCTTGATAGCAATTTTTCTATGTGATCACCTTTACAGAAGGAAATGGAAGTATGAGGCAGGTCAGGCAATATCCGTGGAGAGAGAAGCAGACATTGTCCTCCCTCCAGTGGGTGCTGCCTGCCCTGATAAGTACTTCCAATATTTTGTATTTTTTATCAGAGTCCACCATTATCTGTAACAGTTCGATCTTGGTACTATATTTATTTCAACCAACAAGAAACAATGGAAATTTATTTGATAACTCAATAAATAGATCAAGATTCTTCTACAATATAAACATCACAACTGATAAATTTAAGCACAAAAGCAATGCTACAAATTGATAGAAAAAGCCAGAACAGAGCCATGCAAAGAAAAATCTAATCAGACTGAAATACTCATCACCAGACTTGTAATTTCTCATATCGGGACAGAACTCTGGCACCACATTAATTTTGATTGGACACATGATGCATTGATGCACTTGGTAATTATATTTGCAAGGCAAAATAAATGTCAGAGAGAACAACTTATTAAAGACCAAAAGTGTCCTTTCTGTGCACAGGGCACGTCTAAAGATTCAGATTGCAGACTTGATCTGGAAGCAGGAGATAGCTGCCTCTCTTTGCAGAGCCTCATTGATTTTACTTATTTTCAGCATTTTATTTTAAAATAAGAAGAGTCCTATATATTTTTTATATTTTAAGCATGATTACTTTTTACCTTCTTAAGTTCCAAGTATATAATCCTAATCTGTTTGGTTATGTTTCATATTTCAGACCCACAACACTGGAAATTATTTCAGTGGCCCTTCTCTTCCCCTCTCTTCCTGCATGCAAGTATATCCTTCCTCATCTTCTTCTTCAACAATCCATCACTCAATTTTCTATGATGACTGAGGTCGGGGCAAGGTTGTATGGAAGACCTGCAGTTGCCCATGCTGCAAGTCTCCCCTCTCCACACCACTGATGTTTTCCAATGGAAGGGCACCGGTGTTGTCACAGAGCAATGTGTGGTTAAATGCCTTGCTCAAGGACACAACATGTTGCCTTAGCTAAAGCTCGAACTAGCGACCTTCAGATCACTAGACCGATGCCTTAACCATGCACCACATCCTGCCTCATAGAGGGAATGTGTACACAATATACTGGGTGCTGTTTCACCAGTACTCTGTATAATTTGATCACAACACTTCATCTCTTGCACTCAGAACCTTTTGGTATCAAAGCCAATATAGAATTCACCCAGAGAAAGTTCCTCAGCTTGAAATGCTAACTATTTCTCTTTCCACAGAAACTTCTTGAACTGAATAGTTTATCCAGCAATTCCAGATTCTACATCATTTACTATCCTAATTTCTCACAGTATTTGCATGTTGTAGTGATTTGTGTGCAAGTCACCAATTTCCTCTGATCTACAATGCATTTCATTTTCTCAACATTTAAAAAGTGATTACCTTTCTTTTTTTTAAATTTGGATTTGTGTATTTCTGTTTTTAAGAATTTGTTTACCCTCGCATGGTGAAGGCTGATAATGACCTGATAGAAGTATACAAAAAAAAAGGGGAATAGACAAGGTAGACAGTAGGAAAGTTTAGCCCATGCTGGATATAAGAGGTGAGAGGTAGGAGATTTAAAAGGGATCCATGGCAAACTGTTCAACAGAGAGAGTGGTTTGAGTCCAGAACAGACTGTATGTGGAGCCAGTGGAGGCAGGTCCTTTCACAACATTTAAGAACCATTTATGCAAGTAAGGCTTAGAAAATGTAGACCTAATAAAGGTAACTGGCATTATAAAAAGAGATACAAATAACAATTGGGTCATTGAAGGACCTGTTTCTATACCATACGACTTACTGATGACCCTAGTGTTTCCACAGTTTCTGCCATGTGCTTCCCTGTTTATTTGCTTTTTTATATCACCCTGAAGGTTTGCTGCATTCTCCTCACATCCCACTTTGTCAGCGAACTTTTATTGCAACAGCAATGTTTGCTTTACTATACTTGTTCCACTCATCCAAATCACTGAGCCAGATACACCTTGGATTCCAGCACTGACTTATACAGAACTCATTCGTCTAAGTGTGCATGTCTGTACGTTGCCCATGCATTCCTACTCTTTGTTTTAGGCCTATCACTATTCATTAATCCGTGCCACTTTATTACCCCTGGTATCGTGCATTCTAACCTTGTTTAGTAATCTATTGTGTGACTCTTTATGAAAGGTCTTTGAGACCTTACAAATATATCATGTCCACTGGTTCTCCCATTCTGTTTAATGATACAATGTCAAATAACTGTAACATGATTTCCCTTTCCTATTAGCATTGCCAATCTTAATTAGTAGGTATGCAATAATAATTTCAGCATTTGCTCTACATCTGTTTTCTTCAATCCTCTCTTTTTTAATGGCATGGTTATATTTCCTCTCTTCCAATCAAAGATCCATCCAGAATCTGTAATATTTTGGATGATGGCAACCAGTCATCCAGGATCTCCATGGCCACTGTCTTCCCATCCCTGGATGGCAAATTATCAGGTCCTGAAGTTTACTACTTTTTCATCCCACTAATTATTTCAATTCTAATTTTTTCTATTTATGTGAATTTGTTTGAGCTCATCATCTATTCCAGAACCATACGGTTTTCTGTGTCTTGTGTAAAGATAGGCACAAAATAACCTTGTGGCAACCCACTTTCTGCGCAGGTGAACCGGCTCACAAACAGCCAGTGCGCGAGGAGGGACTTTGGTAATGCACCTCTGATGTCATTTCCACCCGGAGAGGGCGAGCGCGAGGGATTAAATGCCAGCACCGCGAAGTTTCAATAAACTAGTCTCGAAACGACTTACCGACTGCATGTCGTTGTCTCTAGCTCTGTATGTAGTACATCGCTACATTGGTGACCCCGACGGTCCAAACAGGATTCGGACCAAAGATGACCGACTCTTCATCTTTTCACGCAGTTTTGCTAAAACTGCCGACTTTCTGGATGCTGTGACCACGCGTGTGGTTTAGCCAAGCAGAAGCCCAGTTCCAGATTCGGCAGATATCTTCTGATTCGACGCGTTACTACCACGTGGTGAGCGCCTTGACCAGGAGACGGCCGCCCAGGTTGCGGATTTCATACAGTCGCCCCCAGAAAAAGGCAAATATGAAGCATTCAAAGCGCTGCTCGTTGGGACCTTTGGCCTCTCACGGCTTGAGCGGGGTGCCCGCCTGCTTCATCCCGACCCAGGGACCACCCCTCCACGCCCGCACATGAAGGCTCCCCCCGGAAAAGCTCCGCCTGGCGAAGGAGGAGTCCAATAGGATGGAGGAATTGGGGATCGTACGGAGGTCCGACAGCCCATGGACCTCCCCCCTGCACATGGTGCCCAAAGCAGCCGGGTTTGGAGACTATGCAGCGACTACCGCAGACTGAGCGAGGCTACAACTCCAGACCGCTACCCTGTGCCGCACATACAGGAATTTGCAGCAAACCTGCATGGGGCAAGAATCTTTTCCAAAGTAGACCTCGTCCGGGGATACCATCAAATCCCGGTGCACCCTAAAGACATCCCCAAAACAGCACTCATCACCCTGTTCGGCCTGTTCGAGTTCCTCCGAATGCCGTTCAGCCTGAAGAATCCCGCACAGACGTTCCAGCGGCTAATGGATGTGGTGGGACGCGACCTGGACTTTGAGCAAATCTACTTGGACGACATCCTTATAACCAGCAGTAGTCGTCAGGAGCATCTGTCCCACTCCGCCTGAGTGATTTCAGCCTCACGATCAACCTGGCCAAATGCCAGTTCGGTCTCGATACCATCAACTTCCTGGGCTACAGGATTACTAAAGACAGGGCAACATCTCTGCCAGCCAAGGTAGACGCAATCGGCCATTTTGCACGGCCCAACACAGTCAACCGTTTTCTCCCCTCAGTAGCCCGTATCATGCGCCCTTTGTACACCCTGATGTCGGGTAAAGGCAAGGACATTACTTGGGATGAAGAGGACGTGGCTGCTTTCGTTAAAGCCAAGGAAGCCTTGGCAGATGCCGTGATGCTGGTGCACCCCAGAACGGACTGCCCTCACAGTGGATGCATCCGACACAGCAGTCGGTGGGGTGCTGGAGCAACTTATCGAGGGGCACTGGCAACCCTGGCGTTCTTCAGCAAGCACCTACGACCACCTGAACTCAAGTACAGTGCCTTTGACCGGGAGCTGTTGGCACTGTATCTGGCAATCCGGCATTTCAGGTACTTCTTAGAAGGCAGGCTGTTCACCGCGTTCACAGACCACAAACCGTTGACCTTCGCGTTCACGAAGGTGTCCGATCCCTGGTCGGCTCGCCAGCAGAGACATCTGTCCTACATTTCCGAGTACACGACGGACATCCAGCATGTCTCGGGAAAGGACAACGTTGTGGTGGACGCACGCTCCAGGCCAGCTATCTGGGCCCTATCCCTGGGGGTGGACTATGCAGCACTGGCGGAGGCGCAGCAGGCAGACGACGAGATGCCCAGCTACAGGACCGCAGTCTTGGGTTTGCAGCTGCAGGACTTTCTCGTAGGCCCAGGTGAGAGGACCCTCCTGTGCGACTTGGCTACCAGCCAACCTCGCCCCATTGTCCCGGCAGCCTGGAGGCGGCGAGTTTTCAACTCCATACACGGTTTGGCGCACCCATCTATCAGGACAACCTTCCGGCTGGTCTCCAGCAAGTTTGTGTGGCATGGACTTCAGAAGCAGGTCAGTGAAAGGGCCACAACGTGCACGCAGTTCCAAACAGCCAAGGTGTAGCGGCACACTAAAGCCCCACCGCAGCAGTTCGAACCCTCCCACCGGAGGTTCAACCACATTCATGTGGATATCGTGGGCCCCCTACCAGTTTCCCGAGGAGCACGGTACCTCCTAACTATGGTTCCAAAGGTGGCCAGAGGCAGTCCCGCTCACTGACACATCTGCCAATTCCTGTGCCCGAGCACTGATTGCAACCTGGGTAACACGTTTCAGGGTTCCGGCCCACATTACCTCCAACAGAGGCGCCCGGTTCACCTCCAGCCTGTTAGGAATGCAGCTACACCACACTACTGCCTACCACCCACAGTCGAACGAACTAGTGGAACGCTTCCGCCATCACTTGAAGTTGGCTCTCATGTTCCGCCTGAGAGGACGTAACTGGGTGGACGAGCTTCCCTGGGTCCTGCTTGGAATTCGCACTGCGCCCAAAGTGGATCTGCACACCTCGTCGGCCAAGTTGGTGTACGGTGCACCCCTGGCCATTCCAGGAGAGTTCATACCAGCCCCAAGGGGGCAAGAGGATGAACCTGCAGCAGTCCTGGACAGACTACGCGAAAGGCTCGGCAACCTGGCCCCCGTACTGACTTCACCGCACAGACAGAACCTCACCTACGTACCCAAAGACCTGCAGAACTGTAAGTTTGTGTTTGTACGAAGGGGCGGATACTGGGCGGTGAAAGGGCCACAACGTGCACCCAGTTCCAAACAGCCGAGGTGCAGTGGCACACTAAAGCCCCGCCGCAGTAGTTCGAACCCTCCCACCGGAGGTTCAACCACATTCATGTGGATATGTACAGCGGCTGTACAAGGGGCAGTTCAAGATGATCAACAACAATGGGTCCACGTACATTCTGGACGTTGGGGGGAAAGAGGAGGTTTACACGGCGGACCGACTCAAACCGGCCCATGTGGACGGCGCAGCCCGTCGAGGTTCAGGCACCGCGGCACAGAAGCAGACCTCCCAAACAGAGGCTGATCCAGACTGTGGACATTGGGGGGTGTATCACCGGTACTGGGGGGGCATGAGATATGTGGCGACCCACTTTCTGCGCAGGCAAACCGGCTCACAAATAGCCAGCGCACGGGAAGACACTTTGGTAATGCACCTCTGATGTAATTTCCACCCAGAGAGGGCGGGCGCGAGGGATTAAATGCCAGTGCCGCGAAGTTTGAATAAACTAGTCTCGAAATGACTTACCGACTGCGTGTCTTGTCTCTAGCTCTGTATGTAGTACATCGCTACAACCTTTTAGTTTATCTGCCTTACTCCCCAAAACTATTTCCCCTCTTTCTGTCTTTAAATGACCCCCATTAACCTTCAGGCAGGTGGGAGCTGAGTCCATGGTCAGATCAGCCACGACCTTATTGAATGGCGGAGCAGGTTCAACGGGCCAGATGGCCTACTCCTGCTCCTATTTCTTATGTTCTCCCCGTAATTTTCCTTTTGCATGATTTTCAGTCTGGCTTGATGGTTCTTCCTCATCTACTCGTCTGTTCTGCTTTTCTTTTTCTCATCAGTGCTTTCATCCTCTTTGCTGAGTTGTGATTTTTCTGCAATCCTTGGATTTATTGCGTCCCTTGGCAACACAATAAAATGCCTTCTTTAATCTAAGACAATTTTTAAATTCTATTGAAGGCTATGGCTGAACAACTTTCCCTGTTGATTTTGAGGGACATACATTATGTTGCCTGTAAACTATGTATTAACTCTGTAGAAGTTAGTCATTGCGATGTGCACCATCATTGCTTTACATGTGGTATCTGGTTCTACTGTAGCCAACTCACACTCCTGGTTTTCTTTGTTTATTGTATTTCTATTTAAAACCCCAGTTTCAATATGATTCATGATCAAATCCTATACAATTTGTTATCGTATTATGTTCACGGTTTCCTAGCTAGGCAGCATCAGATAAGACAATGTCACAGTTATTACACAGTTATCTACTCAATTGCATGGAAAATTGCTTAGGCACATCGTGTTCACGCAGAGCAGGAATATTTCAATCCAGCAAATGACTGCCCAATCACTGAATGCTCAATCATCCACAAAATGGTGATAGCTATTGTCAACAGTGCTATTAAGTAGCATTTGCTCACCAAAATCCTTCACATCATTGCCTTGTTTGGGTTTCTCCAGAAACATTTGGCTTCAAACCTCATCAAAACTTTGATCAGAGTGTGGATGAAAATGGCAAATCTACAGGGGTTATGTGTGAGCTTCTGATATAGTGTGGCATCAAGAAGTTGTCATAAAACTGACATAAATAAGCCTTTGAAAGGGAAAGCACCCCAATGCTTAGGGAGATTCAGTAGAGAAAGGAGGATGATTGTGGTTGCTGTTCCAATCTTTGGGCCTTAGTGGAAAAGTCCTTCAGTGCAATGTCTTCAGCCCAGTCATTTTCAGATCATAAAATCAGAAGAGTTGATTTACATTAATGATCGCACAATCGTAATCTTTGGTCCCCATTTTTATCAAAAAACTGGATTTTTCCCCTCTCACTTCTTATATAGCCCTCTGAAGTTTACTTCAATGCTAGCTCTGGGTATACAATCCAGCCTTAGGGGCCCACACTAAGGACTACAGGGAATAGTATCTATCCTCTCACTCTTCTGTTCCATATTACCACTTTTCATTTCCCCCAATTGAAGCACAACCTTTTGTGATGACATTGAGTTTGCTGTCCATCAAGTTCTAAACTCAAAGAAGATCTTAAGCACTATATAATTTAGATAACTGTGGGGAATCTCACTAAAGAGAGGTTATACTGCAGCCACAAGTTGAAGGAACAATGCCTTATATTTCTTCTGTGTAGTCTCCAAAATGATGCCATGAACATCATTTTGTCGAACTTCTGGTAATGTCCCCCTTTCCATTCCCGTTTCACTTTTTCACCTCATCTCCTTACCTGCACATCATCTCCCTCTGGTGCTCCTCCCTCTTTTCTTTCTTCCATGGCCTTCCGTCCTCTCCTATTTGCTTCCCCTTTTTCTAGTTCTGTGTTTTTTTCACCAACCAACTTCTCAACTCTTCATCCCTCCCCGTTTCATCTATCATAATGTGTTTCTTCCTCGCCTTCCCCAACCTTCTTACTCTGACTCCTCGTCTTATTTTTTTCTCCAGTCTTGATGAAATGTCTCGGCCTGAAACATCGACTGTATTCTTCGCATGCTGTCTGGCCTGCTGAGTTCCTCCAGCGATGTGTGTGTGTTGCTTGGATTTCCAGCATCTGCAGATTTTCTCTTGTTTGTGACTCTACTGCAGCCACATACTCTTCAAAGGCTAGTTTACTTCCCTGTTTATACACCATGGTGAATTTAGCCAATACCCACTATCTGAGCAATGCCCCCCCACCAAGTGGAATATACTTGCAGACAACAACGTAACACAGTTCATGCATTTTAGTTAAATGCATTTAAATTTAAATAAAATTCTTAAAGCACATTCAAAGCACATAAAAAGATTTTTATCTTATAAAACTTCTCCAAATTACAAATGATTTCTAAAACACAATGGACTTATAATATGTAGGCGCAATACTTATAAATTAAAAAGACTTACAAGTTGCAAATAAACAAATCATCCATTGCAGAAAATGAAGGCAGAGGAATGGATTTAGTTCATTTTGTTCGTCTGTCCGTCATTCTTCTTGATGTTCTATTTTATTGTAGATCAATTTCAAATATTCAACATTAAAAGCACATTTATTGTCAAAGAACATATAAGTTATACAACCTTGAGATTTGTTTACTCACAGGTAGCCACAAAGCAAGAAACCGGGAAGAACCCAATTAAAATTGAAGAATATAAATTGAAAAGCAACACCTGATGCACAGGGGAAAGAAATATAAACACAAATCATGCAAACAAGTGAAGTGAACATTCCAAAGCAAATTAGATCTGAACCCCGAAGCAGCCTGAAGTAGGCCCAAAGCCTCATCATATTAATGGCCATGTAGGACAGAAGTCCGGGCTGTCTTCATAGCCTCAGCACCATGGACAGTTGAGAGACCATTGTAGAGAATGAGCGAAATCAGCTCTTGCCTTTGATCCCAACATCCTATCTTTTCAGCCTACCTGGGCTGGTGTTTATGTTGGCCAAGCAAAATTGACAAGGATAGTGAAAGGCTGGAAAGAGGAGTCTACATTGGGGAGATATCAACTCTCGCCTCCAATGGGGGCTGGTGCTTAAACTGTCCAAACAGCCAATTTTGCCTTGCACTAGGACCTAGCTACTGCGAAGGACTTGAGGCCTAGACCATGCCACCTAGCGATTCACGCCAGGCCCAGGTTTTACCGCCAGACCAAAGCCACTTCCAAGCTTTTCAAATTAGCTTGACACCAGAGCAATCCAAACTCACACCCAGGCCAGTTGTACGGGCATCGGAACTCCTCTACTCATGTCCCGACTTCTCTTGGCACACAGAACGATCCAACCTCACAGCTGGGCCAGTTGTGCAGGCCTCGGAACTCCATCTGAAATGATTCTGCAACACATCATTTCGGCTCATCCCTCGAACTTGCCTCACCATTGCTCGCCCCTTCACTGTTTGCGGCGATAATTTAACACAATTTACTTCAGAGAAGGTATTTTTAGTGATGTTTTAGACAGATTTCTGAACTTTTTATCTACCAGTGAACTGTTGCATGTGCCTGGTAGCGCCAATCTTGTTCTTGACCATTCCTAACAAACCTGGCAGTTCTCTTACATTTATACTGTTTTTTTTTGCCATGAGTGATTTCACACGTGTTTTTTTTCAGATACGGTACTTTTTCACACAGATGGTCCAGAAGCTTCTGGGGACTGATATCCCAGATTCCAAAGTTGATGCTGTGAATGCTGACACTGTAAGTACATAAATCTTCCAACTATTAATAGATCAGATATATAATGTTCTATGTGGTAGTATCAACTTGGTCTGCAAGCTTCTTTGCACTAATTAATTTTGTCAGTGTTGCGTGCTTTGATACTTGCCCAGTTAACATAACCCCATTATCTTACATTGCAATTCACCTCCTGCTGTGGGCCAGAAGTTTGTGCTGTATAGATGGTGATGTTTGTTTGCAAAGTTGTCCTTTTAACTTCTTACTGATTATTGTTTTCCATTTACATTAATATCTGATGACTGGCTACCTTCTATGAAAAGAAGCTGAACAAAGAATATTGTCTGGAAGCTTAACTTACCGAAAGAACAATTCTTTGAGCTGCTTGAACTGCTGAGTTCCTCCAGCATTTTGTGTGTGTTGCTCTTTGGTCTCTACAAGTGTCAGCTGCAGTGTTAGAAAGCTGAGTTTGGCAAAAAAAAACATTGTCCAGGACAGTGAATATCCATCACACTTCCATTATGGCGATATAGTCAATTTGGTCATCTATCCAGCAGCTTTTGTGCTTTAGGTGCAGAAATATGACACCTGTTGGACAAATTCAAAAGGAGAGTCTGTTTCAATACGCCCTTTCGGATATTCATAAATGCCTCACTTATTCCCATAGAGTTATGGAGAGACACAGCATGGAAATAGGCACCATCACACCTGCCTGTTCCTCTTGACTGACCAGCTCTCCAGAACATGATAAGAATTTGGGATGGGCTCCTGAGTCAAAGTATCCAGGTAACTATCTCCCTCCTGACTACATTGTAGACCCTAAATCCTAGGCTCCTGCTTCTCAAATCTGAAACTTTCTGCAGATGTGGCCACGTGGCTTCTGATGGCTTCTGAGAACTTCCACACACTACAGCTGCAGCACATCAACCGCTCTTTCCATGCTGGTCATAGATCTATTTATTTAACTTAAACCATCTGTTTCAATCTGTTATAGTCAGTCTCTCTTCACTCAACAAAATTCACACTCAGTGGGTATTGTATTCAGAGATACAGTTTCTCATTGGAAGCACACAATAGTTTCACAGATATCAATTGCTTTGTTTTTACCTTACTTCCATTATCATTTCTGATTGATTACCAATTATCTGGGGGACTAAAGGCTATCTGTTTACTATTTTACATCCCAAGAGGTTAGAATTATGAGCTTCAGGAAATATAAATGTAAAATTAAATTAAATGAATAAATTTTTGAACAAAAGTAGGATCACCTATTTACTCTATTAGGCAGCCCTGAATGAAGAGTCTTGTACATTCCATGCTGAGTTTCAGAAATGAATCTTTCTTCCCCAAGGGTGATAGAGCCAATCTGCTAGTGCACAACCCTTGATAGCTGACTAATGGCCCCATTTATGAGGTTTGAGCATAGATTCTGAGTGAGGACTGTGTGAGCATCAGCTGTGAAGCTTTATGCGGATGAATACTTCCTGATAATGACTCTCTGGGTTCACAGTTTTAGAATCAGAGAGCACAGTAAGGAATCTTTTTAGTCCATCATGCCTGTGGCAGCTTTACACACTGCTCTCCAATTAGTTCCACACCTCCACTTCTCCTGAGAACAGTACAAATTTTTCTTCTTCATTCTGATTCCAACTTCCCAGATGTTAACAATTCACTTTGTAAAGATTTTTTTCCCTCTATCAAGAAACTTCAGCTCTAACCTTCCTATCTTCAATAATCAATGCCTTTTTTGAAGTTAGAAGATTTAGCCTTTGCTAAATCTACACTTAACCATCCCGGACAAATAATTCACAGCGCAGTACGCAATGTTATTCTGGAGGAGTGACAGGAAATATGGATTTGGAAGAGATTTTTATACTCTAGACTTTTGGGATGCCACAGTGGCATAGCTAGTAGAGCTGTTGCCTCACTGTTCCTGTGACCTGGGTTCGATCCTGACCTCCTACTCAGTCTGTGTGGAATTTGTAAATTGTCACTGTGACCATATGGGCTTCCTTTGGCTATTCCAGCTTCCTCCATTGTCCAAAACATTTACAGATTGGTCACTAAATTTGCTGTTTTAAACAGTGCTTAGTGTGTTGGTGAGTGTTAGAATCGTAAATTAACACAAAATGATAAATGAGACACTAACATTAATTTCGAGAGGACTAGAAGATAAAAGCAAAGATGTAACATTGAGGCTTAATAAAGCACTGGTGAGGCCTTACTTGGAGTATTGTGAGCAGTTTTGGGCCCCTTATCCTAGAAATGGTGTGCTGACTCTGGAGAAGGTTCAAAGGATTTTCACGAAAATGATTCCAGGATTGAATGGCTTGTCAGATGAAGAGTGTTTGATGACTCTGGCCCTGTATTCACTGCAATTTGGAAGAATGAGGGGTAACCTCATTGAAACCTATCGAATGTTGAAAAGCTTTGATAAAGTGGACATGGAAAGGATCTTACCTATGGTGGGAGAGTCTAGGAGCAGAGGACACAGCCACAGAATAGAGGGGCATCGTTTTAGAAAGGTGATGAGGAGGAATTTTCTTAGCCAGAGAGTGGTGAATCTAGTGAATTATTGTCACAGGCGGCTGTGGAAGCCAAGTCTTTATGTATATTTTATGTAGAGATAGATAAATTCTTGATTGGTCAAGGCATGAAGGGATATGTGGAGAAGGCAGGAGATTGGGGCTGAGAGGGAAAATGGATCAGCCATGATGAAATGGAGGAGCAGACTCGACAGGCCAAATGGCCTGATTCTGCTCCTATATCTTATTGTCTTATAGTCCAATCTGGAGGGATTTGATGTAGAGAATATAGAGAATGGCATGGAATCAGTTAATATTGTTACGTACTCCTGACATGACAGTGGTACCCTTGTCATGTGACTGGGGTTGAAGCTATACAGGACCTGAGGTAATGGTCTTGTGATGGTGGAGTGACATCATTAGTAGAGATCATGTGACAGGTTTTTTTTTACAGGTTATAAAAGGAAGACCCCACCCTGTGAGGAGGGGCAGTTCGTGGCTAGATTTGCCATGTTGACTTCATGCCACTGCGTGATTTAATGTGATGTCGCAGTTTAGTTGAAAGATGAAGTTTTATCTAATGCCTAAAGTTTAAAAGGTCATTCCCAGCAGGTTGTTTACAATACTGCTAGTTTGAGGATCAGTGGAGAGTGAAGATCGGAGTTCGGGAGTTAAAGATCGAGGAGAATCGATTTACGACGGTGAAACGGGTTCGTCCTTGTTTAGTCCTTATTTGGAAGGAATTTGTTGACTGTTCTCATGTTAATCTCTATGGGATAGCAGAAGATTGAGGACAGTGTGATAACGGTCAGTGCCTTTAAGCCGTTTTGCTTCATTTAGTAAATTCTTCGTGGGAAAAGTTCAACGTCGGGGATCGAAGCAAAATGACGTGAAAGAGAATTTAAATCGTCTTATAAAGTCTCTCCTTTTAAATGGACTGTGAGCATTTTTACCTTTTGGCAATTCTACTTAAAAGAACTGTTATTGCAACATCGCTTTAAGAACTGTTTAAGCTGCCGCACAGCAGCTGATTTCCGGTTACGTTAGTGTTTGTTTACTTTTGGGGGGTTTCTTTTCAGTGTTTAATAAAAGTGTTGTTTGTTATAAAATCCCGTGCCAAACTCATATATTTATTGTTGCCTGAATACGTAACAATATAAACTGGTGCCCAATGATAATCATAATCATGATCCAAGTAAACATTGAAAACTCTTGTTACATTTTAACAAACATCACTACAACAAGGCTTTGAGTAACACAACAGTTCTTGATCAACTATTGCAATTGAATATACAGTATATTATATATCTATTATATCATTGATACTATTGAATGGCACAAGCCCGTGTTTTGTACAAAGTCAAGAACCTATGTCAGCTTTCGGAAATGAAATGAATTATTGACAATTATTAAGCTGAACAAATCAAAATGATAGGCCTCTTTTATCTTTTGGAAAAAATGTCATTTTTCTCCCCTCATGTACTTACTCAATTCATTGTAGCATAAATGATTGCTAGAAAGAGTTTTGTGAAGAAATGATAAATTTTTAAAACTTCATTATAAGTATTTTTTCCAGACATATTCTATTACACTGCACTGAACAACAACTGAAAGATTCTTACTGTTCTTTATTGTGAATCTGACACTTAAGCAAGTCTCAATCCAAGATCTAATTCAGAAACAAATGGTGTGATTTTTTTGTGTAGTATCTTAATTAAAAACTAGAACTAAAATATTACTGAAGGCAAGCTGAAAAAAAAATTGGTAAAAATTGGTAAAAAAATTGGTTAAAAAAAATTGGTCTTGAACTTCCTCTTCACTCTTCCCACTAAATTGTGAACTGCCCACCGTCATTTTCCTTTAGGATTAATAAAGTATCTATCGATTTATCTATCTATCTATCTATCCTTTTTTTTGGTCATCAGTAGGTTCTTCAGTACTATACTACTCACTTTAAGAATCCACTTCATCAATGATTTTGAAGACAGCAAACCTCACACGTATCCTCTCTCCTGGTACATTGCCTCCTTGGCTCTAACCTTCCTACCTTCAACAATCAATGCCTACCTTGTCCTTTGTCATCTGATATAGTGACTTCCTTCTGCTGCCACTACAATGGTCCTAACCAAAAATACTGACAGCATTTGTTGGCATCAAGGCAATGGTTGCATCATCACTTCTTGCCTTTTCTGCTTGCCTTGAACTGTTAAAATATATTCCAAGGTACTTCATAAAAAAATCAAATAATGGAACGCTAGAACATAAGATATTCAGAAGTCCAATTGACTATCTAGTACAAACAAAGATTCAATAAGGATTGTAAAATTGGGGTGGAGAGGCAGAGGCATTTCAGAGGATGGAGTATAAAGTAAATGCAAACAAGAATGAAAAATGATAAATCTTTAATTCTCCTCCATATCTCTTAAATCTCTTAATATTTTTGTTGCTCTTGTTCTGTCAGATTGTTGGCCAAAGATGCTCTTTAGGGTAATCTGTAATTTCATCCAGGTAGTGGTAGTGCTGAACAAAACTAACTATGATTGTGTCAGGTTCTCTAGCTTTCCCCATGACTCCCTATCTCCTCCTAGCTCTCCAGGTGTTTAGATTGCTTCAGCTTATCTAATTCAGCTTCCATCACTATTTCATTTTAATTGATGCTATGAAACCTTCTCTGATCCCCCAGACCTGACTATTCATATATTCTCTTGAAATTTTATATTCTCCATATCAATAAACTTCCATTTTAAATATTCTCCCAAGTGATTAATCACTCACCTTTTCATTATAGAAATTAATTCCTTAGAACTACACATTTGAACTTTCTCAGTCCACTTTTAAATCACACCATCCACCTCAATATCCACAAATCACACCCAAGACAGCCTGTGAATCTAATGCTATAATTGAACAGATCTGGTTTTCTTCTCGCAATGAAGATGCCTGATAGTTGTAAAACATATCTGGGTCACTAATGTACCTCTAGGAAGTACATATATCCCATCATAATTTGATTTATCAAAAATGTTCTCCAACCCCACCAAAGTGGATGAGTCATAATTGCCCTTTAAAGCGGTCGAGCAATCTAATTAATTCAGAGATCAATTAAGGAAGGACAATATATTGTCAACTTTGCTGGTGAAATGTACATTTTATGAAGAAATATGCCTTATTGTATTTTGTCCTTCCCACACTATTCGCTGTCATTTCTAATTGGACCCAATTGTTCCTTACTCACAGAGCTGTTCAGTAAATATCTCAGCCTGCAACCTTCTGTGAATTTCCATTATGACCAGACTGTTCCTAGCAAAACCTCATCTATGATCTATTCTGTTATTTGAATACATCTTGGTGAAGTACCTTGGAATATGTTTCAACCAGTGTCTGATATTGTCTAGTTTTGCCTTCGCAAACCTTGACCTCCTCTTTGCATTACTTTTTCTGACTATCAGGCTTTCTCCATGAACTTTAGATTCACCTATCAAGTACTTTATCATCATTACTTAAATACTTAAAGTTTAAAGTTTTTGATGACAAAAACTTTAGACTATCAGGCTTTCTCCATGAACTTTAGACTATCAGGCTTTCTCCATGAACTTTAGATTCACCTATCAAGTACTTTATCATCATTACTTAAATACTTAAAGTTTAAAGTTTTTGATGACAATTATGAATGATGTTTTAACCTGACTTTTAGAGGAATTTGGATGTTCTTCTAACTGTTTATTCTGCTTCCCAAGGCAGTTTAGTTTCTAAAAAATATACTGTATTTAATTCATAACTAGAATTGAATTGACCTTACTTCCTACATCCTTCACTTATATGAGGAGTAAAAATCTTTATGTTATGTCTCCAACTAAATGTGCCATTTGCAGTTATAGTAATTTATAATAACTTATAATGAATAGAACAGTCAATGTAATACAGAGTACACTCAAATCAGTGTGAGTTCATCAGTCTGATGGCCTGGTGGAAGAAGCTGTCCCAGAGCCTGTTGGTCCTGGCTTTCATGCTACGGTATTGCTACCCGGATGGTAGCAGCTGAAATAGATTGTGATTGGGATGACTCGGGTCCCCACTGATCTTGCGGGCCCTTTTTACACAGCTGTCCTTGTAAATGTCCTGAATCATGGGAAGTTCACAACTACAGATGCGCTGGGCTGTCTGCACCACTCTCTGCAGAATCCTGTGAATAAATCTTGCAAATATATGTTTCAGTAGAGTTATAGACTGCACATGATAAATAGATCCATTTGCATAGGAAGTTTACATTACCTATCAGCTTTTCTGCAGATAATTTTGATGATAGAAGTTGGGGCAAGGGTATGTGTGATTGCTTACTTGCCAGCAATTTAATGTGCATAGTTTTCTTATTGAACTTCTGTATTGGTGCACCAGATTCCAGTAGAACTCCCACTATGTAGTCTGGACCTTGGACAGCTCCTTGAATTGTGCATCTGCCAGCAATAGATTATTTTTCTCAGTGTTTATGGCTGGGAACAGCCTGTAGAGCATGGAGCCCTCCATTGCACAACAGTTCTGGATGAACCTCAAAAACCACTGCTGCATCTTGTCCAGGCAATCTTAACAAACACATTTTGGTAAAAGATGGTCACTGCCATGTTGCAATTGTCTTGAAGGAATGATTGAGGATCTGGCTAGGCGGGGCAGGGTCCTTCTTACTAGCAGCCATGCAAGTTCTCGGTGCCTATTTGAAATTCTTTGATTAAGCATTCTGCCAAATAACTTTGATAGTTACTTGATGAACCATCCAAAATGACCCTCCACCACATCATTCTTCCTCACTGCCTCAAGACTGCCTGATTCTTTTGTTCTTATGTACATACCTTTCTTCATGAGACAAATGGAATGACATGATCTGACTGAATGGAACATTTTATGTCATAGTGTCACGCAGCATGGAAATGGATGCATCATCCCCTGAGTCTACACCAATCATTGAGCATTCATTTACACTAATCTTACTTACAGTCACATTAACTCCTTCCAAGTTCTAAAACTTAACTAGAACAAGATAGAGTATCGGAGATCCAGGTCACACCCAGATCACCAAAACTGTGAAGTGGTAGCTCTACCAGCTACATTACTGTGCCCCCTAATACCAATATATCCAGATCAATCCTTCACTACGCTGGCAAAAGATGGAACCTCAGCACATAATGATAACTTATGTTTGTGTATCCATGGTCTGCACATATCTGCATTCAGGGAGCAGGATGAGGGGCCTGTTAAGTAAGTCTCCTCTCTCTCTCTCTCTCTCTCTCTCTCTCTCTCTCTCTCTCTCTCTCTCTCTCTCTCTCTCTCTCTCTCTCTCTCTCTCTCGCTCTCTCTCTCTCTCTCTCTCTCTCTCTCTCTCTCTCCTCTCTCTCTCTCTCTCTCTCTCTCTCTCTCTCTCTATCATGTCTCTATGGGATATCTTAATCTACAGAAATGGAAAATGGGTTGGCTGCACCACAGGAGCAATGCGTAGACACCAGCCATACTGTTAGCAACTCAGCCTGATGACCAACTTCTTCCCACAAATACGAGGCTATACATGTCCCACAAATTCGGTTTCAGCTGCAACTTGACAATATGCTGCATCACTTCCTTGCAAATGGCCCCACTCCTCTGTGCCATTTTCCCAGCACCTTCGGGTAATCACAACGAAAGGAACCACAAGAGAATCCGAATGCTGAAATCCAGAGCAATAAACAGACTTTTGGAGGAATTCTGTGAGTAAAGTGTCATCTAGTGGGTGGGAGAGAATTGATGATGCTTCAGGGTCAAAATACTGCAGCAGGACTGATTCAACCCGAAATATCACCATTCCCTTTTCTCCCACCTCTCACAAATACTTCATGATCTGCTGAGTTCCTCCGGCAGATTGTTTGTTGTTCAAAGTGAAAGGAATAGAATCTGTCAAATAATTTGCCAAGATCTTTTGCTGTGACTACTTCCCCGGGAACATTTTGTTTTCATTGCTGTAACTCTTTGATCTGTGAACAAACGGTAGGGCAAGCATCATATAGCATCACTGACCACAAGCATAAATGTTTGACCAAGATGCACCTGTGGCCTTGGATTGTCACTCCCCTCCTCCCCTTTTTGTACCTCTGCCTCTGTCAGTCAAGCTGAATACTAAACAAGCCTCAATTATTATTGTGTATGCTCAGCTTGATCTCAATTAACCGGTCAGCATGTCTTCGTTTACAGATTTTAGGTATTTTTCTTTGTCTCTCAATAGTGGCAGAGAGGACACTGAACTTGAACACCTGAAAGAGGTACATAAGTAACCTCAGTTGCATTTTGGGAAGTCAAATAGGGATTGGAAATATACTGTAAAAGTTATGATTCAAACAGATGTTGATGAACAGAGGGAGTTCACATTCATAGTGCACTGAAAGTGGCACCAGAGGCAGATAGGGTGTTGAAGAAGGTATATTGCGTACTTTGCTTCAGAAGTCAAGCATTCCTGTGTGGTACAGCTCTATAACTGTGCTGAACTGTCTGCTGAAACTCTGTTGTTATCTCACCTAACTGGTTCTACCCAGGAGAGTTTGCTTCATGCTGTAGCAGATGCTCTGGCAGTACTAAGTTTGTACCAGAGCCAACTTCTTGAAAATTTTTATTTGGCTCTCTTTTTCTAATTTTCTTCTTTCTCTCTTGTGAAGGGGATGTTGGGAAACAGTGCCAGCAGTTTCTAAGCACTGAATTAAGATTTTTTTTAAATTGTCACATTTAATCTGAAGAAGTGTGAAAAGGTTTCTTTGAGATTGTGAAGTATTCAGAGACAGTCCTAGGCAATCCTCACCAAGTGTACAAGTGGGGAGCAGTTGTAGTTGAAAACAGTCATGCAGGTCCAGAATGATAGACAGAGTATTTTATTCAGTAAAATTCTACATGGGGGAGACCAGCTGGAAGAATCTCCCTAAAACTGTCATGAGCCCTGCAGGCATCTGCAGTTTGCCAGCGACCATTGATCTTCCATGCTTCTCGAGCACCTGTGTTTGCTAACTGTTACCTTAACTTGATTGTTAAGCCCTTGTGCTTTCAGTTTAATATTGTCAAGTTAATTGTGACTGACATGAGTCCCCACATTCTGTGGTTATTTATAAAGGACTCTCCGTCAGTGCCTTAGCAGAATCACTGTTTTGGAAAGTATGATTTGTCTCACAATGTCGTTTAGTCATTCCTCCAAGGCTCTGTTGGTAATCCCATGCCGAAACTCGTTTCCATGTTTTGATGGAGATTCTGCCTTTCCTTTGCTCCTGGGTTGAGGCACAAGCCTGCCGTCAGCCATGCCTAGGTTGAAGTGGTGCCAGCAACCGCCGTGACAGAGAAAGCTGGCCATTCCTCTGCACGGGCTCAGTCCTGCGAGCACTCACCATGACACAATGACTCCACCGAGACACTAAATGAGAATGCGGGAAACATGTACCAATCACAATTAACTTAACAAGATTGAACCGAAAGCACAAGGGCTCAGCGGCTGTAGTTAAGCAAATATAGCTGCTCAAGACACATAGAAGATCAATGATCTACAGATGCTCACATGACAAAAACTCAAATAAATGGAGATTTACACTTTGTAGCTTCAATTATATGCTGCATACAAGTGATCAGCAGTCTTCAATATTGACCATGATTATGTCTACTACATCAACTTGGTCATTCTGGAACCACCCATGCTTTCATGCATGAGTTTGAGGGACAACACCCCCTTCATCTATCATACACCCAGCAACAAGGGAACAAGCAGTTCAAAGAACTCAGAACCTCAAGCTGCATCCGTGGAGGTGAAAGGACGATCAAAATTTTGGGTTGAGATCCTGCATTAAGACCGTTGTATGTACCATCTGTGTTTCAATGATGTAAAAGACCTTAGCAGCCAAAATGTTTTCTTTTAAATATGTGGGGCTTTCTAGATTAAAACAAGCACCATTATTGGGAGCCAGAGAAGCTGCTGCATCTCTGTGTGCCACCTTTTTAGAAAATTTCATCCATTGTATTTTAGTATCTAAGCTATATGGTACATTTCATGCTTCATTCTCACTGGCACAATCGTGGCCTGGAGTATCATTGTAATCGAAGTAATTTCAATGTGCGGGACAGGCTTGACACTATATGAATTCCGATAACTGGTTGAGGAAGTCCATCTGCTGACATGGTTTGGGAATTGGTTAACAGAGAGAAAGCAAAAAACAGAAATAGACATCTCGCTCAGTTTGGTCAGTATAGGGGTCCTTTAGGGGCTGGTGCTTGTGTCCCAACTATTTACAATCTGTAGAGTATCAATGGTTTGGCTGAGAGTCCTAATGACCTCATGCCCATATCTGGTGGTATTTTGAGTAGAGAACAGACTACATATAGGCTTTAAGAAGTTACTGACAGGCTGAGTGGACAAGATGAAGCAGATAGAATGTACCATGAAAAAAATGCGAGGTCATTTATTTGGCACAAGAATTAGAAAAGCAGAGAATTTAAAATGCTGACAGATCTGCGGGCACTGGAATCAGGACCAAACAGAAAATATTAAATCAAAACAGCAAAGATTGCGTTGGGCAAGCCATGACAGTCACCATTTTTGTGGCTCCAATATAGCATGTCAACAACCCACCAACCCTAATGTCTTAGAAATGTGGAGAAAACGAAAGTACCTGGTGGAAACTCAGATAGTCATGGGGAGAACATACAAACTCTTTAGAGACAGCAGTGGAATTGAACCCTGATCTTAGAGCTGGCACTGTAATAGCATTACTCTAACTGTTTTGCTACTGTGCCAAAAAATAAGCTCCTGGAGGAATTCAGTGGGTCAAGCAGCATCTATGGAAGTTTTAGGTTGGGACCCTCCATGTGGACTGCTCCCAGCTATTCACAATCGCCAGTCACATTCAATAATCCCCAAAGAAGGTGAAGTGTCTCCACCCAAAATGTCCAGTCCTGCTGAAGGGTCTTGGCTCAAAACATCGACTGTACTCTTTTCCATAAATGCTGCCTGGCTTGCTGAGTTCCTCCAGCATTTTGTGTGTGTTGCTTGGATTTCCAGCAACTGTAGATTTTCTCTTGTTTGTGACTGTCCATATCTCTCCACAGACACTACCTGGCCTGCTGAGATCCTTCAGCATTTTATTTTCTGCTTGCAAAAATTTGATATTAGGCTGTATCTAATAGAAATAACTGAAATATGTTATGCATATGTAGTGAGCAATTAAGACATCAAGTAGTGTTATAATTTTTAATGCAAGAAGATTTAACTATAGAAGTGAAAAATGCCCTATTATGATTATACAGTATCTGTAATTTGTAATTTAGAGTTGAGACATGCAAGGTAATCCTTCCCTGATATTATAAACAAAAACAACAATAATGTACATGCCTTATTTGCTACATTTAATAGGCTTACACGTCCTCATGCATCAATAGCACCTGAACTGCTATCTACAAAGTCATGTAATAACATTGCGTTCTTTTTTTACTGACAAAATTCAGAAGATTAGACATGTTGTCAGTGTCTCTGCATCTGTTCAGAAGTCAGTGTCATCATTTCATTCACTAACATCTAATTTAGTTAAGATGATACAATTCAAACATATTGACAATAAAACTTTAGAAGAAATAGTGCTACACTTGAAATCCTCCTCCTGTTGCCTTGACATTTTGCCCACAACTTTTTAAAATGGTTTTTAATTGCATGGCACCAATCATTCTGCACTTCTCTTCTATCAGGCTGCTTTCCAAAAACCCTGAAAATTGCAGTTATTGAGCCTCTTTTAATAAGGACCGACCTAGATGCCTCGGTAATTAATAACTACAGGCCTATATCAAACTTACATGCCCGAGTAAAATCATTGAAAAGGTTGTTTATCAGCAGCTCAATAGTTTTTGGCACTAAGCAACTGTCTGAATGTTTTCCAGTCTGGATTTCGACAACAGCATAGCACGGAGACTGTTCTGCTCAAGGTTTTATTGACATCCCCTTATACCATGTTTTGGTTTTACTGGATCTTAGTGCTGCTTTTGACACAATTGATCACAGCCTGGAAAACTGTGTGGGACTTTCTGGTACAGTGCTAAAGTGGTTTCAATTGCATTTGCAGGACAGGGACTATTTTGTATTGATTGGTAGCTGCATATCTGACCGAACAAAAATGACATGCAGAGTGCCTTAAGGGTCCATACTCGGGCCTCTTGTGTTTAACATATACATGCCCCCTCTAGCTCAAATCCTGGTAAGCAACGGAATATCTTATGCAGATGACACTCAGATTTATATAACAGTGTCATCAAGTGACTGTGGTCCCATACAATCACTAAAAAACATTGAACAAATCACAGATTTGATCAGCCAAAGTTTCCTCCAGATAAATAAAGAGATCACTGAAATAATTGTTTTGTGCCAAAAAAGAACAATTAGAAGTTAGTACTCACTTAGTATCCCTGTTGTTACAGACCATGAACCAAGCCAGGATCCTTGCTGTTGTGATGGACTCCGACATAAATTTTAACTGCCACGTTAAAACCGTTACAAAGTCAGCTGACTACCATCTTAAAATATAGCGAGAGTTAAAGGAGTTAAGCCTCAGCAAGATCTAGAAAAACTCATCCATGTATTTATCTTTAGTAGACTTGACTACTGTAATGGCGTTTTCACAGGCCTCTGTAAAAAAAAATCCCTCAGACAGCTGCAGCTCATTCAGAACACTGCTAAAACCAAGAAAGTAGAACACATCACTCTAGTTCTCAGATCACTGCACTGGCTTCCTGTCCATCAGAGGATTGACTCTGAAATATTACTACTGGTTTATAAAGCACTGAAGAGTCTAGGGCCAAAAACATATCTCTGATCTCTTGCTGCATCATGAAATTTCCTGAGCTCTCAGGTCATCATGGGCATGTTTTCTTACCATCTCCAGGATTAAAATTCAACATGATGGAGCAGTTTTTAGTTCTAATGCTCCACATATCTGGAATAACCTTCCAGAGGATCTGAAGTCTGCCTTAAAATTAAGTTCTTTAAAGCTTCCCTTTTTGCTATAGCTTTTAATTAGAATCTCCTGCAATGTAACTTCCATTTATCATATTTATTTTTAAGTGATCTTATTTTCTTAGATATTGTCTGAAATTTGATGTTTGATTTTTTTTTATATTTTTCTATGTAAAGCACTTTGAACTGTCAAATGGTTGAAAAGTGCTGTACGAATAAATGCTTGCTTGCTTACTATAGGTGGGATTGTTGAGTGTAGGTTTGTTCATCTTACTGAAGAAAGTATGTGTCATGGTCCCTTCTGACAATCACCCACCTGGCTATTGGGTCTCAATCACCTCGTTTAGTTCCAATCATTCCCAGGTTCCACTACCTACAAACACCTGCTTGCCATCAGCAAATGCAGTATAAAAACCTTCTGAGCACAACAAGAAGCTGTTAGTTTGTTGGTTGATTCTGGTCTGAATAACCTTGTGTCATGGTTCTTAGGACTGCCAGTTCTAAGTCCAGCATCGCTCCAGGATACTGACTCCATGCTTGCTATGTTAATAATGCCTCCTGACTCTGCCTCCACACCCGTGTTCTGAACTTGGGTTCATCCACTGCCATGCTCGTGTAACAGTATGGTGTTTGTCAAAGAAGAAATGACAACCAATATTCACTGTGCAGGTTGCAAATATAGTGTGTTTGACATAGTAGGAGAGATTGAATATAATCTCAATTACCTTCCTATCACCTCCCACTGGTGCTCCTCCCCTTTTCCTCCCTTCCATGGTCTTCTATCCTCTCCTATCAGATTCCCCCCCCCCCAATCCAGCCCTTTAACTCTTTCACCAATCAACTTCCAGCTCTTCACTTCACCCTCTCCTCCTCCTGATTTCACCTGTCACATGTCACATTGTGCTTATTCCTCCCTGCCCCCACCCCCTTACTCTGACTACTCCCCTTCCTTTTCAGTCCTGATGAAGGGTCTCAGGCTGAATCACCGACTGTTTACTCTTTTCCATATATTCTGCCTGGCCTGCTGAATTCCTTCAGCTTTTTGTGTGTGTTACCTTGAGTAGAACTTCCTCTGGGCATCCTGAATACTAAGCAGCACATTTTTCAGTGGTTTACGTGCAAGGACATTTAACCATCAACATTTTGCTGTCATCAGCATATAAAAAACGCTCAACTTATCTCTTTCCTGCATTGAACTGGATAGTGCATAATGGAGACAGTGCTGGGAAATATCACTGATGTAAATGATCAGCCAAAATATGGTGAAGCAGGCTCAAATAACCAATCTATTCCAGCTCTTCAAGTCTTAAATTCTGATGTTTCCATTTTTTAATTGTGAATTATATAGATAGATATTACAAAAAATAATTTTTAAAAACAATAATTGTTTCCCTTCCTTCCATAAATCCTGGATATCAAAAATTACTTTTTCTTCCATTTAAATGTCTTAAATATTATTGTTAATATTCAGAAAACATGCCAGCCAATATGTGCGCTACAAAGTTCTGTACATTGTGATGTTATATTGACTCAACAATCAGCATAATTGATGTCTGATGAAGAGTAGATATTGTTTTGTCATATTTATTTAGTGACACAGTGCAGAGTAGAGCTTTCCAGTCCTTCAATCCACTTCACCCAGCAACCCCTGACAAACCCAATAAATCATAACCGAAGAAGTTACAATGATGAATAAACCTAACAGGTATGTCTTTGGACTGTGGGAGGACACCAGAGGATCTGAAGAAAACCCACACATTAGGATGTACAAAGGCTTCTTACATAATGGCACCAGAGCTGAACTCCGAACTCCAACATGCTCTGAACTGTAGTAACATCAATGCTAACCATTACGTTAATGAGGACAGGAAACCTGGGAGCATATCCTGCTCTTCTTTGAAATCGTGTGAAGGAGATTAACTACTTACCTGGGTTTAACATCTCAGCTGAAAATTGCACCACGGATAATTTCGCCTTCCCTCGGTATGACTCAAGTGCTACCGCTGATTTAGTATGGAAATTTTGAATGGGATTTCAACACAGAACATTCTGACTCAGGGTCAAGAATGCAGGAATGACAGATGACGCTTGTGGTGACCAGAACTTGCTGCATATTATGTGGGATTTGCAATCAGCTGTGTTGAACATTTTTAAAAGATTGTAATTGGAACATAGACTATAAAACACAGAATATAGAACATAGAACATGTTATTGTTCTTTGCCCATAATGCTGAAAGGGCTGGAGCAAGGTTTCACCAAGGAAAGGTCAGTGCCTTTAAGCTGTTTTATTTCCTTCGTCGTAAATCCTTCGGGCAAGGCATATTTCGGCTAGGATCAGCAGTAACGTCATGTTGTCGAGGAGTTCGTTACTTCAGGAGTCTCTCCTAAATGACTGTGTAAATCATTTGGACCTTTGCATTTACCACTTTTAAGAACTGTTCATATTTACTGCTTTAAGAACCGTGTTCGCATTTATCACTTTAGGAACTGTTCAAGTTGCCATATAGCAGTTAACTTCTGGTTAAGTTAGCCATTTGTTTACTTTTGATTTTTTTATTGAGAAGTGTTTAATAAATGTTTTATTTGTTTGTAAAAAAACTGTCTCAATTCTATATTCATTGTTGCTGTATCGTAACACATTATTTCAACCTACACCACAAACAATCTAATCCTTCCCTTCATCAAAGCCCATAAATTTCCATTATTCTTTCACCTATGTGCTTATCTCGCAGCCCCTAATGTATCTGCCTCAACCACTAGCCAAGCAGTACACTCTAGATATGTACCGCTCTCTGTGTAAAAAAACCTGACTCTGACATCTCTCCTAAACCTTCCCCACTCACTTTTTAATGAAGTCCTCTGGTATTAACCATTACTACTAAAGACCATAAGATGTAGGAGCAGAGTTAGGCCATTTGGCCCATTCAGCCTGCTCTGCCATTTAATCATGGCTGATCCTGTTTTCCCCTCAACCCCACTCTCTATCCTCCCCCCCCCCAATAACCTTTTATGCTGTGTCCAATCAAGAAGCTATCAAGCTCTGCTTTAAATACGCCCATTGATCTGGCCTCCACAGATGCCTGTAGTAATAAATTCTATAAATTCACCACCCTCTGGCGAAAGGTATTTCTCTGCATCTCTGTTTTAAATAGATGTCCCTCTATCCTGAGGCTGTGCCCTCTTGTTCCAGACTCCCCCACCATGGGAAATATCCTTTCCACATCCACTCTGTCTAAGCCTTTCAACATTTGAAATGCTTCAAAGAGATTCCCCCCCCCCCCATCCTTCTAAGTTCCAGTGAGTACAGACCCAGAGCTATCAAACGTTCCCAGTATGATACCCTTTCATTCCCGGAATTATCCTTGTGAACCTCCTCTGAACTCTCTCTAATGCTGGCACACCTTTTCTTAGATGAGGAGCTCAAAACTGTTTACAATACTCAAGGTGAGGCTTCACCAGTGCCTTTCAAAGCCTCGACATCACATATCTGCTCCTGTATTCTAGACTTCTTGAAATGAATGCTAGCATTGCATTTGCCTTCCTCACCATCAAATCAACCTGCAAGTTAATCTTTAGGATGTTCTGCATAATGTGTCCCAAGTCCTTTTGCATCTCAGATTTTTGGATTTTCTCCCCGTTTAGTCAATAGCCTACACATTTATTTCTAGTACAAAAGTGCACCTCCACACATCACATTTTCCCCACATTGTATTTCATTTGCCACTTTCTTGCCCTTTCTCCCAATCTGTCTAAGTCCTTCTGCAGTCTTCCTATTTTGACAACACTACCTGCCTCTCCAGCAATCTTTGCATCAATTGCAAACTTGGCAACAAAGCCATCTATTCCATCATCTAAATCATTGATACACAGGATAAAAAGATGTGGTCCCAACACCAACCCCTGCGGAACACCACTAGTCACGGGCAGCCAACTAGAAAAGGATCCTTTTACTCACATTCACTGCTTTCTACCAATCAGCCAATGCCCTAATCATGCCAATAACTTTCCTGTAATGCCATGGGCTCTTAACTTGGTAAGCATCCTCATGTGTGGCTGCTTGTCTTGCAGATTTTGAAAAAGAGGTAATCTGCCTGGCATCGGGACTTGAGTTCTTTCACCTCTCTGTAGACCCTCTCATCGTTGCTGGTGATGAGCCCAACCACTGTGATGTCATTGGCGAACTTGACAATGCGACTTGGCCATGTAATCATGTGTGAGCAGAGTGTACAGCAATGGGCTCGGCACACAGCCCTGAAATGATCTGAGGTCTGATTGTTAAGAAGTCCAACATTCGGGTGCGTAGTGATGTATTTAGTCTGAAGAATAGGATGGGTTCAACAAGGTCTGTGGGGCAATAGTGTTGAAAGCCCAAATGAAATCCAGAAGCAGCATTCTGACATAAGTGACTGTGTTTTCTAGGTGCTTGACGGGTGGTTAAGTGGTTCTGTCAGTTAGCATTTTTGTGAGTGTCCAATGTGGCAGAAATGGAGTTTTTGATATGTGCTATTAACTGCCATTCAAAGCACTTCATGATGATTGGTGTCAGTGCCAATAGAAAGTAGTCATTTTGTTCTGAAGGTATGCAGTTCAATGCTACAGGGATGATGGTAGCTGATTTGTAGCAGGTGGGGATAGCATTGTTGAAGATGTCTGTGAAGGCGTCAATGAGCTGGTGTGCACACACCCTGAGTATTTGGCCAGGGAAGCTGGAAGGCCAGCCACCTTACAGGGTTTGACTCTGCAGAGTCCTTCTCATGTCTGCTGCATTTGCAGAGGGTGACTGTTCAGCTGGGAAAGGGATGGCTTTCATGGCTGGTGTGGTGTTGCATACCTTGAAGAGTGCATGAAAGTTGCTTAGAGCATCAGGGAGGGAGGCGTCATTGGTATAGTCGATGCTGCTTTTCCTTGCATACTCTGTAACACCCTTTATGCCCAGCCACATACACCAGTGATTATTATGTACAGGCGTCTCTGTGAGCTTAGGCAGTGTTAGCCCCCTTGACGCCCAAGATGAGGTTTATCCTGGCTGCTTTGAGAGCTATTCTGTCAACAGGCTTGAAGGCAGTGTGTTGGGCTTTTGGTAGGGAATGCACCTCAGCATTTGGCCAGAGCTTCTGGTTTGGCTGTGAGGTGACCATTTCTGATGTAACAACCTCATCTACACACTTACTGAAGTAGCTGATGGCTGATGAGGTATATTCCTCAAGGTCTGCTTCTTCTCCGTTTGTGGTGGTCTCCTTAAGCATCTGTTAGTTAATTCATTCAAAACAATCCTGAAGCATAAAATGGTTGCCTCATTCAGCCATTCGGTGATGGCCCTCTTGGCAGGTTTCTCCATTTTCAGCAGTGGTCAGTATGCTTGGATTAAAATGATGGAAATGTGGTCAGAGAGGCCAAGATGAGGGTGTGATTAGTTTCGTATGTACCATGTCTGTTTGTATATATATATATATATATATGGTCTGGGATTGCTCTGTCCAGTAGATTTGTGTTCCAAGCCTCATTTTCCAAAGTTATATGCTTTAGTTTCTGCATCTATTCTTGTGGTTTTACTTCCAGACTGTGCCACTTACCAATGAGGTTTATTACATGGTTTAGACGTCATAGCCATCAGGAAGTTAACCTTGTCATCCCTCAATGTGTTCTAGGTTCAGAAAATTGACAATCTGCATATACTTGTCTAATTTACATTATAGACATTCACTAAATATTGCTTCCAAGTAGTCCAAAAGTGTATGCCCTATCTATGTCTTTTTATGACTGTATGGCCAAGGAGATGTCAGTTTTATTTTTATTACTCAAACATTTCGTTTTGATGATATTAAAATCCTGTATTAGCATCTAATTTATCCTCAGTTGCTTTATTTTAGTGTTTCATTGACAATCAAATATTTGATCTATGTGCAAGGAAACTCTGCAGCTACACTTGATAGATAACAGCTTTAAGTAGTCAACCAAATATTAATATCTGTGCATTGTTAAGTTGACAAGATCTTGAAGTTTGTCACACAATAAATCACTTATGAAGCAAAGTGTCTACTGTTGGATAAACAAAGATGAAAAGATTAATTTCTGATGTGTAATGCTCTGAGTTTCTTTACTTTGTTTGATGATGTACACCTTCTTTGAGTTTGGCTAGTGTGACCTTGTGTAACAGAGTTGTTTATGGTTAATTATAATGAAGATCCTTGACAGGCATTAACAGGGTCAGATTGAAATTCGTCACATCATATGTAACACTTCTCCATTTGTTCTCAGTGAAATTCTTTTCAATTTAATGCTTTGTCAGAAAGACTACAAAGCAAGAAACATCACACAGGAAATAACAGACTCTCACTAACAAGAGAAAATCTGCAGATAGTAGAAATCTAAGCAGCACACACAAAATGCTGAAGGAACTCAGCAGGCCAGGGAAAAAAGTACAGTGGATGTTTCGGGCTGAGATTGTTCGGCAGGAGTGTCCTCCCAAAGCTTCTCAGCCCGAAACATCGACTGTACTGTTTATCCATAGATGCCGTCTGAAATGCTGAGATTCTCTAACATTTTGTGTGTGTTGTTTGACTAACTCTCACCTTCTGGATGAAATTGTCGGTGTTAGTTGGATGTGACTCAGGTCACCTCCAATGTCTACATGTTATTTGAAAACTCATTAGTGCAAATGATTTGGAGATCGGATTGTTGAACTATCAACCCCAGGGGTGGAGAACAGAAGTATTAAAAAATAATAACAATAAGATGTACTTTATTGATCTCGAGTGGGAAATTATTTTGTTAGAGCAGCAACATTTAAAAACACACTTAACAATAATAAGTAATAATATTATTAACTAATAATAAAGCACAGAATAATAATATGCACAATAATAATTTACCAATGTTCGATCATAATGAACAAAATAATAAAACAGAGACTATTGTACTATGTTGTGTGTTTTCCCGTCACACAGGCCAGACAGGCCACATCTGCACAAAGAGAAACTAAATCAATGTTTCAGACCAATGATCAAGTTTATCATTGTCATAAACAGAGATAAACAGAGTATAAACGCTCTGAAAATTAACTTCATGCAGTTGCAACATAGTCCATTTCAAGAGGAGAATAAAGATACGTTCACGTAAACTTAATTTAGATAGATAGATAAGTTACTTTATTGATCCCAAAGGAAATGACAGTGTCACAGTAGCATTACAAATGCACAGATATACAAATATACAAATATTAGAAGAGAAGTAAGAAAGAATAGAGAATAAGTTACCTCAAATAGTTTAACAGGAGGGGGTTGACTCCAAGCCTAATAGCTAAGGGTAAGAATGACCTTTGGAGCAGTGCAGTTGTCTATTAATAATAGTGCTCCTCTGTTCAGCAAAGGTGGCATGCAGAGGCTGAGAAATATTGTCCAGAATTGCCAGGATTTTCTGTAGGGTTCTTTGGTCTACCACAGCCTCCAGTAATGTAACATAAATTACACATAACTTACACACAATAAAATGACAACACTAGTACAAGATTGAGAGAAAGGAAGAATAACGTCATCTAAGATAGTGTCGGGTTTTTCAAATTGATTCAAGAACCTGATGGCAATGGGGGGGGGGGGGGGGGCGGGCGGTGTAGTTGAATCTCAATGTAGAGTCTTCTGGCTCCTGTACTTCCTGCCTGTTGACAGCTTTGAGAAGAGGGATGGATCAGATGGTGGGGTTACTGATGACAAATGTTGCCTTCCTGAGACACTGCGTCTTGTAAGTGTCCTTGATTGGGTGTTGAGCTTATTTCCAGCAACAGATATTTGATCTAAAAGATAAACTCTGTTTTTCACTCCACATATGCTGCTTGTCCTGTTGTGTACTTCCAGCTGCGATAGTATTGGGTATGTTGACCATGAAGTTCTAAACTCAAATGAAGATCTTAAGCATTATTCAATATAAATAACCATACGTATGCTCACTAAAAGGAGATGGTACTGTAACTACAAAATTTTCAATGACTAGTTCACTTCCCTGTGTATTTTCCATGATGACTTTAGCTGTCAATACCCTCAATTTGAGCAATGGGTCCACCTTCGTACCAAGAAGAAGATATTTACAACTAACAAAGTCACTTAAAACACATTTAAATCCAAATAACCTTAAAGCTCATTTTAAAATTTAAAATTCACAGAAAATTTATATGTTAGAAAATACCTCCAAATTACAAACCATTTCTAAAATACAAAGGATTACCAAAACACAGGAACAATTCCTATAAGCTAAAAAGACATACCAATAATGCAAACAAACTGGTCATCCATCACAGAAATCAAAGGCAGAGGAATGAGCTGTAGTTCACCCCATGCTTCTTTCATGCTTCTTGATGTTTCTTCCCCCAGTCTTAAAGCCTGGACTGATATCTACATTTATACAGTTCCTTTGTCACCTGGCTGACTTCATATGTAAATGAGACTCTTTCAGATACCTTTTAACACAAATGGCCTGAAAGCTTTTGGAAGACATTGGTCCCACATACCCACAATTAAAACTGTGAAGATAACTTCCCTGAGTACATTAACCTTCCATAGAACCATAGAAGCATAGACCATTACAGCACAGAAGGAGGTCTTTTGGCTCTTCTTGGCTGTGCTGAAATATTTTTCTGCCTAGTCCAACTGGCCTGCACCTGGACCATATCCCTCCATACCCCTCTCATCCATGTACCAGTCCAAGTTTTTCTTAAATGTTAAAAGTGAGCCCACATTCACCACTTCATCTGGCAGCTCATTCCACACTCGCACCACTCTCTGTATGAAGAAGCCCCCCACCCCATGTTCCCTTTAAACTTTTCCCCCTTCACCCTTAAACCATGTCCTCTGGTTTTTTTTCTCCCCTGGCCTCAGTGGCATGCTTGCATTCATTCTGTCTATACCCATCATAATTTTATATACCTCTATCAAATCTCCCCTCGTTTTTCTACACTCCAGGGAATAAAGTCCTAACCTATTCAACCTTTCCCTGTAACTCAGTTTCTCAAGTCCCGGCAACATCCTTGTAAACCTTCTCTGCACTCTTTCAACATTATTAATATCCTTCCTGTAATTTGGTGACCAAAACTGTACACAATACTCCAAATTCAGCCTCACCAATGCCTTATACAACCTTACCATAACATTCCAACTCTTATACTCAATACTTTAATTTATAAAGGCCAATGTACCAAAAGCTCTCTTTTTGACCCTACCTACCTGTGACGCCACTTTTAGGGAATTTTGTATCCGTATTCCCAGATCCCTCTGTTCTACTGCACTCCTCAGTGCCCTACCATTTACCTTATGTGTTCTACCTTGCTTTGTCCTTCCAAAGTGCAATACCTCACACTTGTCTGTATTAAACTCCATCTGCCATTTGTCAGCCCATTTTTCCAGCTGGTCCAAATCCCCAGCAAGCTTTCTTTACAATATTTTTATTCAGAAGAAAAAAAACAAGATTTACAGAGTGCAACACATAGATACATCTCAACATAACCTGTGTACATTCATATATTGTAATAAAATTGATCAAAATATTATAGCATAACACATAAAGGTATACCACTGTAATCAAAAATTTAAAGATAAGTCATACATCATAAAAGCATTTTTTTATATAAAAAAGTCAACCCCCTACCAACTACCAAAGAAAAAATCTGATGGATGACAATGGATAATTAGGAAAAAAAAGATATATTCACTTAAGAAGAGAAGATAAAAATATACATAGAAGTCTGTGCACTGTTAAACTTTATAAATTGGAGAAGTCATTTAGGAAAGGTCCCCAGATATCATAAAAAGATTGTTTCGAATTTAAGACTAAGCAGCGGAACTTTTCTACATTTAATTAAGACATAATATCACGTAGCCATTGAAGATGTGTAGGAGGGGTAGACTCCTTCCATTTAAGCAAGATTGCTCTTCTTGCTAAAAGAAAGGTAAAAACTAAAACCTGTAGGTTAGGAGTATTTAAAGTTATATCTTCATTTGCAATAATACCAAACAAGGCAATAAGAGGATTTGGGTCAAATTGGACCCTAAAAAGTTGTGGGAAGGTATGAAATACTTCCTGCCAAAACTTTTCAATTTTAGCACAAAACCAAAACATATGAATTAAAGAGGCATCAGCAGAGTTGCATTTATTACAAAGTGGAGAAACATTCGGGTAAAAACTGGACAGCTTCTGTTTAGAAATGTAAGCTCTATGAACCACTTTAAATTGTAGAAGGGAATGACCAGTACAGAAAGATATTTATTAATCTGTTTAAGAATTTTATTCCATCTATCATCAGAAATCTGATAATTTAGGTCATCCTCCCAAGCTTTTTTTTATTTTATCTAAAAAGTCTTGTCTAGAATCAATCAACAAGTTATAGATACATTAACAAAAGGTTTTAAATTTAAAAGATCATCTAGTAAATTTTTATCAGGACCTATAGGAAAAGTAGTTAATTGGAAATGTAGAAAATCTCTAATTTGAAGGTATCTGTAAAAATGTGTTTTTGGGAGTGCAAATTTACTTGACAATTGGTCAAATGAGGCAAGAGATCCTGAGATAAACAGGTCTCAAAAACACTTAATACCTAGTTCATCCCAAACTTGAAAGACTTTATCAGTCATGGAAGGAATAAAAAAATAATTAAGGAGAACAGTAGATGATAATGAAAAATTTGCTAAACCAAAAAATTTCCTAAATTGAGCTCAAATCCTTAAAGTTTGCTTAACAATTATGTTACCTGTTATTTTATTTGCTGAAAAAGAAGAGTATGATCCAAGAAGAGAGACAATAGAGGAATTTTTTACAGAATTAACTTCTAAGGAGACCCATGATGGGCAATCTTCACGATAAATATAATAGGACCATAAAGTAATATTCATCATATTGGCAGCCCAATAGTAAAACGAAAAATTGGGTAGGGCTAGTCCACCCATCTCTTTATTTCTTTGTAGATAAACTTTACTTAAACGAGCTTGTTTATTATTCCAAATATAAGATGTTAAAATTGAATCTAAAGAATCAAAGTACGTCTTAGGAATAAAAATAGGTAAGGCCTGAAAAATATATAAAAATTTTGGAAGCATCTTTATTTTAATCGAATTAATTCGGCCAATTAGAGATAAAGAAAGAGGGACCATTTAGAAAGCAGCTTTTTCACATAAGTCAATAAGGGGTTTAAGTTTTCTTTAAATAAATTCTTGAAGTTTTTAATAATTGTTTCACTTAGATAAGTAAATTGACTTGTAACAAATTTGAATGGAAATTTGGCATTTGATGACATTAGGTCATTTAAAGGAAATAGCTCACTTTTATGTAGGTTCAGCTTATATCCTGAAAAAGAACTAAACTGAGAAATTAAAGAAAGAACCAAAGGTAAAGAAGTTTCAGTGTTAGAGATAAAAAGTAAAATATCATCAGTGTATAATGAAATTTTATGAGTCAAACCTTCCCTTAGTATACCAGAAATGTCCCTAGATTCTCGAAATGCTGTGGCTAAGGGTTCTACAGCTAATGCAAAAAGTAAAGGACTAAGAGGGCAACCTTGTCTAGTTCCCCGCTGTAATTTAAAGGGCTTAGAAATTTGGGAGTTAGTAATAACCTGAGTGGTAGGAGACAAGTAGATTAATTTAACCCAAAAAAATGACTTCTCTCCGAGATACCTTTATTCCTTCACTATTATTAATAGATCAGTTATTGATGAGCTAAATTATTACTTCCATCTGGTCTGCAAATTTCCTTGAATAAAGCAACTTAGCCAATGAAACAATCCCAATTTTAAAAAACAATGTCTTATACTGCTCCTCTTCAACAGTTAACACAGGTGATAAGAGCCTGTATGTCTACTGTATACAGTCTGTCTGTTTACAAAGCTGTGTTTTTTTTTAATTTCAATTTATTTACTGCTTTCCATTTACATTTAAGAACTGAACACTGGCACCCAATTATAACTAGATGCTAAGAAAGAATATAGTTGGAAGTTTAACTTAAAACTGTGGCAGCTGTGTTTAGAAAGCTGAGCTGGCAAAAAGTAAGAGGCCCCCTGGCCCAAGAAGCAAATACCATTGTACAGTATTTTCTGTTTTTGATTAACATTTTCTTTATACCTTTTTTTCTGAAATGCTCACATCCTAACAAAAAAAGAAAATAGAATTCAAATTTTTAAGATTCTGGTTGCAGTTGAGAGACCTATAAAATCATTGTGCAATCAAACCATTGCTAATTATATCTTTTGGGTAGCAACTGTTTAGTGCGGGGGTCGGCAACCCGCGGCTCCGGAGCCGCATGCGCCTCTTTCATCTCTGTGCTGCGGCTCCCTGTGGCTTTGGAAAATAAATGGTCAGTATTTAATTAAAACGTATTTTATGTTAGTTTGTTAGTTTTTGAAATGTAATTCTAAATTTGAAGATTATGGTGATCTTGTACAATCTAAATAAAACGTTGTGCCGACCCATTTCCTGGCACATCCGAACCTGCTCACAATTAGCCAGAGTTCAGGCTAAGGGAGATAGCCTACGGGAGTTTGTGAGTACGTGTCTTTTGGAGCATCCGCGCCCATGGGGGGTGGGTTGAGGGAGGCTTAAAAGCAATGCTGTTTAGTTCGAATAAAGTTATCTTTGACTGCATTTTACTGACTGCGTGTAGCACACCGCTACAACGTGTTTTTATCGCTGGCTGTCCAGAGGGGAGGTGCTGAAACGCTTTGTCGCGTGTCTGGAAGAAGTGAAAACTTTCCTGGGCAGCAAAGGGCTCACCTTTCCTGAGCTGGAACAGCCAAAGTAGCTGGAAAATCTACACTTCATGGTAGACATGACAGCACACCTCAACATGCTGAACACAGCTCATCAGGGGAAAGGACGTACAGCCCTACACATGTTGGAGGATGTTTTGGCATTCGAGCGCAAGTTGACGGTGCTTGCCAGAGATTTACAGAAAGGCACATTGTCTCACTTCCCCAATTTGAGAGAGTTCAAACAAGGTCACGACATGATAAATTCGGAGTATTTACATTCTGCAATCATCACAATGCAAACATCATTTGGGAAACGCTTCTGTGAGTTCAGAGGGGAAAAAAACACATTATCCTTCCCGGTCACTCCCCTAAGCATCGATCCATCCCTACTGAATACCACTGCATTGGCAGGTGTGAGTCAACCTGATCTTGAGATGGAACTGGCCGACATAGCCGACAAAGACATATGGGTGTCCAAGTTTAGACGCTTGACAGCAGACCTTGAAGATGTTGCCCATCAGAAGCCCACTCTTGCTCGAATCACAAATGGAGTGATATTGAAAACCTCCCCACACCGGACAAACTTGTGTTCAAAACATGGAATGCTATCCCTGACATTTATGTAAACATTAAAAAGTATGCACTTGGAGTCCTGTTGATGTTTGGATCCATATATGTGTGTGAGCAGGTGTTCTCCAACATGAACTTTATTAAAAACAAACATGGCGCACGCCTCACAGATGACAGCTTGCGATCCTGTGTAAAGATGAAGGTGACGTCATACAGCACTGATGTGCAGACGCTGTGCGCTCAGGTCCAGGAGCAGAAATCCCATTAACCAAGTATGATAAATATTTTAATTGCCTATTATTTTATGTATATTCATATTTTTTCATTGTTCAGTGAAATAGTCCTTTTATTTTTCAGGTTGACAGCTGGCTGACGTTATTTTTGGTTTGCTGCTGGCGGAAAATTTAAGTTTGGCGTTTTTCATAAATACAAGAAGGACTCAAATAGACATTGAGTATTTTACTTAAAAGTAACCTTCAACCCAACATCTTTTTTTCGGAGTTCAAAATGTTTTTGTTGCATGCAGAAATGTAATTTTGTTTTCTCTGCAGGAGTTCATCGATTTCATAAGTGCAACACATTATAATTTGTTTATACATAGCATAAAGGCAAAAAAAAACGTTGTATGCAGTGTTATTTCATTTTAAATGTCAAACGGGTTTTCTGGCTCCCAGTGTTTTCTTTTCTGTGGGAAACGGGTCCAAATGGCTCTTTCAGTGGTACAGGTTGCTGACCCCTGGTTTAGTGTAATGTTTAGTAACTGGTTATGTTATTGTAGAAGGTTATATAAGGAGTTGCTTCTTTTCTCCAATCCCAGTCTTCATGATACTTTACACTATATTTTGCAAATGACAATAATAGATGGAAAAATAGTCAAAAATCAAAGGAAGGCATCTCAGAAGCAATAATGTGAATTTTCTAGTTGTCTGTTTGGTTTATGATATGGGATACTTGGGTTGACAATTTAATGTGAGATAAAAGGTTCTAAGTTTGGAGAGAAAAATACTGCAGTTGCTGGAAACAAGAAACAAGAAGTTTATTGTGAAAAATGGAAATTCCTCATGTAGATTATAGGAGATAGACGATTGGCTGGCAACCAACAATTAAAGGGTAGGCATAAATTAGTCATTTTCTTGTTGACAAGTTTATTGATTGGTGTGCCACAAGGGCTGATGCTGAGGTCTCAATGCCTTGCCTAATGGAAATTACATAGATGTAGGCATCAAAACTGTGAGAACACCCTCAGGGTGGAGAAGGGTATTCTGTTTGTTTACCCTCCAACCTGAAGGCATGAATATTGATTTCTCCTTCCAGTGAACAAATTCCCCTCCCTCTTCCTTGATTCTCCACTCTTGACCTTTCATTTTTTCTCACCTGCCTGTTACTTCTCCCTGGGTCCCCTCCTCCCTCCCTTTCTCCTATTGTCCACTCCCCTCTCCTATCAGATTCTTTCTTGTCTTGTCCTTGATCCTTTCCACATACCTAGCTTCACCTATCACCTTCCAGCTAGCCCTTCCCCCCCCCCCCACACCCTTTTATTCAGGCATCTTCTTCCTTTGTTCTCAATTCTAAAGAAGGGTCCCAGTGCAAAATATTGACTGTTTACTCTTTTCTATAGATGTTGCCTGACCTGCTGAGTTCTATCAGCATCTTACATGTGTTGCTTTGGATTTCCTGCATCTGCAGACTTTTTCGTGTTTGTGTAAACTATGATTGTTATTTTTTTGATACGTCAAAGGGAAGTAGAAATATAAATTATGAAAAGGAATAATGAAGCTACAACAGGATTACTATAGGTTTCATGAAAGGGCAAAGATCTGGCAAATGGGTACAATGTGGGAAAATGTGTAATTGTTCATGATGGCATGAATAGTACAAAGGGAGCAAATTATCTTAATGAAGAAACATTGCAAATCTTTGGGCTGCAGAAGGATATAGGTGTACTCATGCATGATTCATTAAAAGCTTAGTATGCATGTACAGCAAGTAATTAGGAATATTAACACTTATTGTGAAGAGGATTGAATACAATAATAGAGAGGGGTTGCCTCTATTGTATAGGGTATAAGTGAGACTTCATCTGGAGCACTATGGAATACCGTGGATGGTATTGACACTCTGATTCAAGGAAGAATGCCAAATAATTCAGAGTAAATTGACTTAATAAACCATAGAAATTAGTTGTCTTGTAAGGAAGTTTCGCACAAGATAGGCTAGTATCCTCTTGAGTTTTAAAGAGTGATAGTGAAACAGAAGTGTTTTGTGACACTTAGGAAATGAAGAGAATGTTTCATCTTGTGGGGAATTTAAGAACTTGGAGTCACTGTCTTAATATAGGCAGCTGTTCATTTAAGGTAGAACATAAAATAACAGAACAATAGAGTACATGGAAAGGTCCTCTGCCCCACAATGCCTGCTCTGAACATGATGCCAAATAAAACTTTCCCTCTTTTGCCTGTATATTATCTTTTTCTCTCCATTTCCTGAATGTTCATCTATAAACCCTACTAGTTTATCTGCTTCCATCATTCCCAGCCAGCAATCTATTCCAGGGACCTACAATTCTCTGTGCAAAAAAACAGCCCCGCATATCTCCTTGAAATCTTCTCCGTCATACCTTAATCGTATGTCCACTCATACTTGGTTCCTTAAGGTTGTTGTAGCTGGAGGATGCAGTGGAGATAAGCTCCCGCTATCTATTCAATGCGCCCAATGGCATACATCCCAAGGAGCCTCTAACAATCAAGTCTAACTCCTCGTCTTCATGTGTGGCTTAGGTACTAAGCCCAACGGAAATGTCACCTTAAAGGTAGTTGTATCGGGTAGATGAGATAATCAGCCATGGTCCTAGCTCATCTAGGAGAAGGAAAACTCTGATCTCAAACCTCCACCAACTTGCCACTATACCCACTCATGGGGAATGCTTTGGGAGTAAACCTTAAGGAAAAATCTGGAGTTGGAGTCCCTAAGTTAGTCCAACATTGAGTTCAATGCTGATTAGCAACTCCTGTGATGTCACTGGTGCTAACTGGATTAATCTCTGCCATTGCTTTGGATTTATCAGCTATGTGGATCAGGGAGTCTGTTACATGGGCAACAGCTTGCTCTCCATATCCTACTGCCCTGACTTCATTCCAGCTTCTGTATGACAGCGAGGATGCAACACCCATGGTCAACCCAACCAACGGAGGCCCTCTAGTACCTGACATTCCTACTCTAGGAGAAAGACTTAGATTGCCTACACTAGCTATGTTTCTCTTGATCTTATAAAACTCTGTCAGGTCTCCCTCAGCTTTTGACACTCTAGAGAAAACAAGCCAATTTGTCCCACCTCTCCCCTAAGCTTTTAGCCTCTAATCAAGGCAGCATCCCAATAAAACCTTCTCAGTATACTTCACAATGTGTCCTCAATGGGCCAAATGGCCTAATTCTGTTCCTAAATCTTACGGTCTTATATCCTTCCTGTAACTGGATGATCATAATTGCACACAATGCTTTAAGTGTGACTAGCCAACGATTTATACAGATACAACATGCAAAGTAGTGAATCACTGGGAATCTCTTCTCAGAATTTGGCAGAAATAGCGTTCAGTATTTTGGTAAATGGCAATTGAGTATTATTATCACACTAACCAAGACACGGAAAACATAAATATAGTCATCTTCGTAGCTGGTCACACCAGACAGCCAGACACTCTGGTGTTGTTTGGTTGATGTTGATCAGGTCGGTGTCAGCTAAATCAGGTGAGAGTGGGCAGTTGCGCAGAACGTGTTCAATGTTCTGCACCCTTTTGCCTCACTCACAGGATTCGCTGGACTTTAAACCCCACTTCACCATATTGTTTCCTGTCCTACAAATTCACGCTCTCACTCTGTTGAGAGTGCACGCACCACTTCTGTCCGTCAAGCAGTGCCCCGCCTGGCAACATTTCCTTAGGGTCTTGCACTGTATTGTTTGGTGGGGTTCTGGCTTCGGTTTCTTGCCAGAAGTCAATCCTGTATGTTTGGGGATTTGTTCAATGTGGTACTTCCTCCACTGTAGCAAAGCTTTTCCTCGATTTTAAGCCATTGGAAACTGGCACATGATGATGTAGTGGGTGCCGTGGATCTGAGTTCTGTTTACCTTTTTCAATTTTTGTTGTAGTGTGTCTTTGGATCTCTGGGGGATCAATGCCTGCAAGTCTGTAAGTGATGTTTGTGGGTATGGGGCACAGTGTGCCCGGAATTATTCGGCAGGCTTCATTAAGTAAAGTGTCTATTTTCTTTGCATGGGCTGATCTACCCCACACAGGTGCATAGTAGAGTGCTAGGGCAGTTGATCTAAGTGTGTGAGCATTAGCTCCCCATTTCGTGCCTGCTAATTTTTTCAAGAGAGAATTGCGAGAGGCAACTTTCCCTTGGAGTTTTTGGATGTGCATGGCAACGAGCACGTCCTATCCAGTGTCACGCCCAGGTAAACTGGAGTCGGATGGTGTTCGAGCTCCATCCCGCACCTGAAGATCTTGAGTTTCCAAGCAGCTTCTCGATTCCTTAGGTGGAATGCACACACTTGAGTTTTTGATGGATTTGGGTTCAGAGACCATTTTTTATAATACTGCTTCATTGCTTTGAGGACTATTGTAAATCATACTTCAACTTCTTGGAAGGAGTTAGCTTGTGTTGCCATGCATAGGTTGTCTGCATAGATAAACCTGCATGTGTTAGGAAAGGTTGGTTGGTTGCTTGTGTAAACATTAAATAGTAGAGGTGCAAGGACTGATCCCTGCGGTAGTCCGTTAATTCCATTCTTTTCTACATAAAATCTATGATTTTCTAGGTGGCTTCTTATTACTTTGACTGTGGTTTTGTTCTTCAACTTTTTAGATAATTTCAGTAGAAGGCCCCTGTGATTCACAGTGTTGTATGGTGCTGTTAAGTCAACAAATACTGCCCCTGTAATTTGCCGCATTTCAAAGCCATCCTCAATATACTGGGTTAAGTTCAGGGCTTGACCGCAGGGAGAGCGGCCTGGCCTGAACCCGGCTTGGTCTGGTGTTAAAAGATCTTCGACTAAGGGGGATATTCTTTTCAGTATAAGTCTCTTGTAAAGTTTATAGAGGGTGCAGAGCAAGGAAATCGGTCTGTAATTTTTAGGAATATTAGGGTCTTTATTAGGTTTTAGGAGAACAACAACTTTGGCTCTTCTCCACTTTTCAGGTATTTTTAATGATCTTAAGCAACAGTTAAAAAGGGGACAGAAGCCTGTGGAGTGCTTTAGGTCCAAGATGTTTAAGGAATTCATTAAGAATCCCATCTATGCCAGCAGCTTTGTTGGATTTTAGCAGTGATTCTTCTAGGGTGAGAGGTGGGAAGTTGTTATTCCCATTTGAGAGAGCTGACTCCGTCTCCTGATGTTGCTTTTTCTTTTGCCTCCATTCCTTGTTATTTGGTCAACCATTTAGTATTAGTTGGTGGGCAACCTGATTGGGTGTTACCGCAACAATTCTCTGTGGTGGTCTATTGTCTGAGTCGAGTTTCCGAACAGTTGCCCATGCCTTCTTACTATTCTTGGTTGTGTCTGTTCTTTCTATCCGTTCTTGCCAACGTTGTTGTTGGCTGTTGGCTTGGCTCAGTAGGGACAGAACTGACTCTCCCATTAAAATTGTGTCTTGACCAAACAGGTCTTGGTCGTATAAGTTGACACACTCATCATAACTTTGCTTGATATCACTAGTCAATCCCTGAATATATTTGTTTCTGCAGCCTCTAGTAAAGTAGCTGTGCTACTTTCCAGATTAGTCAGACAAATTCATCATAATGATCAGGTTCTGGTGGTATGGTATTGATAAGTTGATCAAGGGATTCTCCAAAAGATGTCCAATTCAATTTTCTCAGGTTAAATCTTGGTAGGTACTTTGATGGTACAGTACTCAGAACTGGAGGGGATTCTACCTAGACTGGACGGTGTTGGGATTTGGGTATATGTTGGAGGCCTGTTCGTCTGAAGTTGTTGGAGCTTGCCGAGTTAACAAAAGCAACATCTGGGTTGTATCCTTTTCTCCATCTGGCACTTGTGAAGGTAGGGGTGTCCTTTGACTCATATAGTATCTCAAGGCTGTTGTTTAGAGCCCTTGATACAACTTTGTCTCCATTTGCATTGTCAGCTTCGTATCCTCAGTTGGTGCTATGGCTATTAAAGTCATCAATAATGAAGTACATTTTGTCCTGGAGATCTAGGTTAGGTGATACATGAATGGCTCATTAGGGGGTTTGTGGACTGGGATGATATTTATGTGTTTTGTTTCAACTTTCAAAAGTTCCATTGAGCCAGCTTGGATGTTTGCTGTGCTCATTACTATAGGTTTATCTTTAACAAAGATTGCACTTCGATAAGCTTGGCTAGGGGTGTCACATTCCTGGCACATAGGGTTGGATGTTCAGCCTATGAGTTTCTTGTATGTACAAGATGTCCCATTTTAAATTTGCCAGGATTTCTGTTTTACTGTGGCTGAAGCCTTTGATGTTGTGGCTAACGATTTTCATGATTTCCAGTAGGCCGGGGGCTTATACTTTTACCACCCACTGAATCCCTTAAGACAAGGTTCACATAGAGAATCCAGGAAAATTATGCGGAACTTAGAACTGACAGTTCTAAAGAACCAGGAAACGAGGTTTATATAACATATAACAGTCAACCAACAAACTGGCAACTCCTTGTTGTGATTACAGAGTTTTTATCTGCATTTACTGATGGAAGGCAGATGTGTGTAATTAGTGGAACTGGGATTGATTGGGAATTAAATGAGGGGATTGAAGCCCAATTACTGAGGTAATAGCAAGATGGAGAATTGACAGATGGGACCATGACACTTAATAGAGTTATAGATAAATAAAATGGAAATATGAACATTAGAATGTATCACAGCAGAAATGTTTGCAAAATAAGAACTTTAGAAGCAGCATCTCCAGCAGTTCAAAAAATCACAGATGACTTCTTTAGTTTACCTCAGACTATTTTCCTGCTTTACCCCTATATACCTTGATTTCTAAAAGAATTTGCAAAAAGAAAACGAACCTTTTAAATGTGTATGAAGATAACATTTTATACTATTTGCTCAGTACACTACTGTATTCTCATGAAGAAATGCATCTGCAGGAAATGAAATGTTCTGACTATTGAAGCTAGTAAATTAAAATTATGGGTTATATTTGATTTTTAAAAAATGGCTTGATTGTCTGAATCCTTTTCTTGAATCAGTTTGTGCTTAGGGATATTTGCAGTAGATGTCACCAAATAATTGTAAAATCAAGTTGCCTGCTTCCTGTTGTACATAAGGTCCAGAAAAATGTAAATGGTACATTGAGTTTAAAAGTTGTAGTTCCTTTTAAGATTGTGCCTCTTTAAAGTAGACTACAAAGCATGCCTCAAGACAGATTGGTGGCTGTGATTTGTTAAAGTGTTATACACTCAATAGCAGTTGAACGTGCAACAGTGAAGATGATCTCTGATTTAATGCCACTTATAATATTAAAAAGATAATGCAAGTAATCTTTTTGGAGTCCTTATGTTCAGCTCATGCTGACAAATAAGCTACTCCATCCAGAGCTGTGGACCTTCTGTGGCAAATAATGATTACTGTGCCTTTAACTCTGAGCTTTTTTGAAATTGTTAACAGAAATATAGAGCATTTGCTATATATAAACTTGGGTTTGGATGAACATGTGTTTACTGATCCAAAACTGTCTTTTCCCCATCCTTTTCTCATAAAGGTCTTTGTTCCTTTCTTCTTCATAAATTTATATACGATTTTCTTAAGGTTCATATTGTGAATAATACTCTCAGTTAAAAACATGTCTCTTGAATTGCCTCTACAATTTATTGGCAAATAGTTTATATTATACTTGTGGCTTGTTATTCTGGCTTGTATTTCCTAATATCTATGCTGATCAAATATTCTCAAGAATTCACCAGCAAACTATGTCCCTTCCCTTTTCTAGGTGATAGCCTGATTTATTATTCCTTTTATTATAATCTTTAAGTTCTGGTGAACTATTCATAAATCTTGTTTTGTACCTTTTCCTGACCCTTTTAATCCTAATTAAATGGAGACTAAATTTGTTCAAAATAAATGTAAGACATCTTTCGTTGTTCATTTTCTCTACAGCAGAGATGCAATTGGTTAATACGAGGGGTGATTGATAAGAATGTGGCCTAAGGTAGAAGGAGTCAGATTTAGACATTTTAGAAGGCGGTGAGTTTACAGCTCTCATTCCATGCACATGCAGTTCAACTCTTTGAGTGATTATGCAGAAAGTTTGAAGTTATAACTCATCTCCTTCTACCTTAGGCCACAAACTTATCAATTACCCTTGCAGTGGACCACTTCTGGAGGTCCAAGATGCCATCTTCTACAAAGAGGGGATCTGTATGCTCCAAGACCACTGGACTAAGTGGGTAAATGTAGGAGGGGACTATGTTGAAAAATAAATGTGCTAGGTTTTCTAAAATTGACTCCTTCTTCCTTAGGCAACGAACTCATCAATCACCACTCGTACAGCAAGTTCCAGACCAAGGCTGTAGTGATTTTTTTTCTTACTTCTGTCAAAGAAATTTCTCTTATCTACTTCTGTGTAGGATCATACTTCAACAAGTCCAGCAAGCTCTAAGGTGATTACTTCTGAATGACAAAAATTAAAGTGCTGTGATAGATGATAAATTCATGGCTGATCGTAACTTGATAGATATTTAGGGGTTACCTGTACTGAGCTCTGTAGTTAGGAGCCACATCAACTCAATTAGATTAAATGTTAAAAACCATGTATGGAGAATTTGAAATGACCTGCTGGGTATTCAAGATATAATAAAAGTCTAAAATACTACGTGATTTGAATGTTGAATGAGCTGCATCATCTTTCTTGGCCAGAGTGAGATGAAAGAGAATAAAAGGTCACTTATCCCAAGGCATTGAAGCATAATGTATAGGACTGATGCCTTTCTCAACTGAGAACTGAGGGCTCATCGATCTTCCAAAGCTGTTGAAATAGGTAGTGCTGTCAATAAGGCTGAAAACTGAAGTTCATTTTTGAAATTCTATTTTACTTCACTGAAATACATCCAATTTCCATCACCTTATTTCAGTAGGTGGCAGACCATGTCTTCAAGGAGGGAATGTGAAAACATATTCCAAGAAATATTGAGCAGACAAATATGTCTCTGAGGCATATTCTTCTCTGAATCAAAATGACAGTTTTGTTTGGTAACCATTTAACTCAACACTGTTGTTAAATGTGCACATCTTGGATTTTTTCTACTGTATTAAATTCTGCTAGGTGTTAAAGCTACAACGTATTTTGACATGAAGATATTGATGTGGTCCCATCATAAATGAAACTAAGCTTACCTTGGGATTCTAATCTCTTCAGGGCTTAAAGGTAGATTACTCCTTAGATGTGACCAATTCTAAATGATGCTACGGCATTTAAGAAGTTGCTATCATGGTGGAATGAATGAAGTAAGTAAAGTGATCATATTTATTTTAAAAAGAATAAACTAATGGGTAGAGAGGGAAGGAGAAGTTGAAATTAGCATAAAATAATAACTTAATTTTTAGTATTAAAATTTTAATATTTTTGTAGACAAAAGTATGAGGGTATAAATAGGGAAAGCAAACTTATTCCACTGAGGCTCGGTGAGACAAGTGATATGGAAAACAGCAACGCTTTGCTTCCAGGTGAACTCATTGCTTCTATTCTCTCTTTGACCTTCAAAACATGAAGGAACCTTTGCAAACTTCCAAGAAAAGCGCCTAGTCTAGATGGTGAGCCTGGCCACCTACTAAAGCCCTTACTGATCAACTGGCCGGTGTGTTCACAGAGATCTTTAACCTTTTGCTTTGACAGTGTGTGGTACCCACTGCTTCAAGCAGGCTGCAATTATACTGGTGCCCAAGAAGAGTGTGGTGACCTGCCTCAATGCCTATTGCCCAGTAGCACTTACCACCACAGCGATGAAATATTTTGGGAGGTTGGTGATGAAACATATCAACTCTTGGCTGAGAAGTTACTTAGATCCATTCTAATTTTCCTACTGGAACAACAGATCCACAGTAGCTGTCATCCCATTGGCTCGTCTCTCAACCCTAGAACATCTGGATGGAAAAGTTGCATACATCAGGATGCTTTTTGTTGATTACAGTTTAGCATTCAATACCATCATCGCCTCAAAATGAATCAGTAAGCTCCAAGATCTTGGCCTCAATACTCCTTGTGCAATTGGATTGTGGATTTCCTCACTTCAGACCCCAGTCAATTTTGATTGGCAGCATCTCCTCCATGATCTCAACCGGCACAAACCACTAACTCTCACTCAATGTCAGCAAGGTCACAGAACTTATTATAGACTTCAAGAGAAGAAAACCAGAGATCTGTGACCAAGTCCTCATTGAAGGATCAGAGGTTGGCAGGGGTTAGCAACTTTAAATTCCTGGGTGTGATTACTTTGGAGGATCTGTCCAGGGCCTAGCACATGTACAATTATAAAGAAACCACAGCAGTGCCTCTGCTTCCTTAGGGATTTGTGGAGTTTCAGTATGCTATCTAAAACTTTGACAAACTTCTGTAGATGTATAGTGGAGAATATATTGACTGGCTGTATCACAGCCTAGTATGGAAACACCAATGCCCTTAAATGGAATATCCAACAGAAAATAGTGGATATGGCCCAGTCAGTCTATGACGGGTAAAGACCTCCCAGCTATTGAGCACATTTACATGAAATGCTGTTACAAGAAAGTAGCATCCATCATCAGGGACCTGCATCACCCTGGCCATGCTCTTTTCTCGCTGCCGCCATTAGGAAGAAGGTACAAGAGCCTCAAGACTCATACCACCAGGTTCAGGAACAACTACTACCCCTTAAATATCAGGCTCTTGAACAAAAGGAATAACTTCATTCAACTTCTCCTGTCCCATCATTGAAAGGTTCACACAACCAAAGGACTCACTTTCAAGGATTTTTCATCTCATGATCTCGATATTTATAGTTCATTTATTTTATATAATTTTTAATATAATATAATATTTCTTTTTTTGAATTTGCACATTGTTGTTTTCTGCACTCTGGTTGAATGCCCTAATTGGGTGCCTTCATTGATTCAGTTATAGTAATTATTCTATAGATTTGTTGAGTATGCCCACAAGAAAATGAATCTCAGGGTCGTATATGTTGATATATATACTTTGATAATAAAATTTACTTTGAACTTTAAGATTTTTTCCACTGACCCTGGGTGGGACTAGACCTAGAGGTCACAGGTTAAGGGTGAAAAGTGAAACACTTAAGGGGAATCCAAGAAGGGGATTTTCTTCACATTCAGTGTGGTGCAAGTGTGGAAAGAGCTGCCTGAGAAAGTGGGGTAGAAGTCTGGGTAACATATGTGTAGGGTTCTCAAAATATTGTAATGTTAACTGTTAATAATAGAATGGCTTCTCTGTAGTGTTATACTGAAATGGCTTCTCTGTAATGTTAACGAATGAGGTAATGTTTTTCAGTAGCTGTGATGTTTGGGTTATAAATACTAATAATGGGGAACTAACCAATGGAAGTCATGTTATTCTATCTGTATTTGTGGGAACCGGGGTTGGTGCGAGAGAGATCGGCGAGGAGAGGTGAAGAGGAAGTATGTGCAGGAAGCACTCTGGTAGACCACCGTGGTTGGCCCCAGTCCGAGGATCGTGGAATTCAGAGGAAATCGAATAGTGGATCGAGGCTATTGCATGAGCTCCAACATTGTGCATGAACTGCATAATCCGTATTCTTGGTGCCTTTTTATTTTATATTTTTGTTTCACTATTAACCCCATAGTCATAGTAAAATTTATAAAGTGTAATTGTTTAAACATGCTTTGTGTACTGACTGATATTTTATGTTGTGCGTGGCATCGGAGGTCATAACACAGCATCTACACAAACGTGAGATACAGTTTGGCGAGCAGACAGTAGTTTCCCCTAGACGAACGTGGGTTGATAGAGTTAAGTGTTACATTTGGATGAATAACATCTAGGTAGAATAACAATTTAGTTCAGACTAGACAGCCCAAACAGTCAGTTTCTGCGCTGTGTGCTCTATAAGTCTATGACTCTAAATCAGAGTTCTAAGCATTGGGAAATGCAGATGTAATGAAAATGATCAAGCAAATTGGATAAACAATTGATTGAAAATAATAAAGAAAGTCTCCGCAAGTTAGAAAGGTAGTAGAATAATTTGGAATATTTTGCTACAGAGCACACAAGTACAGTGGGGTGACATTGATCCTTGCTACATTTAGCAATGCAGAACTACTCAAACAGTACTCAAAAGTTTATTTTTAAAATGTGTTTTCTTCATGACAATAAATAAAATAATTGCCATTGGAAAACTTTTGGATTTTTATTGTTGGTCTTAAGTGCAGCAAAGCTTTCCTAAAAAAGCTATGGCATTTCATTAGATGAGTTGATGCCACAATAAGAACTGCAAGCTAACTTGATGTCAAATTTTAGTCATCAGTGTGAGCATTTTATATCAGAGGTCTAAATAGTTCATAGGTTTGTGTATTGTTGATTGGGGAATTTCATAAATCCATAAATGGTGTTCATAACTAATATCTGGAATAGAATATCAAAAGAGCCATAAAGATAGAGTGAAGCAAAACCGGCAATATGTAATTTACCAATTAATACACAGTGAATGGTGGTGCAAGCCAAGAAAAATAATCCTTTGTCATCATTAAAATAGCTGGAGCCCAGTGAGGAGCCAGGCAGTCTTTCTAATATATGTGAGCTGGGACAGCTTCCCTCACCAAGTTCTGTCTTTGGAACAATGATCATAAAGATTACAAGAATCAAAGATAAATCTGCTGGAACACAAAGTAAACTGGGTATGTCATGAGAGAAAGCGATTTAGTCCAGTGATTCCCTGTACTCAATCTGCTTCAAGTAACATAACAACCCAATTGCACTAAAGCACACAGTTTACAAGGTCTATTAGTCAACTCGTTTCAGCTGAAAATTCCTGTAGGGTATCTTTGTTTACTCCTCAAGACTTAGTCAGTTCAAAGAAAAAGTTAGCTCTCAAGGGAACTATACAATCTCTGTCTCTGATACTGAAATGTATTCCTGCTTTACTGCTTAGTTGCTAATTATCCATATATCCAATCTATGGCATTTATCATTTAATTGTCTGACATGATTCAACATTGATCTGCTTTTAAATCTGATGATTTTAGAACAGGTAAGATTTAATTGCTGCATTTAAACCAAAATATGCTATGTAATTGCATCAGCATTTTAACTATGTGAAATTTGGGTTTTTTTCTGGTTGGTGTTTTGTGTTTAATATTTCAATAATACTTGAGTAATCTTGTATCATGTGTGTGTATGTATATATATATATTTTTATTAAGTATTCCTGTTCATTTAAATAATAATAAATTACATGTTACAGGTTATAAGTAAAATGCACTGCAGTGTGCAGAGAAAGAAAACAAATCATGTAAATAAAACAAGCAAGCAGTGTTTAGGACTGAAGTTACCAAAGCCAGGCTAATCCAGAAGTCCATTAGTTGCAGGCCTCAGCCTCAGTCCGGCATAAAGACAAGCAAATCCTGCAGAGAAGGAACTGAACTGCATCGTCCCTTGCCTCCAACCCCAGCACCCTGACCATTTCAATCTGGTCTGGTGCTTAAATCATCCAAACCTCAAGTCATTTGTTGCTCTCTGCCACTTCAGTACGGTCTCAGCTTCAGGCCCCACTGTTTCAATTTGGCCAGTACCTGACCTTTCCAGTTTGGTTTACTCTTAAATCATTCAAACCTCGAATCTTTCCTCAACATCACCTTGCTTCAGCTCCGCTGCTCTGAATTGCCTCCTGGTCTGTTTCAGTAACTCCGGCTCAAACATGCTGCAACTGTCCAGCCTCACAGAGATCCCAGCCATACTGCAAAGATGCCAGGTTATACAAACAATCCAGATCAACTCTGATAGGGAAGCCATAGGCCGGTGTTTGCAGTGATTGTTTACCAGAAAAAATGTGAATAGCAAAGTATTTAGTTGCTTTTGTTGTTTCATTAACCACAGGTAAGAAGTCACTGAACTGCAGCAGTACCATAAAATAATGAATAAGGTGTAAGGTTTCATCCACACCGAATGAAGCAAACATGATTCTATTTTATTTTCTAAAGATATTCCTCACTTTCTCTAATTTACACTTCTGTTTTTTCTTCCTTGCTTTCTCTGTATTTTAAATCCAGTTTTATCTCAACCTTTTCTCAGTTCTGACAAAAAGTTATTGAACTGAAGCATTAATTTATTTCTACAACAAATAATGTCTGATCTGCTGAGTACTTGTAATTTCTTTCGTTTATACTTTCCCTCCTTCAAAATATTTTGCAATCTTTCAACAAATCTTTACTCATCATTTCTGCACATCAGTTACATCACATGCAACAAATTGCACTTGCAGACACCAGCCAAGAATGTAATATCACCCCACCCATGATAAATGATCAAACACGTTACTGTTACCACATACAAAATGTGGCGGGAACTCAGCAAGCCAGGCAGCATCTGTGGGAAGGAGTAAATAGTCGACATTCTGAGCCAAGACTCTTCATCAGGATTAGAAGGAAGGAGAAAAAAGTCAGAGTAAGAATATGTGGGGTGGGGGGAAGATGTAAAAGATGGCAAGCAATAGGTAAAACAGGGAGAGAGGGAGGGATGAAATGAAGAGCTAAGAAGTCGATTGGTGAAAGAGATAAAGGCTGGAGAAAGTGGATCTGTTAGGAGAGGACAGAAGACCATAGAAGAAAGGGAAAGTGGAGAAGACCCAATGAGAATTGATGGGCAGGTAAGAAGGGAATGTGTAAGAAGGAAACAAGAATGGGCAATGATGAAGAAGGAGGGGCAATTGCTGGTAGTTTGAGAAATCAATGCTCAAGCCATCAGGATAGAGGCTATCCAGATGGAATATAAGGTGCTGCTCCTCCGGTCCAAGCATGGCCTCATTGTGCCAGTAGAGGCAGCCATGGATTGACATGTTGGAGTTGGAAGGGGAAGTTGAGTTGAAATGGGTGGCCACCAGGAAATCCTGCGTTTTGCAGCTTAATTTATTACACCTCAACCAAAAAGTTCCTGAATCAGAGTGGATAACTTCACTCATCCCAATGATTCCACAAACAACTTTGAAGGACTACAACTTAAGTTCTCATCAACTTTTTTTGTATTTGCACAATGGTTGAGTGCTTGCATTTATTCATGTGCAATTTTTTATTGATTCTATTGCGTTTCTTTGTATCTATTGTGAATGTCCACATGAATCTCAGGGTCATATATGGTGACATGTATGTACTTTAATAATAAGTTTACTTTAAAGCTTTGAAGTTTGAAAAGTGCAAATTTTTATAAGTAATAGTCTGAAAAATATGACATCAATTATAAAACCATTCAGATCAATATTTTGTTGGTCTGTATTTTGCTGCACAATTTAGAAGGGAAAAATTTATCTAAAGTGAAACCATATTATTGACTCAACACATTTTGATCAGATTTATAATCACTGGTAACAGCAAGAAAATTGTACTGAGTTAAAATATGTTTTTGACTAGTAACTACTTATCGGCAGTAAGATACAAAATAAACAAATCTACTAAACACCTTAATAATAACACTTCATGAATAACGATCAATGTTAAAAATGGAGAGGCATGCAGGGGCAGGAGGAAGGTGAAGCGAAGGTGAAGGCGAGGCATGACGGACACAAGCGGAGACGGGAGCAAAGAAAGTCCCAGTATCTGATCAATTTAAGTGCAAGCTGGATTGGAAAGTCAGGTATGGGCCGAAATGTAGTAGTGGGGTCCAGGCCGCGGACCTGTCCGACAGTGAGGAACATTCGGATGTCTAGATGACTTAAGCACTGGGCCAGATTAATAAGGTCAGGGTGTTGGGGCTGGAGGAGAGGGATGGGCCGAGTCTACCTGGTACTGATCAGCTCTGTGCTGAACTGAGGCTGTGGCCTGCTCCCGTTGCAATGATGCTTGCCTTTACACCTTTGGCCCTGCAAAGTTTACTCAGCTCTGGAATGAACTGGCGCTATGGCCTACTCCAGCTACTGTGATGCATGGCTTTGTGCCTTTCATTAAACTTCAGTTCTGAATGCTATTTGCTTACTTTAATTGTTTGCATGTTGTTTTTTCTCCCTCTGCATATTGTGTGTTTAACGGTGTTTTTTGTAATAGGTTCTTCTGGGGTTCTTGTTTTGTGGCGGCCTGTAAGAAGACAAATCTCAAGGTTGTATAATGTATACATACTTTGATGATAAATGTACTTTGAATTTAGAATTTTGATTTTATTTTTGATCTTTGATTTTTGATCTTAGTTCAAGCACCTTCCTACGTGAATATATCATAGTAGAATATAAGTGGAGAAGATTTGACCTAAACTTTGAATGTTCTTTGTCAAATAGATAGATCCTGACACAGTTGATGGCTCCAAATCATTTACTCAGGTGTTTGAAAAACACTAAAAGCTAAAACTGTGCAAGTTGCAGCAGTAAGGAAAGGGTAGACATTTTCGCTTTCCTCCTTCTTTATTCAGTCCTAAAGTTGGTAAATCCTTTCTTATTCATAGCTTCTAACACTAGTTTAATATTGAAAATCCACTATCTAACTATTTGGAAATCCTGATGATTGGAAATCTGATTCATCGGCCATTGGTTTCTACACTCCGTTTCACTCACTGGGGTGCTAGTTCCCAGTTGCAATTCATGTTCTCCATGCTTCCTTGAAGTTTAGGCAGGCCTGTTTCCCAAAGAATGTTACAGAAGTGTATTGGTATATTAATAAGATATAACATCTGATACTTTTGAAAATCTCCAAATTCGTGAGTGTACATGGTTACCAGAGTTCTACTGTATTTCGGTTTTGCATTTTACATTCTGTGTCTTTTGTAGCCATTTGTGCGTGGGCAAGGAGACTTGTTGTTTTTCTTTGAATGGGTTCCATGGTTCTTTCTTGTTTTGTGGGGAAGACAAATCTCAGGGTTTTATACTACATACATAATTTGATAATAAATGTACTTTGAACATTACATTTATTTTCTTATCATGCTCTTAACAGATGAGGAAGCAGTTAATCAGAACATCAGGTTTCAAACTTAAAGTAACTAAATTTAGAAAATAAAAGCTAAACGAATCAAGTTATTTAGAAATGTTTTAATTGATTATAAACAAGATCACATATTTATGAGTCAAACTACCAAAAGCAAACAATTTCTATTTCAACTCAAATGAAAATGAATGTTTTGGAATTATCATTCAATTTGAGCTTAATGCTATCCTGTAAATATAACTTGTAAATCATCAAAACCCACATCTTTTTCCTTTGTAAATTTATTTGTATTTTCCACAGCATCAAAGTAATGTTTAGAAGAAAATTAAATCCACATCAGTGTTTCCAAATTAAATTTTAATTCCATTTTATCCCAATTGTCAGTGCAGAATCTTAATAGCAATTGTAATGATTATTTTTATGTATACAACACAGAAATATTGACCTTTGTAATAGCCTATGTGGTGTCCAGGGAGGGGTAACACCTCTTGTGAAAGGGCTTATTGTGTGTCCTTCAGGACAGCTCATCCACCTTTGGTCCTCAGCTGACACTCAGTTCCCATCTGAGACTCCAAATAGCTATTGATATGTGACACCCTGTAGCACCATTTCAACAGGCAGGCTAAACCAGATGAGGGTAGCCCAGTTTGCCTCAAATGCCGGTGAGATAGGGATATGCCTGTCCTAGCATGAAAGGTCAATTCCGGTGAACTGGGTGGATGAGATCACCAGTGACGTCCAACGGCCTGGAAAGCAGTTCTACAATGCTCCGTGGAGACTAAAGGGCATGGCATGACAAGGGCATGCACACAGAAGACATCATGGCCATTCACTCCAACCAAGGAGGTCTCCTGCTGTGACAAGCACTCATACCACTGAAATAGGGCTTCTGAGGCTGAGAGAGTATAATCTCCCCAGTGCAACAGCTTTCCCACAGTTTCCACCACCATCATCAAAGCTGACGGACAACCAGCAACAGGCTATGAATTCAAACTTCTGCATAATATTCTCAGGTAATGAACCCAAGATATAAGTTTGTATCAGATTAAAACCAAAGAACTTCCTCAAGCATCTCACAAATAATGCCCATTTATGCAAGTAAGGAAAGAATTAAGCTTAAAACAGCAATGACTTGCAGAAATTACCTTATACAATAAACTGCTTTTTAACTTAAAGTCAGGACATTTAAGTTCAAAGCCAATTTATTATCAAAGCGTATGTATGTTACCATAAACAACCCTGAGATTCATTTTCTTGTAGGCATTCAAATTGAAAATAAAACGTAAAGAATGGTGCAATAGAGCTAGTAGAATATAACATTGAACAGCAGGATTCAATAAAACCAATGGATGAATATGATATCAGCAAGCAAAGAAAATAGATCTTAGTGTGATAAAGGGAAAACTTTTGACATAGTTTACTTCAGGGCTTAAGAAAAATCTGCCAAACAGAGCTCAATAGTAAAAATATAACAAAAACAATAAACATTTTCACTATGCCCATATTAACGTAGTCTTTTGGCATAATATCTTGGTCCAAAACTGATCTGGAATATTTGCAAGGAAAAATAAGGACTGAAATGACAAATTTTAGAAAACACTGTGTGCACTCAAACTTTCTTAGATTAATGCTACCTGGGACAGAAGGAGAAGGAGGAATAATAGACTTCAACAATTTACACAACAGTCAGATGAAACTTCTAAGGATATATTTTTATCAGTTATCTCCTCTGGTTCAGGAGCCTGATGGTTGAGGGGTAATAACTGTTACTCAACCTGATAGAAAGAGTCCTGAGGCTGTTCTGATGATAACAGGGAAAAGAAAGCATAACCTGGTCGATGGGGGTCCCCTATAATGAATGCTGCCTTCCTGTGACAGCACTTCATGTAGATGTGCTCAATATTGGGGAGGGATTTACCTGTGATGGACTAGGCTGTATCCACTACTTTTTGTAGGATTTTCTGTTCAAAGTTCCATAATAGGCTGTGATACATCCAGTCAATATACTCTCCACCACACATTGATTGAAGTTAGTCGGAGTTATCAATGCTATGCCAATCTCTGCAAAGTCTGTTGGAAATAGAGGCACTGCCATGTTTTCATCGTAATTGCACTTACGTGCTGGGTCCAGGACAGATCCACTGAACTGATAACACCAAGGAATTTCAAGTTGCTGACCCTCTCCACCTCTGATCCTTTGATGAGAACTGGTTCATAGACCTCCAGTCAATAATCAGCTCTTGGGTTTTATTCTTCTTCATCCCCAGTTTTGAGGGTTCTGCCATGGCAAAGTTGGCATCTAAAGACTCTGCCAAACATGGGCCTTATGCATAGTTATTTCACAGGATGATGCCTGGGTGGCTTCTAAGGTAGGCTATTTCTTTTACTGCTGATCCGTGCTCTTGAATCATGGATGTAACGTTCTCAGGGCCGTCCCAAATGCTCCTGCATTAGGATGATTTTATTGCCAGCATCATTTACTGTTCCCTTCCAGGAGGGGAAACTTTATTTAATACTTTACACTCCTGACTGGACTGCTTTGGAGTACTGATGTAGGGTTTTGATCTAAAGCTTCAGCAATACCTTTCCTCACACCCACCACCACAGCTGCTGCTCGGCTGGAAGAGTTCCTCTAGAAGATTGTTTGTCTCTCCACATTGCAGCATTGACAGTTTCTCATTCCCATGAGTCAGGTAGGCAATTGAATTTCCTCATGGAAGTTCTGAACACTTCCCTGAATCTTTTTGCTTAGTTTCCTTTTAATCACATGTCATAATAGAACTGAGAACAGCATCTGTTTTAAGAGTCTAGTGTTAGGCAACTTGGAGAACATAGTGTAATTAAAGTTGTTATTAGAGGTGTTCACCTGGGTGATGATTTGTTTATTCTTCCAGTGAATTTGGAAGGTTTCATAATATCTTTTTCAGTATATTAAGGTGTTTCCTCTGGGTGCCTATATCTTCAAGGGGTTTTTGAGGGCAGGGATCACCACTGTCTGATAGACCAGCCAACACCAGTCTACAATATTTAATGTTTAAAGCAAGACACAGAACGCTGGAGCAACTCAGCAGGTCAAGTAGCATCTATGGACAAGAGGATTGTCTACTCTTTTACTTAGATGCTGCCTGGCCTGCTGATTTTCCTCCAGGATTTTGTGCGTGTTGCTTTGGATTTCCAGCATCAATTTGTGAAACAATATCTAAGCTCTCTGAAGTGAGCTGGAAGTGACATTGACAATAAAAGCAATCGTGTGGAAAGCTAAAGATGGATTTTTAAATAAAAAGTCACAAACCTTCAGCCCTTTCTAATAGGCTCACAGGAAGTAACGTTCCAGCATCCTTTTAATCAAGTTATGTGACATCTTTAAATTAAATTCACCAATACTTCCATAGTGTTTGTCATTTTTCAGTCAATTTTAGCTTCTGATGTTCTTCAGCCCATTCTATTTCATCATTTATGCACTTGTTATCATTTCTGCCACTGCACGACATGCAGACGCAGACTACTGCTTAGTTTAACACCGGCCTGCCCATATCTCTTATCTAATTTGATTTTGCCCAGGGTTATTTAACTATGGATTTATTCGCCCACCTTTGGATATGAGATCCCTTCTGGATTGATCAAAAGCAGAGTTAAATCTGTCACAAACAATTTTCCGTCCTTCTTATCTGTCAGAAACAATTTTCTGTATTCCTTATCACCGGCACACTCGACTTCAGGCAAGCCTGCCATTTCTGATATAGCAAATCACTATTACTACTCATCCCATCTGTACTGAATAACTTATAGGAATAAATATGTATTGTCCCACCATCATTGCATTCTTTTTGTTTGTGTTAACACTGTTCAATGAGAAATGACTCCACATTCACACCTTTTGCTGCCAAAGATTATACTTGATTAAATGCAGGTAAAACTTGGTGCAATCTTATAGCCGAGCACTCATTTTTGGAATGCAGTTTAAATCATAATGACCCATTATATACTATATAGGATGCAGTTGCAGTTACAGTATATAAGACTGGAACTTTTGCCTCTTCCTTCCGGTTTGGCATCAGGTTCATCTGTACGTTACCTAATGCACTTAGTCTGCAGTTCAACATGCTCCTTTTCTCTGAGAACTCTGTTCCAACATCTTCACTGTGGAGTTCTACTACACCCAGCCTGCTGTTGTAATTTAGAAAGGAATCCATCTGTAAGGCAGAATCCTTCCAGCTGATGTCTGAGCCTTGTGCCTCCTTTAATTAACCCTTGTTCTTTCCTGATTGTTAATCTGTTACCAAAGGGGGGTGTCGGAATGAAAGGAAGCACTTCTCATATTTAATGATCCACTAGAAATGTATATATTACTCTAGAAACAGGAAGTAGGACAAGAGTAGACCACGAGTTCCTTCAGCAGCTCCCTGCCTTTCAACAGGCTCGTGGCTGATCTGATCTTTGTTTTACTTTCCTGACAATGTTTAGCCTGAAGTGAATTAGGTGCTTGCAATTTACTCATTCTAAGCCCTCATATTATTTTATACATCACCTTCAGATCTCGTCTGAGCCTTCTTCATTTCAAAGAAAATAGCCAGAGGCACTGATACCAACACCCAGATGTCGGCATACATACTGATGCACAATGTAATATATCATACCTAGACACACAGCCACAGACAGTCCCTCAACTCACCATAATTTCTTCAAAAGCAGTGTCATTTTGGAGCCTCAAATGATTTTGAACTGTCATTATATGTGGCGACCCATTTCCTGGCACATCCGAACCGACTCACAATTAGATAGCCTACGGGGGTTTGCGAGCACAGAGCTTTGGAGCCTCTGCGCCATGGGAGGCTTAAAAGTGAGGCTGAAGATTTCGAATAAAGTTTTTTCCTTCGACTGCAGTTACCGACTCCGTGTCGTAATTTTAGCGCTGCGTGTAGCACACCGCTACAATTGGTGACCCCGACGGTCCAAACGATTTTTGGACCAGAAATGACCGACGCCGCCTCTGTTCATGCGGTTTCGTTGAAACTGCCGGGTTTCTGGACACAGCGACCGAACCTATGGTTCCAGCAAGCCGAAGCCCAATTCCACGTTGGCCAGATCACCTCAGAAGACTCCCGCTACTACTACGTGGTGAGCTCCCTCGACCAGGACACAGCGGCCCAGGTCGCGGAGTTCGTACAGTCGCCCCCGGCAGACGGCAAGTACACGGAATTCAAAGCCCTGCTCCTCAGGACTTTCGGACTCTCACGGCGCGAGCGGGCTGCCCGTTTACTGCACCTGGATGGCTTGGGCGACAGACCTCCATCGGCTTTAATGAATGAGATGTTGTCTCTGGCCGACGGACACACATGCCTCATGTTTGAGCAGGCATTCCTGGAGCAGCTGCCCGAGGACATACGCCTGCTGCTGTCCGACGCGGATTTCAGCGACCCCCGGAAGGTGGCAGCCCGGGCGGACTTGCTGTGGAACGCCAAAAAGGTGAGCGGGGCGTCCATCACACAGATCTCCCAGCCACGCTCCCGGCAGCAAACCAGTCCAGGCCCGGCTGCAGAGCCCGCTAACCCCAGGGGCAGGGGTGGGGAGCCCAATGAACAATGGTGCTTCTACCACCAGCGGTGGGGTGCAGAAGCCCGCCGTTGTCGCCCGCCCTGCAAGTTCCCGGGAAACGCCAGGGCCAGCCGCCGCTGATGGCTACGGCGGCTGGCCATCGGGATAGCCTCCTGTATGTGTGGGATAGAAGGTCGGGACGCCGGTTTTTGGTCGATACTGGGGCTGAGATCAGCGTTTTACCTCCGACGAGTTACGACACCCGCAGCAGGGCACCGGGTCCCCCCCGAGGGCCGTGAATGGCAGCACAGTAAGGACCTATGGCACATGTCAGGTGCAGCTACAGTTCGGCTCCAGCCAGTTCACGTGGGACTTCACACTGGCCGCCGTAGCCCAACCGCTTCTGGGTGCGGATTTTTTGCGGGCTCACAGCCTACTGGTCGACCTGCCCAGGAAGAGACTGGTCCACGCCGAGACCTTTCAGACGTTCTCCCTGGGTGCAGCCCGGTTGCCAGCCCCTCACCTCGGCTCCATCACGCTGTCCGACAACGACTTCACCAGGGTCCTGGTGGATTTCCCATCGGTTCTGGCACGGCAGTTCACAGCGGCCATGCCCAGGCACGGCGTACAGCACCACATCCCGACCCACGGACCACCCCTCCACACTCGCGCTCGGCGGCTTCCCCTGGACAAGCTCCGACTGGCGAAGGAGGAGTTCCAGAGGATGGAGGAATTGGGGATCATCCGGCGGTCCGACAGCCCATGGGCCTCCCCCCTGCACATGGTGCCCAAAGCGACGGGGGGCTGGAGACAGTGCGGCGACTACCGCAGGCTGAACGATGCTACCACACCGGACCGCTACCCTGTGCCGCACATTCAGGACTTTGCAGCAAACCTGCACGGCGCACGGATCTTCTCCAAGGTAGACCTCGTCCGAGGGTACCATCAAATCCCGATGCATCCTGACGACGTCCCCAAAACGGCTCTCATCACCCCGTTTGGCCTTTTCGAGTTCCTCCGCATGCCGTTCGGCCTGAAGAATGCCGCACAGACGTTCCAGCAGTTAATGGACGCGGTGGGACGGGACCTAGACTTCGCGTTCATCTATGTGGATGACATCCTCATAGCCAGCAGCAGTCATCAGGAGCATCTGTCCCACCTCCGTCAACTCTGCGCCCGACTGAGTGAGTACGGTCTTACAATCAACCCCGCCAAATGCCAGTTCGGACTCGATACCATTGACTTCCTGGGATTACTTCCTTTAGGATTACTAAAGATGGGGCAACCCCTCTGCCCGCTAAGGTAGATGTGGTCCGCCTCTTTCCCCGACCCACCACGATCAAAGGCCTTCAGGAATTCGTAGGTATGGTCAATTTCTACCGCCGCTTCCTCCCTTCAGCTGCCCGGATCATGCGCCCCCTGTTCGCCCTGATGTCGGGTCCGAGCAAGGACATTACCTGGGACGAGGAGTCCGCCGCCGCTTTCGTTCAAACGAAGGAAGCTTTGGTGAACGCCGCAATGCTAGTACATCCCAGAATGGACGCCCCTACCGCCCTCACAGTGGACGCATCAAACACGGCAGTCAGTGGGGTGCTGGAGCAACTCATCGCAAGTCGCTGGCAACCCCTGGCGTTTTTCAGCAAACACCTGCGACCACCCGAGCTCAAATACAGTGCTTTCGACCGGGAACTGTTGGCGCTTTACCTGGCAATCCGGCATTTCAGGTACTTCCTAGAAGGTCGGCCCTTCACCGCGTTCACGGACCACAAACCGCTTACCTTTGCGTTTACGAAAGCGTCCGACCCCTGGTCGTCCCGCCAGCAACGCCACCTGTCCTACATCTCTGAATACACGATGGATGTCCGGCACGTCCCGGGTAAGGACAATGTTGTGGCGGATGCGCTCTCTCGCCCTACCGTTCATGCCCTTTCCCAAGGGGTAGACTTTGAGGCACTGGCAGAGGTGCAGCAGGCGGATGAGGAGATTCCGAGTTACAGAACCGCAGTCTCCGGTTTGCAGCTCCAGGACCTCCCCGTGGTCCCGGGTGAGAGGACCCTACTCTGTGACGTCGCCACCGGCCAGCCCCGTCCCGTCGTCCCGACAGCCTGGCGGCGCCACGTTTTCGACTCCATTCATAACTTGGCGCATCCCTCCATCCGGACAACTGTCTGGATGGTTTCCAGCAGGTTCGTTTGGCACGGACTCCGCAAACAGGTCAGTGAATGGGCCAAAACGTGCATGCACTGCCAGACGGCCAAGGTGCAGCGGCACACCAAAGCCCCACCGCAGCAGTTCCATCCCGCCCACCGGCGTTTCGACCACATTCATGTGGATATTGTGGGCCCCCTGCCAGTGTGGCGCAGAGCGCGGCACCTCCTGACTATTGTGGACCGGTTCACAAGATGGCCAGAGGCGGTCCCGCTCACCGACACCACCTCCGAATCTTGCGCCCGAGCCCTGATTGCCACCTGGATATCTCGCTTCGGTGTACCAGCCCACATTACCTCCGACAGAGGCGCCCAGTTCACCTCCAGCCTGTGGTCAGCTATGGCCAGCCTTTTGGGGACTCAGCTGCACCACCCACAGTCGAACGGGCTAGTGGAGCATTTCCACCGTCACCTGAAGTCGGCCCTCATGGCCCGCCTGCGAGGAGCCAACTGGGCGGACGAGCTTCCCTGGGTACTACACGGCATCCGCATAGCACCCAAGGACGACCTGCACGCCTCGTTGGCCGAGTTGGTATACGGCGCACCCCTGGTCGTCCCCGGGGAGTTCCTACCAGCCCCAAGGGGGCAAGAGGAAGATCCCGCAGCAGTCCTGGGCAGACTACGTGAGAAGCTCGGTAACCTGGCCCCATACCCACTTCACAGCACGGGCGGCACCCGACCTGCGTACCCAAAGACCTACAGAACTGTAAGTTTGTGTTTGTACGAAGGGGCGGGCATCGGCCACCGCTGCAGTGGCCATACGGGGGGCCGTTTATGGTGCTCTGGAACAACGGGTCCACGTTCGTGCTGGACGTTGGGGGGAAAGAGGAGGTTTTCACGGTGGACCGCCTCAAACCGGCCCATGTGGACCTGGCGCAACCGGCCGAGTTTCCGACACCTCGGCGCAGAGGCCGACCTCCCAAGCAGGTTCTGGCCCAGACTGTGGACATTGGGGGGTGTATCGCCGGTTCTGGGGGGGGGTTATGTGGTGACCCATTTCCTGGCACATCCGAACCGACTCACAATTAGATAGCCTACGGGGGTTTGCGAGCACAGAGCTTTGGAGCCTCTGCGCCATGGGGGGCAGGTTGAGGGAGGCTTAAAAGTGAGGCTGAAGATTTTGAATAAAGTTTTTTCCTTCGACTGCAGTTACCGACTCCATGTCGTAATTTTAGCGCTGCGTGTAGCACACCGCTACAATATGATCAAAATAAAGAGGGGTGGGACTTTTGATATTTTTTTGTTTTCTTTTAAACTTTTTTAAAGCCCAACTGGAAATTTTCACAATAAAATGGAGAAGAAATTCCTTCTCTAAATCTTGTAGACTGGCGATTTGAGTAATCTCACACGTTGTGTTGGGATTCATTGAGTAAATAACAGGCAAGATACACAAAGGAGAATCAATGGATGTTGTGGAGTCGTATGTTCAGAAGGCCTGTGACAAGGTGCCACACATGAGGCTGCTTAACAAGGTAAGAGCCCATTATATTAAGGAAAGATACTAGCAAGGATAGAGATTGGCTGACTGGCAGGTGGCAAAGAATGGGAATAAATGGGGCCTTTTCTTGTTGCCTGCTGGTGACCAGTGGTGTCCTGCAGGGGTCGGGGTTGGCGCCACTTCTTTTAACATTATATCTCAATAACTTGGGTGCCAGAATTGAGAGCTTTGTGGAAGCAGGGAGTCTGCAGAAGCAAATAGACAGATTGGTGGAATGGGAAAGAAGCGGCAGCTGGAATATAAAGTAGGGAACTAGATGGTCATGCAATTTGGTAGGAGGGAGAAACGAAGACATAGATGATTTTCTAAACAGGGAGAAAGTACAGTCAGTGAAAGCCAGTGGTGTAAAAGGACTTCGGAGTCCCTGTGCAGGATTCTCTAAAGACTAACTGCAGGTTGATTGTGTGGTAAGGAAGATAAATGCAACATTAACATTCATTTCAAGAGGACTAGGATATAAGAGCAAGGTTGCTTCACTGCAGCTTTGTAAGGGATTGGTCAGACCATTTTTGGAGTATTGTGAGTAGTCTTGGACTCTGTATCTAAGAAATGATGTGCTGGCATTGGAGAGAGTTCAGAAGAGGTTCACGAGAATTATTCCTGGAGTGAAAGGGTTAATGCATGAGTAGTTTGATGGCTGTGGGTGTACACTTGCTGGAGATTAGAAGAATGGGGGGGGGGATGTTATTGAAATGTATCAGATATTGAAAGGCCTAGATAGAGTGGATATGGAGAGGATATTTCCTATAGCGGGAGCAGAGGGCACAGCCTCAGAATAGGGGGACGTTGTAATGGAGAACGCTCGGTAAATGCACTTCTTACACATCTACATTTACACAAATTAAAACACTGCCTTGTCATTCTGCTCTCAAAATGCTGAGTGTACACACTTCAATGTCTTCCCAGCGTCTTCTCATAATGGGTCCGAAACTGAGCTGATGCTGTCGGGTTGGCTTAAAGGTACCTTTCCTGCCATACACAGTGGAATATTCATTTTCTTTCATGATGCCAATGTGTAAATGTGTACATCTTGTTTGTACATCGTCGATTCTTCTGATTATTTTGTAATAATGATTGTAACTACATTGTGGAGTGAATTATATTCTTATTTATGTGTAGTCTTAAGTTAACTTTGTTGGTAGTTAATGATGGTGTATCCTAGTGCAGGGATGGCCAACCTTTTACATTCCATGCATCAATTTTTTCACGCATGAGTTCAGATGAGTTCTTGTGCCCCCATTCAATTCTAGTAAAAATATGTTAATATAGACATATTTAGCATTTTTACATGATATATTGATTTAATATAAAAACAAGATAAACATTACTTACCTTAATAAGACTTCTAATAAATATATTTTGTCTTCTTTAGATTTCTTCCTTTTTCTTAATCACATATTCTTTCAGACTCAGACCCAAGCACTAGCTTCAGTTTTCCTTCTAGTTCAGTCTGATGTGTTTTATAGTGTCTATTAAGATCATGTCTTCTGTTATGTGAGAAAGCGTTTTCACAAACAATGCACAATGGTTTTGCTGACAGACCTGCTATAAATTAGAACTCATTTTCCCACCGTTCATTGAATTCATGCTTACTATCACTTTCTGCTTTTCTTTTGCACTGTGATGAGTAAGTGAATGTAAAAACAAGACTTAATTTTCAAAAAAGTACAAAACTGTAAATGCTCACAAAGGACGAACAAAGCATAAATCCATAGCGCACGAGTGTCAAATGTACACTAACTGGCAAAAACCTGCAATTCACCACTGGTGCGGACGCCTAGCGCCTCAGGATCAAACAAGTATCAAACATGTATTGAACAGTTATGGAATGACTGCGGAGCAAAAGTAGTTCTTTCCTAGTTTAACTCATTGAACATTTTTTAAAAATTGAAAACAGATTAATGTGAAAGAAGATAACATTAGCCAAAAGATGTGCACAAAATAATAAAATCGCTAAAAATAATTGCTAAATTTTAGATGTATTCTCACTAAAGCCTAGTTCTAGTTCTAAGCTACTTGAATTCCTGTTACAGATTTTTTTTCTACAAATCATTTTTTGGTTAATACTTTTTGCATGAGTAGGCTTACTTTTTAATTATTATCACTGGGGTGCAATGTGCCACTTCTAATCATCCAATGCACCACTTCTGGAGCATGTGCCAGAGGTTGGCCATCCCTGTCCTTGTGCCTAATAGAGAAGGAGCTCATTGTGTTCATTAAAAGAGAATGAGAGATTGAGGCTGCCAGGAGTTCATATTGGACTATACAGAACAATTATTATGGTAGATATCTGTTAGTGAATACGGGTCTTTTCATACTTTTCAGTAATTTTTGTAAGTTTGCTTTTTGACGCAGCTAATGTGCACCCTTGCTAAGCGACTCCAGCCATTTTTTCCATTTTAGCACATGTGTCTAACAGACATCCATTTAGAACAGAGAGGATTAATTTCTTCAGCCAGAGGACAGGGAATCTTCAGAATTCATTGCTATAGACAGCTGTGGAGGCCTCGTCACTGAGTATATTTAAAGCAGATGTTGATAGCATCCTGATTAGTCAAGGTGTCAAAGGTTACAGGGAGAAGACCGGAGAATGGGGTAATAAATCAACCATGATGGAATGGTGGAACAGACTCAATGGGCTGAATAGCCTAATACTGTTCCTATGTATTATGGTCTCAGTCATACTTTATTTATAGATTTTCATAAAGTATATTGTATTTCTTTATTTTCTTGAGTGCCTATTTTAAGTATCTGTAAGAAAGCAATCTCAGGGTAGTATATGGCGATGTATATGTATTTTGACAATAAGTTTACTTAGCACTTTTGAAACCTGAAGACAACTGAATGAGGGCTGTGTGTTCCAACATCGACTTTTATTAAAACTTCGATTTTAATAAAGTAAATGTTTTACTTAAGAACGGACTAGACGAGTTAGTATATATGTATAATCATGTTATCAAAAAATCTAAATTCTTTAGTAAAAATGGCAAACAACATTAATTTAGATCTTTTTGAGTTATTTGATTGATTTGGAATAGTAAATAGGGTTAAATTTAGTTAAATAATAAATGCTCCTCTTTCCAGAAATGTTCACAAAGCCAATACTTATTTGCCATCTTTGATTACCTTTGAGAAGGAGGCAAAGGCTTTTTCAAAGTATTGTAACAGAGGGATTCCCATGATTTGCATCCAATGAAGAAATGACATACTCTGAGTGTTCCATTTCAGTGTGCCATTTACACTTTCACCAAACAGCAATTCCCTATCACAATTGCTGATCTGACAGTGATATTCACTGGGTGCAATGTTAAGAAACACATCTCAATTCAGGAAGACATCCTTATCAGAAGTATAAATCAGAAATTTGTACAACATAACTTGATAATGATTTTAAAATTGTGGAAAATGATTCCCTGTCTTTCTAGTTTGCCTGGTGCAACAGAAATATGAAATAGCTAAATTGCCTCCAAGGTATTTTACACAATTTTATTTGATTAATCCCTTGGATCTTCGGGAAGGATGCAAGCGTAAATAGCGCAGGATCGTAAAACTCAGCAGTTGCTACTTTAGAATTAAGTCACATTATAAATAGAAGGAAGAAAAATCTATTATTTATTAATGCTGGTGGTTCTTTTAGGCTTGTAGACAGATACTGTGAAAGTAGAATTCCCAATCAACATTGAGGGATAACAGACAATGTGTTGAGATTAAAATAGGAACCATGGTTATATTCAATCCTGCATTTGGATTGCTTATTGGAAAATGCCTTGAGCTTAGAATGAAAATAAAACTTGAAGAAAATATTTAACCACTCGTGATTGATTCTGTTCTCTCTCTCTCTTAGAGAAGAAACTAAATTAGGACATAATAAACTGACTCAGAATTGAGCATTCCTAATGAATTTGCAAGGATTTCAGGCACACACATGAAGTTTGGTGTTCAAACAATGAAGGTATCAAAGAAATTAGACAACAGAAGTAAATGTGATCTGCAGTGGAATATCTCAGTATTACAGGGTGGCTGTGGTGGGGTCATCAGTGCTATAATCCCAAGAGAAGTTATGCAAAAGCAGTTCTACCTCTTTGGACAATGACTCAGGAAATCAAATGTTCTGTTAGAGAGCAGATTTCAGAAATACAGTGAAACCCTTAAAGCCCATTTCAACCCCTCAACCATCAGACCCTTGAACCAAGGGGGATAATCTCATTTAACTTCACTTGCCTCATCAGTGAAATGTTCCCACAATCAGTAGACTCACTTTCAAGGACTCTTCATCTCATGTTCTCAATATTTATTGCTTATTTATTTGTTATCATTGTTTTTTTCACTTTTTGTATTTGCACCATTTTTGTTGTCTTCTGCACTCTGGTTATACACCCTAGTAGGGTTGTCTTTCATAGTTTCTGTGATAGTCATTATTCTATAGATTTGTTGAGCATGACCACAAGAAAATGAATCTCAGAGTTGTATAGGGCGAGACAAATGCACTTCGGTAATAACTCTACTTTGAACTTAATTCAGAGACACAATGCCAGCAGTCTGAGTTTGAATGGCAAAAATCTGAGTTGTGCTACAACCACTCTGAGCTTCCACAGCAGCACACGATTACTGAGTGGCCTCTGCCTCTGACACATTAGCAAATGCCTGTTCACCGTACAGATCTTGGTAACTGACTTTGCATTTGTTAAATTGAAGCTTGTCACCTGGGTATTACTGAAAAAAAAAGTGATTTGCAGATACCACACATGTAAAATTAGAGATGGACCCCCTCAGTTCTTTGACATTTCATAATCCTCAAAATTCACCCAGTAATTTAGTATGCATTTCAATTAGCATTCTGCTATAGCATGCTGTTCTGCCAAATTATTCTTATCCACAGCCTCACCAGCTAACAGGCTCTTGTGCATACTAGCCTCCAGTTCACATGGCACCATGGTGATATAAACATTCACATTATTGGTAATTACCTGGTCAATGGAGAGACATTGTTTACACAAGCTAGATGGGGGTAGCACAACCTTTCAAACTTAGAAAGGTTAAATGAAGCTTCACCAATATCAAAGATTCCCCTCTAAAAGAGATAGCGGTCCTAACAATAAGGCAGCTTTCTGTGCTTTCAGTACAACTGTCAACAGTATTGCACATGCTTACAGTTCCTCATGCAATTCTTCCATAAAATTTCATTATTCAAATCAATGCCAGATTTGATTACCGAAGTAGATTAAATGTATAATGAAAGACGTAAGTCACTTAGATTTTTCACTGTGGAATAATTTATAATCAAGGTCTTGTAATTTGTGTAGTGGTGAGACAGAATTAAACACTATTAAAACTTCCCCTTAACTGAGTGATCTGTCATATTATTTTCCAATGCTCTACAATCTTATCACTTTGGTCACTTTTGCTTTGTAGAGATGTCAGCAAAAGATTGTCGGAATTTTCTTGACGACCAGAAAACTTGTTAGTTGCTCTGGTTAAGAATTTTAGCCTTTCACCAATTCAATAATAAAAATCTTCATGGAAAACTCTTCAGACTTTCAAAGAGCCTGTAATTTGTTTCATGGAGCAATGAAGGTTTCATGGCGACCTGATAGACTGATAGAGGTATCTCAGATCACAAGGTGAGTGGACATATTTTTCTCAGAGAGGAAGTGCTAAAATCACAAGGGCAGAGGTTTAAGAGAGATATCAAGGGAAGCCTGTTCATGCAAGCAGTCATTTGTGATTGGAATGATGTGCCAGAAATAGCTGTTGAGGTGGACATGTTAGCAACACTTAAAAGCCATCTAGGTAAGTGCATGGATCAGAGAGATTTGGAGAGCTTTGTGCCAAACACAGGCTGGTGGAGCAGGCTCACTGGCCAACTTAGTTAGCAAGGTCCTGAAACGAGAGTATAGGGAGTTAGGAAGGCAGTTAAGAAGAAGGACCACAAAGGTAGTAATCTCGGGATTACTGCCTGTGCCACGCGACAGTGAGAGTAGGAATGGAATTAGGTGGAGGATGAATGCGTGGCTGAGAGATTGGAGCAGGGGGCAGGGATTCAAGTATCTGGATCATTGGGACCTCTTCTGGGGCAGGCGTGACCTGTTCAAGAAGGACGGGTTACACTTGAATCCTGGGGGGACCAATATCCTAGCGGGGAGGTTTGCTAGAGCTAAAGGGCAGACTTTAGACTCGTAAGATGGGGGAGGCGGGAATCAATTTGAGGAAACTATGGGAGAGGAGGGTAGTTCACCAGTAGAGCAAGTAAGTAGACAGTGTGTGAGGGAGGAAAGGCAGGTGATGGAGAAGGGATGCGCTCAGCCCGAAGATGTAGGGGAGGAGAAAGAAAAGGATAATAAATTTTAATGCATTGTTAGGGATGAAAAGAGAGGAGGAGGTGGAGACTATCTTAAATTTATCTATTTTAATACTAGGAGCATTGTAAGAAAGGTGGATGAGCTTAAAGCGTGGATTGATACCTGGAATTATGATGTTGTAGCTATTAGTGAAACATGGTTGCAGGCAACTAAATATTCCTGGATTTAGTTGCTTCAGGTGTGATAGAGTAGGAGGGGCCAGAGGAGGAGGTGTTGCATTGCTTGTCCGAGAAAATCTTAGGGCAGTGCTTTGGAAGGATAGATTAGAGAGCTCCTCTAGGGAGGCTATTTAGGTGGAATTGAGGAATGGAAAAGGTGTAGTAACACTGATAGGAGTGTATTATAGGCCACTAATGGGGAGCATGAGTTGGAAGAGCAAATGTGCAAGGAGATAGCAGATATTTGTAGTAAACACAAGGTGGTGATTGTGGGAGATTTTAATTTTCCACACGTAGATTGGGAAGCTCATTCTGTAAAAGGGCTGGATGGTTTAGAGTTTGTGAAATGTGTGCAGGATAGTTTTTTGCAACAATACATAGAAGTACCGACTAGAGATGGGGCAGTGTTGGATCTCTTGTTAGGGAATGCGATAGGTCAGCTGACAGATGTATGTGTTGGGGAGCACTTCGGGTCCAGTCATCACAATAGCATTAGCTTCAGTATAATTATGGAGAAGGACAGGACTGGACCTAGAGTTGAGATTTTTGATTGGAGAAATGCTAACTTTGAGGAGATGCGAAGGGATTTAGAGAGAGTGGTTTGGGTCAAGTTGTTTTATGGGAAGGATGTAATAGAGAAATGGAGGTCATTTAAGGGTGAAATTATGAGGGTACAGAATCTTTATGTTCCTGTTAGGTTGAAAGGAAAGGTTAAAGGTTTGAAAGCACCATGGTTTTCAAGGGATATTAGAAACTTGGTTTGGAAAAAGAGGGATGTCTACAATAGATATAGGCAGCATGGAGTAAAGGAATTGCTCGAGGAATATAAAGAATGTAAAAGGAATCTTAAGAAAGAGATTAGAAAAGCTAAAAGAAGATACGAGGTTGGCTTGGCAAATAAGGTGAAAGTAAATCCAAAAGGTTTCTACAGTTATATTAAAAGCAAGAGGATAGTGAGGGATAAAATTGGTCCCTTAGAGAATCAGGGTGGTCAGCTATGTGTGGAGCCGAGGGAGATGGGAGAGATTTTGAACAATTTCTTCTCTTCAGTATTCACTAAGGAGAAGGATATTGAATTGTGTAAGGTGTGGGAAACAAGTAAGGAAGTTATGGAACCTATGACAATTAAAGAGGTGGAAGTACTGGCGCTTTTAAGAAATTTAAAAGTGGATAAATCTCCGGGTCCTGACAGGATATTCCCCAGGACCTTGAGGGAGGTTTGTGTAGAGATAGCAGGAGCTCTGACGGAGATCTTTCAGATGTCATTAGAAATGGGGATTGTGCCGGAGGATTGGCGTATTGCTCATGTGGTTCCATTGTTTAAAAAGGGTTCTAGAAGTAAGCCTAGCAATTATAGACCTGTCAGTTTGACATCAGTGGTGGGTAAATTAATGGAAGGTATGCTTAGAGATAGTATTTATAATTATCTGGATAGACAGGATCTGATTAGGAGTAGCCAGCATGGATTTGTGTGTGGAAGGTCATGTTTGACAAACCTTATTGAATTTTTTGAAGAAGTTACGAGGAATGTTGACGAGGGTAAGGCCGTGGATGTAGTCTATATGGACTTCAGCAAAGCCTTTGACAAAATTCCACGTGGAAGGTTAGTTAAGAAGGTTCAGTCATTAGGTATTAATGCTGGAGTAATAAAATGGATTCAACAGTGGCTAGATGGGAGATGCCAGAGAGTAGTGGTGGATAATTATCGGGATGGAGGTCGGTGACTAGCGGGGGTGCCTCAGGGATCTGTTTTGGGCCCAATGTTGTTTGTAATATACATAAATGATCTGGATGATGGGGTGGTAAATTGGATTAGTAAGTATGCCGATGATACTAAGGTAGGAGGTGTTGTGGATAATGAGGTGGGTTTTCAAAGCTTGCAGGGAGATTTATGCCAGTTAGAAGAATGGGCTGAACATTGGCAGATGGAGTTTAATGCTGAGAAGTGTGAGGTTCTACATTTTGGCAGGAATAATCCAAATAGAACATACAGGGTAAATGGTAGGGCATTGAGGAATGCAGTGGAACAGAGAGATCTAGGAATAACAGTGCATAGTTCCCTGAAGGTGGAGTCTCATGTAGATAGGGTGGTGAAGAAGGCTTTTGTAACGCTGGCCTTTATAAATCAGAGCATTGAGTACAGAAGTTGGGATGTAATGTTGAAATTGTACAAGGCATTGGTAAGGCCAAATTTAGAATATTGTGTACAGTTCTGGTCACTGAATTATAGGAAAGATGTCAATAAATTAGAGAGAGTGCAGAAACAATTTAGTAGGATGTTACCTGGGTTTCAGCACTTAAGTTACAGAGAAAGGTTGAACAAGTTAGGTCTCTGTTCATTGGAGCGTAGAAGGTTGAGGGGGGATTTGATCGAGGTATTTAAAATTTTGAGAGGGATAGATAGAGTTGACGTGAATAGGCTGTTTCCATTGAGAGTAGGGGAGATTCAAACGAGAGGACATGATTTGAGAGTTAGGGGGCAAAAGTTTAAGGGAAACACGAGAGGGTATTTCTTTACTCAGAGAGTGATAGCTGTTTGGAATGAGCTTCCTGTAGAAGTAGTAGAGGCCAGTTCAGTTGTGTCATTTAAGGTAAAATTGGATAGGTATATGGACAGGAAAGGAGTGGAGGGTTATGGGCTGATTGTGGGTAGGTGGGACTAGGTGAGATTAAGAGTTCAGCACAGACTAGGAGGGCTGAGATGACCTGTTTCCATGCTGTGATTGTTATATGGTTATATGAATGAAAAGGGCCGAAAAGCCTATTTCCATTCGATGAGACTCAGTTACTCCATGTAACTAGATTGGTTGCTCCCAGTAAAACTACGTGTTTATTTTCTTTCAGAATTCATGACCTAGGAGTACATTTTCAAATAATCCCTTCCACATTTAGAGGAACCTTTGACACAGTAGATAGTGTCCACAGCCATCGGTGATTGATAAGTTTGTGGCCTAATGTAGAAGGAGATGAGTTATACAGCTCTCATTCCATGCACACGCAGTTCAACTCTTTGAGTGATTACGCAGAAAGTTTGAAGTTAATAACTCATCTCCTTCTACCTTAGACCACAAACTTACAATCACCCCACTGTTGACCGCTTCTGGACTTGTTGACTTCTACAAAGGAGGGATCCGTATGCTCCACAACCAATGGACTAAGTGCATAAACGTAGGAGGGGACTATGTTGAAAAACAAATGTGCTAGGTTTTCTAAAATTGACTCCTACCTTAAGCCACAAACTTATCAATCACCCCTCATATTTCAACAAAAACTCCTTTTCATCATCTTTTTCATACATGAACTTTGCCCAGTTTACGGAGAAAAGAAATTCCAAATTTGCTCAGCATTATATGGTACACCTAAATGCTTTGATTAATATATAGCCTAGTGGTATCTCCTGGACATTCTAATCTGGCAACAGAGAGAGAGAGAGAGAGCAGTTGTTCTCATCAGGGACAGGCTACATTGTTGGCAAACAGCTGTTAACAATAATACTAGCAACTAAGGTAGTATCTCCAAACTCCAACATGAAAGTTCGCCTAGAGGTAACTGGCAGGTCCAGCTCAATCCAACTCCAGGAGGAAGCTTGAATGCAAGAAATTAGAACACGGATCGCAATGATAACAAACTTCCCAGCTTTTTGAAGTTGATGGAGCTGATAACAGCAATGAGGAGTTGTTGTGATTGTTTCTGATCTGATGCGATATAATATCTGAATGCTCATCTGTCTGAGCTGAAGTGCTTCCTGCAAACATTCAGTTTGACAGAAGTTTCACTGTGTAAATAATAAACGGTGACATTTCTGCTCAATTATAATAAAACCGAGTAGGGTTCTGCAATGAAAGTGCAACCTGTGTAAATAGTTCATGCAATTGTAACATTTCAGCTAATAGAATTATATAATGTCACATGCTCACTGTTCTGTATTGTAATAGCACCTTGTAGCTTCAAAAATTACTATAATCATCTTCTTTTGGCTTACCAAATTAATAAGAATGCAAAATTGTGTGATAAGATCAGATCCAGAGAAACCAGACATTTTCAATTTTTGCACCATGTTTTTACTTTTGCAATTGCAATTTTATTTTTTTTAATGTACGAAACATTTTTTAATGTCTAGGTATGTTTGTTGTGTACTGATAAGCAAAAGTAACTCATGGGCATCAGTTTCTGAACCACTTGATTTAACTTAAAGCGCTGTTATTTTGGTTGATTGGAATTGGGGAGATATCAGATTTAATTTCACTGTGTTGCAGAAGAATAAATATCACATGCCACAGGGTTACAAAGGCTAATCAACTACTACTGATTTCTAACATGTTTAGAAATGTGCAGAGGTAGTCAACGTATTCCCAGAAAGCGAATGAAATTGTTTAGTAATTGGGCAAGTTTTGTGGAAAATACTGTTCATTTCTATTTCTGGAAGATCTAGGGTACAAGTTGTAAAAATCCCAGCTCCTCTTTCCCCAACAATGACCCCACCTTACCTTTCCAGCAACTAAAATTTAAATAAACCACCTTTCCTAGCTCTAGAATACTTCAAGCTTCCACCTATAAACTCCAGGGCAATAATGAAAAGAAAATGAATTCAAATACGGAAACCATATTTGTTCTATAAATATTGCAGTCTGTTAAATTGTAGGATTTCATTGTTTGGTAAAATTTAATAAAATGCCAATTAAGGTCTTGTAGAGGTTTCGTATGACATCAAATACTTCGCCAAACTTCTATAGATGTGCAGTAGGAAGTGTATTGACTAGCTTCACTGTGGCCTGGTATGGGAACACAAATGCTTCTGAATGGAAAATCATGAAAAATGTAGTGGAGTTGGTCCAGTACATCAGGGGTAAAGCCCTCCCAAGTATTGAGCACACCTACATGAAATGCTGTTATAGGAAAGCAACATCTATCATCAAAAACCCTCACCACGCAGGCCATGTTCTTTTCTCGCTGCTGCCATTAGGTAGAAGGTACAGGAGCCTCAGGACTCAGGCCACTAGGTTCAAGAACAGTTACTACCCCTCAACCATCAGGCTCTTGATCAAGAGGGGATAACTACACTCATCTACTGAGATGCTCTCACAACCAATGATCTCACTTCAAGGACTCTTTTATCTTGTTATTTCATGCTCTCGTTATTTATTGCTATTTACCTATATCTACATTTAAGCAGTTTGTTGTTTTCTATGCTCTACTTGCACTTCCATTGATCCTGTTTACAGTTATTGTTCTATAGATTTGCTGAGTATGCCCGCAGGAAAAAAGAATCTCAGGGTTGCATGTACTTTGATCATAAAGTTTACTTCGAACTTTGAAATTTGAGATAAAAATAAGAGACATCAGCAAGTGTTACTTTGAAAGATTATCTAAAGATTTTGTCAAGCCTGATTTTATTGGATCTATGTACAAGTTGCTCTTACTCTATTGTCAGTTCCAAAAGTAGTCAGAATGTTGATTTATACATCAACAAAAATAAAATGTTAATATACAGTTATTTTCCATGAGGAAGAAACCCAAAGTAAGCCACAGATCATCTAATGGAAATAAATGCTCAGGGGAGCCCCAGAGGTGGGTGGGAGGGGGGTAGGAGGATGAGCATCCCAAACTGACTAATCCAAGGTTAATGAACCATGGAAATGAAAAAATTGATGATGAGTGTGGAATGCATTTGCAGAAAGATCTGCAAGAACAAATGAGGCTTGAAGATTCACCATTTCACCTGTCCCAGGTGAAATGTCTGCTGGGTGAAGCAGTAATACAGTGCAGAGGAAGAGAACCTGGTGAGATGCAGGAAAAGCAAGGCCCAGAGCCTCCATGTGTTGGAGCAAACCCATGGAGGCAGAACATCTGAGAAGGTTTGAATGAAATAGCCTGTGATAAGATAGTCTGGAAGCAGTTTGGAGAGAATTTCGACAGGGTGCTGGATGCAATAACAAAGGGAGATACTGTAAGATGACTGTAGGCAATGTCAACAATTATAGTCAGCTTTGCTGAGGAAAGGTTTGCGCAGCGGAACAGAAGCCAGCCAGAGCACAATAGACTATGAACCTGAGAGCGAGCAAGATTCACAAATTCTGTCAGAAAATGAAGCCCTGAAATGTGGGAACAGGAAGAGGCTTATAACCCTGTGTGGAGCTGATGGCATAGGAGATACCACAAGAAGTGAGTCAGGAGGTGAACAGCCTTCATAGCCCACCCATTTGAAGTCACCTGCACTTCTGGGCATAAGCTAAGTGGGACTTGGTGTACTCCAAGGATGAACTAGGCCACTTGCAATGAACCCCCTCCCCAACAGAGGAAGAGATCTGGGTCACTATGGCATCTTGATAGATCCACTTCCACCCAACACTGAATTTGACAGCAGGGAACCACTCCTGAAAGAAGTGCAAGATGTGGTGAGGAACACAAGGTCTACCTCTGCACCTGGACTGAGTGGAGTCCCATACAAAGTCTATAATGACTGTTGCCGACTGCTTAAATGACTATAGAGGATAGCGAAAGTCATTCGGAGGAGAGGAAAGGTGGCAGGACAGTGGGGATTTGCTGATGGAGTCCTGATCCCAAAGGAAGACGTTTCCAGGAACATTGCCCAGTTCAGGATCATCTCCTTGCTCAGTGGGAAAGATCTTTTTCAGCATTGTTGCAAGGCAGCTGGCTGCTTCCCTCTCCGGCAATGACTACATTGATAATTGATACATCTGTGCAGAAGGGAGGGATTCCAGGAGTGTCCAGGAGTTTGGAGCACACAGGAGTGGTAACCCAACTTATTCGAGAGGTGTGGGAGAATAGAGGAGACCTAGTGGTACTAACACCTACGGATCAATCCCTCACAAGCTGGTGTTGACAACCATGAACAAACATCAAGTTCCAGGCAAAGTGGCATTCCTCATCCTGGATTACTACAACCACTTCAGAGTAAAAGTCTCATTAAGCCAAGCTACGGCGGAGTGCAGAGGCTGGAGACGGGGGTTGTCACAGACTGTGCCATCTCTTTGACGCTCTTTGCCCTTGCCATGAGTATGATAGCAAAGTCTGCTGAACCAAAGTGCTGTGGGCCCCACTGCAAGTTTGGTATATGGCAACCACCAATTAGAGCTTCCATGGATGACCTGACAGTCACTATGGAGTCCATGGTGGGAATTAGTTGGATTCTGCAAGGAAAGAAGAAACTCATCAACTGGTCAAGGAAGAGTTTCAAGCCTCCAAAAGCAAGATCATTGGTGTTGAGGCAGGCCAGAGTCACTGATAGATTCTGCTTTACCATCACAGGAACACTCGATACAACCATCTCTGAAAAGCCAGAGAAGAGCTTGGGCAAGGTGTTCAACAGCAATGTGAAAGACACATCATCAATCCAGGCAACCTGGCAAGAGCTGGAGGGCTGGACACAACGTTGGCCCCAGCAGGGGTCGTTGTTAAGACTGGAAGAGCCTGTGCAGCAGGTTGAATTGCGTTTTGCCACGATGTCCTGGTGGGAGCGGTGACTCGAGAAAGAGCTGCCTTAGGAAGCTTTGCAGTCCCCCAGTGTGACATGGCTAAGTGGAGGAAGAAGTGAAAGCTTATCCAGGAGGAAGTTAGGGCAGCTGCAGATGAACAGAGATCTACCAAATCAATGGGCTTGAAGCAAAAGAGAGGTTGAACTTGGTGGGAGCAGGCCCTGGAAAGGAGAATTACATGGGTTGATTACTGGTGAACAGAATCAAGTTCCTTGTCCATGTATGATATTTTGTCCAGACCATCCAAGCTGCATTGCTGGGGGAAGGTTGATGCCCCAGACTGTCTGTTGTGTTCCAGGGCAGGAACCATGGAGTACATCCCAAGCTGCTGCCCTAAAGTTCTTGGAGAGGGCTGAATCTGCTGGAAACATGACTAAGTATTGAAGAACCTTGTGGAAGAAAACTTCTCAAGGATCAGTAACAGCAAACAAGCTCAACCCTGCAATGGAACCATCACCTTTGTGAGAGCTGGAGAGCAACCAGAAGCAAGAGTAAAGCCATCGACAGGGCTTCTGGCACCCGCGCATGACTGGTGGATCAGGACTTACCTGGAGAAGCAACTGAAATCCCCACAGCAGTTCACAAGGCAACCTCCTGGTCTCAGAGTCAGCAAGACACATCATTTTGCTGGAGGTGGCAGTGCCACCGGAGGAATGTCTGGAGGAGGCCTAGGAGAAGAAGCTTGCCAGACGCGAGGAACTGGTCAATGACGGTCAAAGGCAGGGTTGGAAGGCAAGGTGTGTGCTCATTGAAATGGGCTGCTGGGGCTTCACTGGATAGTCTCTTCACAGAGCTCTCAGTGTCGCTGGTACAAGGAGGCAGAGAGCCGTAGGCAACATTACCAAGGCAGCAGAGAAAGCCTCAATATGGATTTGGATGAAACATAGAAACGTAGAAAACCTGCAGCACATTACAAGCCCTTCGACCCACAAAGCTGTGTCGAACATGTCCTTACCTTAGAAATTACCTAGGGTTACCCATTAGCCCTCTATTTTTCTGAGCTCCATGTACCTGTCCAGGAGTCTCTTAAAAGACCCTATTGTATCTGCCTTCACCATCATCGCCAGCAGCCCATTCCACACACTCACCACTCTCTGTGTTTATAAAAAAAAACTTACCCCTGACATCTACTCTCTACCTACTTCCAAGCACCTTAAAACTGTGCTCTTTCACGCTAGCCATTTCAGCCCTGGGAAAAAGCCTCTGACTATCCACACAATCAATGCCTCTCATCATCTTAGACACCAGGTCACCTCTCATCCTCCGTTGCTCCAAGGAATAAAGGCCGAGTTCACTCAACCTATTCTCATAAAGCAGGCAACATCCTTGTAAATCTCTGCACCCTTTCTATAGTTTCCACATCCTTCCTAAAGTGAGGCAACCAGAAATAAGCACAGTACTCCAAGTGGTGTCTGACCATGGTCCCATATTGCTGCAACATTACTTCTCAGCTCCTAAACTCAATCAGATGATTGATGAAGGCCAATGAACCATATGCTTTCTTAACCACAGAGTCAACCTGCTCAGCAGCTTTGAGTGTCCTATGGACTCAGACCTCAAGATACCTGTGATCCTCCACACTACTAAGTATTACCATTAATACTATATTCTGTCATCATATTTGACCTACTAAAATGAGCCACCTCGCACTTATCTAGGTTTAACTCTATCTGCCAACTACTCAGCCCAGTTTTGCATCCTATCAATGTCCCGCTGTAACCTCTGACAGCCCTCCACACTATCCACAACACCTCCAACCTTTGTGTCATCAGCAAACTTACTAACCCATCCCTCCACTTCCTCATCCAGGTCATTTATAAAAATCACGAAGAGTAGGGGTCCCAGAACAGATCCCTGAGGAACACCACTGGTCACTGACATCCATGCAGAATATGACCCATCTACAACCGCTCTTTGCCTTCTGTGGGCAAGCCAGTTCTGGATCCACAAAGTAATGTCCTCTTGGATCCCATACCTCCTCACTTTCTCAATAAGCTTTGCAATGGGTACCTTATCAAATGCCTTGCTGAAATCCATATACACTACATCTACTGCTCTACCTTCATCAATGTGTTTAGTCACAACCTCAAAAAATTTAATCAGGCTCGTAAGGCACAACCTGCCTTTAACAAAGCCATGCTGACAGTTCCTAATCATATTATGCCTCTCCAAATGTTCATAAATCCTGTCTTTCAAAAACTTCTCCATCAGCTTACTGAAGTAAGACTCACTGATCTATAATTTCTTGGGCTACCTCTACTCCCTTTCTTGAATAATGGAACAACACCCACAACCCTGCAATCCTCCAGAACCTCTCCCATCCCCATTGCTGATGCAAAGATCATGGCCAGAGACTCAGCAATCTCCTCGCTCATCTCCCATAGTAGCCTGGGATACTATAATAACTCATCTCCTTCGATCTTAGGCTACAAATTTATCAATTACCCCAATGCGTTATTAACTTCAAACTTTCTGCATAATCACTCATAGAGTTGAATTGCATGTGCATGTATCGAGTGCTATGCAACTCATCTCCTTCTACCTTAGGTCATGAACTTGTCAATTACCCCTGCTGTGGACACTTTCTGGAGGTCCAATATCCGTATGCTCCACGACCGCTGGACTAAGTGTGTAAATGTAGGAGGGGACTATGTTGAAAAACAAACGTGCAAAGTTTTCTAAAATTGACTCCTTCTACCTTAGTCCATGAACTTATTAATCACCCCTCGTAACTGTATTGGGCGGCAAATGATTTTAACTTACTTACAAGGGAAGTATCTAACTGGCACCTTCACTTTTGAGGGATAAAATTAGTGGCTGGGCAACACACACAAAATTCTGGAGGAACTCAGCATGCCAGGCAGCATCTGGGAAAAGAATACAGTCAATGTTTCAGGCCAAAACCATTCAGCAGGACTGCCTGACCTGCTGACTTCCTTCAGCATTGTGAGTGCATTGCTTGGCTTTCCAGCATCTGCAGGTTTTCTCTTGTTTGAACTGGGTGGCTGGAAAGGGTTTGAAGTAACATGAAACAGCAAAGGTCAGTGCAAAAGCAAATTGTAAGTATTCCCTCTGCAGATGGAAAGAGAAATGCCTCTGTAGAAAGTGTGCAGAAATTCAGGAAAGCCAGATATTTCATCACCAGTGGAGGTGACATCTTCAGTGTGCAGCTGTTGGTGTTTCTCTCTGGGAGTGTCTGCGTTTATATAGTCCACGTTTTCTTGCCTCGGTCCTGATCGGCTACTCCCTCAGTTGACCTTGGAATTGTATTGGCTGTCTTTTCATTGGGATTCGGAGATGGCCTCTGTTTCGATATGTTTGTTTGTGGAGTTATCAGAAGAGAACTGTGCCTCTAAAAGTTCTTGCGCAGAGACAATGGATCATGTCTCCGTACCACCAGCTTGTGTTCCTGTAAATGAGTTGGGAGTTCAATCAAGTTCCAATTCCATGTAGATGATGTGGCTACATAACCCAAGGTGCCATGCCGATACCTAGTAAAGGAATTCTGCACTATTGGAAGTGACTTATTTTTCATCTGTACCTTAAAATGGACTTTATCTGCCCTCTTGGATAGATATAGAATAGCCTATGGCACTATACAAATAATTCCTCAGAAAGCCTGGCCAACATTTCACTCTCACTTGACATTTAACATAATTGATTTTGTTTGTTTGCTTCATTACTGTCCCTCCAGACTTGCATGTTCCAAATTATGTTCACGGCTCCTCAACAATGACAGGTGATTCTGGATGCATACATTCACAGTGAAGTAGCTGGGAGAGCTGCTGCTTCACCACTCCAGTGACCAAGGTTTAGTTCCATACCTTGGATGTTATCAGTCCAGAGTCTGCACATTCTCCTTGGGGTTGTGGACTCCAGCAACTCCCCTGACCCCAGCAACTAATCATTTGGAAGGTTAACTGGCTGCTGTACATTATCCTTTGTTGACGAATGATAGAATCTCAGGGGCAGAGAGGGTTGAAGTTGAAGAGAATACGGGGGAGTAAATTGAATTTGGGTAGGATTAGTATAAACATGTGTGTTTGATAGTAGGCACAGATTTAGTGAGCCAAACGGCCTGGTTCTAGGCTATATTTCTCAATAAATCTATGACATTACAAAGTCTTGATGGCCTTAATATAAATGAAATTTCCATGTTTACATTTGAACCTCTATTTTGTGTTATCAGTTGATAAAGAAAGGGTCCATCTTCCCGCCTTAACAGTGATAGAGTTCCTCTTTTCCTTACCTACCACCCCATCCACCTCTGTGACCAACACAGCATCCTCCACAAGTTCCATCATTTCCAAAGGGATCCTGCCACCAAACAGATCTTTACCTCCCCGCTCTCTGGAGACATAGCTGCTTCTATGATTCTCTTATTCAGTTGTCCCTCCCCACTAATCTCTCTCCCGCACTCATCCCTACAAGTGGCTCAAGTGCTACACCAGTACATTCACCTCTTCCCTCACCTCAGGGACTCAAACAGTCCTTCCAGGTGAGGCAACACTTCACCTGTGGATCTGCTGAGCTCCTCCATTGTGTTCAGTGCTTCTGATACAGTCTCCTCCAAAATAGTGAGACATGTCATAAATTGGGGTCTGCTTCATCAAGCACCTCCACTCTATCCTTCAAAAGCAGACTTCCTGTTGGCCAAACACTTTAATTCCCTTTCCCATTCTAGTTTCAACATGTCAGTCTATGGCCACTTCTTGTGCTAAGATGAAGCTACCTTTACACTGGTGGGGGGAGCAACACCTTATATTTTATTTGGGTAATCTCCAACCTGATGGCATACCTATCTATTTCTCCTTCCGGAAAAAAATATTTTCTGCCTTATGAGCCTGATTGAATTTTTTGAGGATGTAACTAAACGTATTGATGAAGGAACAGCAGTAGATGAAGTGTATATGGATTTCAGCAAGGCATTTGATAAGGTACCCGTTGCAAAGCTTATTGAGAAAGTAAGGAGGCCTGGGCTCCATGGGGTCATTGATTTATGGATCCAGAACTGGCTTGCCCACAGAAGGCAAAGAGTGGTTGTAAACGAGTCATATTCTGCATGGAGGTCAGTGACCAGTGGTGCGCCTCAGGGATCTGTTCTGGGACCTTTACTCGTCATGATTTTTATAAATGACCTGGATGAGGAAATGAAGGGATGGGTTAGTAAGTTTGCTGATGACACAGAGGTTGGAGGTGTTGTGGATAGTGTGGAGGGCTGTCAGAGGTTACAGCGGGACATTGATAGGATGCAAAACTGGGCTGAGAAGTGGTAGATGGAGTTCAACCTAGATAAGTGTGAAGTGATTCATTTTGGTAGGTTAAATATGATGGCAGAATGTAGTATTAATGGTAAGACTTTTGGCAGTGTGGAGGATCAGATGGATCTAGGGATCTGAGTCCATAGGATGCTCAAAGAAGCTGCGCAGTTTGACTCTGTGGTTAAGAAGGCATTTGGTGAATTGGCCTTCATCAATTGTGGAATTGAATTTAGGTGCTGAGAGGTAATGTTGCAGCTATATAGAACTCTGGTCAGACCCCACTTGGAGTATTGTGCTCCGTTCTGGTTGCCTCACTACAGGAAGGATGCGGAAGCCATAGAAAGGGTGCAGAGGAGATTTACAATGGTGTTGCCTGAATTGGGAAGCATGCCTTATGAGAATAAGTTGAGTAAACTCAGCCTTTTCTCCTTGGAGCAACAGAGGATGAGAGGTGACCTGACAGAGGTGTACAAGGTGATGATAGGCATTGACCATGTGGATAGTCAGAGGCTTTTTCCCAGGGCTGAAATGGTTGCCACAAGAGGACACAGGTTTAAGGTGCTGGGGAGTAGGTACAGACGAGAAGCCAAGGTTAAGTTTTTCACTCAGAGTGGTGAGTGCATGGAATGGGCTGCCGGCAACAGTGGTGGAGGCAGATACTATACGGTCTTTTAAGAGACTTTTGGATAGGTACACGGAGCTTAGAAAAGTAGAGGACTATGAGTAAACCCAGTAATTTCTAAGGCAGGGACATGTTCGGCACAACTTTTAGGGCCAAAGGGCCTGTATTGTGCTGTAGATTTTCTATGTTTCTCTCCCCTTCCCCTGTTCTTCTTTTCCCTGCTATGTCTTCTCACCTGCCTATCACCTCCATATGGGTCCTCTCCTCCTTCCCTTTCTCCTCTCAGACTCCTTCCTTTCCAGCCCTTTACCTTTCACACCCACCTGACTTCACTTGTTACCTTCTAGCTATCCTGCTTCCACCCGCTCCCCTCCTTTTTATTCTGGCATCTTCTTCCTTCCTTATCAGTCCTGAAGAGGGGTCTTAACCCAAAATGATGACTGTTTATTCATGTCCATAGATGTTGTCTGATCTGTTGAATTCCTCTAGCATGTTATATGTGTTGCTTTGGATTTTCAGTATCTCCAGACTTCTTCTTGTTTAAAAAAAGGGTAAGTTATCTTCAATTTGTGTTCTAATTACACCTACCTTACATTAGAGATTTATTTTCCTTTATATTGAGAACAGTGGATAAAAGATTGAGGTATATTGTCACAGAATCTCATTGTTGAGAATTGTAAAGCAAGATTCAGTTGTTAAATCTATGTGATCGTGCTCAGTTCCCAAAACTACTAAACTACTGATTGTATTTATTTCAGTTTCCCTTCCCATTCCCACACTGACATATTTGTCCTTGGCCTTCTTCACTGTCATAGTGAAGTCAAGCTACAAGAACAACACTTCATATTTTGCAGCCTACAGACCAATGATATGAAAAGAAAGCTATCATGGAGGCTGCTTCACCAAGGATGCCAAGAAAATAAATTGGATACAAAGGTTGCCGATGAATTCTTTTGATTACTGAATGTTTTTTTAAGAACTTAGATGTGCAATAACTACCAGATAAATCATCATTGCTCGTTTCATTACAGTCAAGCATTTTTGGAGCTTAAAAAGAAAGGGATAAAAAATACTACTCACCTTTTAGTTGTATAGCAGAACAAAATCCTGGTGATAAAAATAGAATGATCCTAATTCACAGAGAAAAGGAGAGAGGGAGAGCGAGAGAGAGAGAGAGAAAGAGAGAGAGAACAAAAAAAATTAACAAAATTAACAAGATCAAAATTTGAAGCTTGAATGAAGATGAGTCTCCCAAACACAACACATTTATTTCTTCCCTTAGACAAAGGCTACTTAAGAATAAATGTTGAATTGGTTTTAACGCCATTTTCTTTTAGATTATATTTTCTGTTTTACTGCATTAACCACATTAGGACAGTAGCCAATCTACACTGGAGATCTTATTAAGCATGATGTGGCCATTAAATAGTGAATTATTTTCTTACAGAATACAGTTCCAATGCTACATATGTTTACGATGTTCAATTACCCAATAATGTTTTTCTGGTGTATTAACCTGCAATATGTGCAATGTTCTGTCGATATGCAGCGGACCCACAAATTCGACAGCACAAAATGCAACTAAAGCAAAATAGTGGAAAAAATTAATCAACCTACAAAATTCTGGTTGGCTGTCTTCTGCAAAGTTGGATGCATTGTAGTGAAAGTGGATATTCAGATGATATTCTGGATTCTGACTTGGCTGTAATCTGCAATGGCGCTTTATCTTTGGAAGCTTTGAGAAAAAATAACAATTATTCATGACTATTGGAAGGTGTATTGTGATAAAGGCAATTACTAAGGACGTTTTCTGTGTTTGAAAAGCCAGTAGGATAGAATGAGTTGTGCTGAAAGTGTGTGCTGGAAAGGCAGTGAATGATTAACCTCCCTCAGTCTGACCCAGTGCAGATGGCAGATAAAATTTGTACTGCAAGTTTATTATCTATGACTGTAATGTCCAGCCAATATCTACTATGTGGTTTATTGAGACTTCATTTTTTAACTGGCCACAAATTTAAGAGACGTGAGCAGCACTGAAGCCAGCCTAATTAAAGCCAGAAGTTGTACTTCTGGAAGGGAGGTTTTCAAAACTTCTAAAAATTACTGGAAATTAGTACAAAGTTTTGAGAAAATTGTTGGAATCTCTGGTAATATCTCCAGGCAGGCACATGGCATTGAGACTGAATGCACATTCCAGTTCTGCCCGGAAATATTACTTAAGAACATAAGAAATAGGAGCAGGAGTAGGCCACCTGGCCTGTTGAGCCTGCACTGCCATTTAATAAGATCATGACTGACCTGATTCTGGACCCAATTCCACCTGCCTGACATTTCCTCATAATCTTTAATTCCTTTGCTAGACAAAAATCCAACTGTGTCTCAAAAATTCTATTGAGGTAATCTCCATTGCTTCCCTGGGCATAGAATTATACAGGTTCAATACTGTCTGGGAAAAGCTGCTTCTCTTCATCTCCATCCTAAATCTATTCCCCTGAATCTTGAGGCTATATCCATAGTGCTAGTTTTACTTACCAGTGGAAACAACTTTCCTCCCTTTATCTTAACTATCCTTTTCATAATTTTATATGTTTCTATAATATACCCTCTTATTCTTCTGAATTCCAGCAACTCAATATCCCCTTACAAGCTAACCACCTCACCTCCGGAATCAACTTGATGAACCTCTTCTACACCATCTCCAAAGCTGGTACATTATTCCTCAAGTAAGGAAATCAGAACTGTGTGCTGTATCCCAGGTGCACCCTCACCAGTGCTTTCTACATGTAAGGGGGTTTCTTATCAGTGTAAGGGGTTTCTTCTTTTTCTTTGTTACTGCGCATGTTGATCAAAATGGCTTCTTTGTTTTGTTAAAAGTAGGAATGCTTCTTTGTTATTATAAGTGCTTTCTCTCTTGCAGCTTGTTCGGGTTAAAATTTCCTGATAACGGGATTCATTTGTTAACCAATTGGGATAGATGTTATTCGCTCTTCTGGGTCTGTAAGCTATTGTTCGCAGGCTTTTGGGGAGTTGGCGTGAGGGGATGAGAGAGAGAGAGGATGCGATGCTGTAAGCTGGGTGATGGAATGGACCCTGAGCTGGGGTCCGAGGCCAGGATTCTCGGTGAGGAGAGGAGATGAAGACAGACGTGCCGGGAGTGCTTGGTTGATCATTTTGAGTGGTCCTGAGCTACGAGTTGAGGAGATCTGAGGGGATCGAATGGTGACCAGAAGACTTAATTAATTCATTCATTAATTGGGCTCCAATGGTTGTGCACGAATTGGTTTGCACTTTGATAAGTTTTGGCACCTTTTCTTTGTTTTCTTTTCCTTCATATATGTTATATCGGTATTAATCACTTAGTTCTAGTAAGATCTATAAAGTGTATTCAATTAATTGCATATGATGTACTGTCTGTTATTTGGTGGGGTGGGGACATGACACAGCATCCACACAAGCTGATTACCCAGTTTGGCGGGGCTGAGAGCTGCTCCCCCTAGACAGAAGCAAGTTGAGCAAGGCTGAGGCGTGCCGGGGGCTATATACAGTTGCAGCATAACCTCCCTGGTCTTAAATTCAATCCCTCCAGCAATGAAGGCGAGCATTCCATTTGCCTTTTTGATAACCTATTGCACCTACAAGCCAACCTTTAGTGACTCATGCACATGCACATGCACTCCCAAGTACCTCTGCATGCTGCAATATTACAGCATTTAAATAACAATCTGATTTTCTATTTTGCTTTCCAAAGTGGATGACCTCACATTTGCCTACGTTATACTTAACCGCAAACCCTTGCTCGCTCATTCAACCTATCTATATCTCTCTGCAGATTCTCCACATTGTCTGCAAAATTTGTTTTTCTACTTAATTTAGTGTCAACAGCAAACCTGGATATGCTGCACTCAATCCCCTGTTCCAAATCATTAATGTATATTGCGACTATGCAGCACCAATCCTAGTAGCACTCAGCTGACCACTGACTGCCAACCAAAGGAATACCCATTCTTCCCAACTCTCTACTTCCTATCAGTTAGCCAACCTTCTATCCATGCTAATACATTGCCCCCAGCTCCATGCAATCTTCAGATTCAGATTCAGTTTATTGTCATTTAGAAACCACAAATGCAATCCAGTTAAAAAATAAGACAACGTTCCTCCAGAATGACATCACAAAAGCACATAACAAAACAGACTACACCAGAAAATCCACTTAATGTTTGGCAATCCCCAATCCAGAGTCCGGAGAGGCTGATGCGTATTAATATCGCGCTAGCATCTTAACGTGCTCCCCGGAAAGGAACCTTATAGATAAGTCCTCTATGCAGCATCTTACAGAAAGAACATCATCAGAAAATCAGGGATACAACATCCACCTGTCCCTTTCTATCTATTGTAATCAATATATCCTCAAAGAATTTCATTGGTGGAAGTAAGATGCTAATTGGGTAATTCCAAGCAATGAACAACTTGGCATTGACATACCACCAGAAAACTTTTTAAAAATCACACATGTACAGTCAAGATCAATTAATTCATTACCAATTCCAATCCCAAGGAGTTCCTTCAAAGGATACACCTTATCAGACACGTACTTCATTCACTTAAGAACATTCAGTCAGGATTCATAGCAAACTTAAATGATCAATAAGTGATTATCAAAATTAACAAATGATTAACAAATAAACATTTAGCAAAATTATTAAATAACATAAATAATCAACAGAAATAAGTAACACATATTTATAACTAACATGAATTCAAAAATACTGCACTTTACCTTCGCATACATCACACTACTCAAAACTTCTCACCCTCATCTCACAGCTCTTACACACACTATCAATGTTTATATCAGTCAGTCACCGTCAGGTGCTTCTGTGGCTCAAAATGGACCCTGACATTTACCAACCAAAGAGCTTGTTGCGTTCGGTCTCAAAATGTCCCATTGTTCAGGACATGGTAATGATGCTCAGTCCTTGGTGATAGGTAAAGGTAACACATTGAGCCCTGACAGCATATCTAGTGAAGCTTACTTGCGTTTTCTACCCAGTTTTGTTGTCTTCCCCCTCCTCAGCTGCATAATCACACAAAGATCTGTGAACATAAGAATGGAACTATAGAAATTAGAAAGGGCCAGCTAAACAAGATGTGTTCAGTAAAGGTTTCTGGAGCCCAAATCTATTCACCAATATCTCAGTTTCATGGTAAACCCTGAACACTATGATGTTCTGCACTTTGTTGTTCCATGTTCCCTCCAGATCTGTGCCCCTATATGACCCACCTCTTTACGTCAGTGACTATTTCCTTGGTGTCTCAGCAGTGTATTAAGTAAATCCCAAATTCATTCCTCAAAAGAGAATTCCTTACAAAAAATATATATATTTCCAAAAGAATAACTTGCCATGGTTGTCTCAGATCCACTGAACTTTATTTACTTTTGAAACATAGCGCTGAACTGGCCCTTCTGACCCAACAAGCCGCACCACCCAGCAACCTGTCCATTTTAACCTGAGACTATTCATAGCACAATTTACAATGAGCAATTAACCTACTAGCCAGTACATCTCTGAACTGTTGGCGGAAACTGGAGCACTTGGAGGAAACATACACGTTCATGGGGAAGACATACAAACTCCTTACAGATGGAATTGAAATCCGACCTTCCATAGTCTTAGATGTAATAGCATTGTGCTAATCGCTAGTAAACCACAGTGCCCCTTCAACAAGTAAAGTAATTGAAGATTCATAGATCATAAAATTATACAAGACAGACATGGGTTCATTCAGCCTGCCTTGTTCATACTGACCGTGATGCATATCTAAACTAACCTCTGAATTAGACCTGTATCTTTCTATGCCTTTCCTATACAAGAACTTGTCCAGATACTTTTTAACTGTTGTAATTGCAGCTGCCTCTACCACCTCGTCTGGTAGCTCAGTCCAGATGTTCACTATGCTCTGTATGAAAAACACACCTTTCTGATCTCCTTTAAACCTGTATCCACTAGCTCTAGACTTCCCTGCCCTGAGAAAATGATCCTGACTCTCTATATTATCTATGCCCCTCTTAATCCCATAAATTTCTGTGAGGTCACCTCTCAGCCTTCCACATTCCAGTCAGAATAAAGCCAGCCTATTCAATCTCTGCATTATAACTGCAGCCTTAACGATAGCAGTGAATAAGTCCCTCCAGCTGCCAAGCCACTGTATTCTGGGCATGGTTTAGTCAATTGGCAATGTCCAGTTTAGCAGAAAATGCATCAAATCTGGATTACATAGGCAACAATGTCAGATTGCTTACTTTGTATGTGGTGGTCAATTTACCGTATAAAGTATGTGTTCGTCGCAATCAAAATACTGAGCAGATTAACAAATTTAGAACTAAAAAGATGGTGCTACATGTCCCACCTCTAGTCATTTTTTCAATGTAATCCTTTGTGATTTTGAGAAGTTAAGGATTATATTGAAGTAAAGCTTTGAAATGGATCTATTATGGTTAGTAGACTATTATGGGTATGTCCATAAGAAAATGAATCTCAGGATTGCATATGGTAACATATATGTGCTTTAATGTTAAATTTACTTAGAATTTTTGAATTTCAAAGTAATAGTGAAACATGTATTTTTGATTTGTAGTAGAAATGACTGAGTTCAGATATTAAAAAAATGACAGTATTAATCTTAGATTTATTAAATTCTGGCAAGAGTTTGAAAAAACTCTGTGAACCATCTGGTGATAGATGTGTCTCCCACTTATTGGCCTCTAAAGTGTAGCATTCCGAGGCAGTGAAATATCAGAGTCAGATGTTGTTTCTCATAAATTTAAGCTCAGATTGTCTAACAGGACCAAGTCACATTTGATTAGAGCTGGTTTCAAAAATCCCTTAGCTGTAACTGTGCAAAAATCTCTCCCATTTAGATGAAAATAAAAATGACATCAAATAAAAATACATCTTAAGGAGTTGGCCTATTTTTTTCATTCTGTCATGAATGGGAGAAAGATTTTTTTAAGTAGGTTATCATCCCTCTGGTACACACAAGGTGGGTTCAAAGAGTTTGAAATCACTGCAAGTGCTGTTCTGTAAACTCCTTGCTACAGCCACCTCTCCACACATATTGTGCTAGACAGGAAATGAAATATTTTGTTTGCATTTTTCTGACAAGTTGTTAGAAAATTCAAAAACCTATATGGAAAAATTTGCAAGTGCTCATGTGCTGACAACTATTGTGTTGTTTTCGATCAATCAAAACAAGAAAATGAAGTGGTACATACGACAATGTTTCCCAAATACATTTAGACATAGCCCACTATACTATGTATTCATCTTCCTGAGGTGGATGCAGCCTTAATTCCTTTGCTTGGGTTCTGTTCCATCTACAACTTAATCTGTTTTATTTGGTCAGCAATTTATCTTGTAACCCACAGATGAAGTAGAGTTCCCCACACCCATCACCAAAAAAATTAGAAATTGAAGAAAATTTTCAGTTTTTAACCATCTAAACTTCTAGTAGGGCTGCTGTATCCAAGGATCCAAACAACCTTCTAAATATTTTACAAAGCGATGATAACTTTGCAAGCCAAGCTAATGCAACGATTAACCTTCAAAAAAGATTTGCTCTCAGTTGCACCACATTTAGCTCCCTAGATAACTCCATCAGTAGATGGAATTTTCTTCATAAAGAACAAACTATTTCAGCGTACATTCCTACACCTCTGTTACCATATATTTTGTATTTATTCCTTTGTTTATCTTTCTTGTTTCTCTCCCTTCTCTCTCTCTCTCTTTCTTGCTCCCTCCATTTACCTTTTCCTTTCCCCTTCCCCCCTCTCCCAGTTTCTCCCTCTCTCCCTCTTTCCTTCCCTCTGCATCTCTATTAGTAGGATCTCTCTTGATGGACTTATCTCCACATTCCTGCTATTAGCTGCAAGTAACATGAGAAAAGAAACACAATCACCCTCTAATTGCCATCATTAATGCATTGGAACTAGCCTCATCCTTTGACCTGTCCATTCCAATTTTTCTGCAACTTTGCTACCTTTTTAGTCTCTCCCAGTTCTGATGAACATCTGACCATCAAATGCTAAGTCTGTTTCTCCTTCCAAAAATGTTGCCCAATCTGAGTGTTTCCAATATTTGACTTTTTTTTGTGATTTAATAGACAATAGACAGTAGGTGCAGGAGTAGGCCATTCAGCCCTTCTAGCCAGCACTGCCATTCACTGTGATCATGGCTGATCATACACAATCAGTACCCCGTTCCTGCCCTCTCCCCATATCCCTTGACCCTGCTATCTATAAGAGCTCTATCTAATTCTCTCTTGAATGCATCCAGAGACTTGGCATCCACAGCATTCCACATATCCACCACTCTCTGGGTGAAAAAGTTCTTCCGCATCTCTGTCCTAAATGGCCTACTCCTTATTCTTAAACTGTGGCCTCTAGTTCTGGGCTCACCCATCAGCGAGAACATGCTTCCTGCCTCCAGTGTGTCCAATCCCTTAATAATCTTATATGTTTCAATCAGATCCCCTCTCATCCTTCTAAATTCCAGTATATACAAGCCCAGTCACTCCAATCTTTCAACATATGACAGTCCCGCCATTCTGGGAATTAACCTTGTGAACCTACTCTGCACTCCCTCAATAGCAAGAATGTCCTTCCTCAAATTTGGAGACCAAAACTGCACACAATACTCCAGGTGGGGTCTCACCAGGGCCCTGTACAGCTGCAGAAGGACCTCTTTACTCCTATACTCAATTCCTCTTGTTATTAAAGCCAGCATGCCGTTAGCTTTCTTCACTGCCTGCTGTACCTGCATGCTTGCATTCATTGACTGATGTACAAGAACACCTAGATCTCGTTGAACTTCCCCTTTTCCTAACTTGACTCCATTTAGATAGTAATCTGCCTTCCTGTTCTTGCCACCAAAGTGGATAACCTCACATTTATCCACATTAAACTGCATCTGCCATACATTTGCCCACTCACCCAACCTGTCCAAGTCACCCTGCATTCTCATAACATCCTCTTGACATTTCACACTGCCACCCAGCTTTGTGTCATCAGCAAATTTGTTAATGTTACTTTTAATCCCTTCATCTAAATCATTAATGTATATTGTAAACAGCTGCGGTCCCAGCACCGACCCTTGCGGTACCCCACTGGTCACAGCCTGCCATTCCGGAAGGGACCCGTTAATCACTGCTCTTCGTTTCCTGTCAGCCAGCCAATTTTCAATCCGTGTCTGTACTCTGCCCCCAATACCATGTGCCCTAATTTTGCCCACTAATCTTCTATGGGGGACTTTATTAAAAGCTTTCTGGAAGTCCAGGTACACTACATCCACTGGCTCTCCCTTGTCCATTTTCATAGTTACATTCTCAAAAAACTCCAGAAGATTAGTCAAGCATGATTTTCCCTTCATAAATCCTTCTCCTTCTCAAATTGTAGGTTAAAACATATCATATTATGGTCACTACCTCCTAATGGTTCCTTTAACTCGAGGTCCCTGATCAAATCCAGTTCATTGCACACTAAATCTAGAATTGCCTTCTCCCTGGTAGACTCCAGTACAAGCTATTCTAAGAATCCATCTCGGAGGCACTCCACAAACTCCCTTTCTTGGGGTCCAGTACCATTCTGATACTCCTAGTCTACCTGCATGTTGAAATCCCCCATGACAACTGTATCATTACCCTTACGACATGCCAATTTTAACTCTTCATTCAACTTACACCCTACATCCAGACTGCTGTTTGGTGGCCTGTAGATAACTCCCATTAGGGTCTTTCTATTCTTAGAATTTCTCAGTTCTATCCATACTGACTCTACATCCCCAGATTCTATGTCCCCCCTCGCAAGGGACTGAATGGCATTCCTCACTAAAAGAGCCACCCCGCCCCCTCTGCCAGTCAGTCTGTCCTTTTGATTAGATGTATATCCTTGAATATTCATTTCCCAGGCCCTGTCCGCTTGAAACCACGTCTCTGTTATTCCCGCAACGTTATACTTGCCAATTTCCAACTGAGCCTCAAGCTCATCTACTTTATTCCTTGTACTTTGTGCATTCATATATAATACTTTTAATTCGGTACCCCCCTCTCCTTTCAAATTAATTCCTATTTCACTTGGCCATACATTTCCAGTAAAAGCAAATATTTTTTTGTATGTCGTTCCTTATTTGTGTTTTGATAGCTTTTCTTTGCTCCAATTCAGTTGTTCTTGGCATCATCTCGGTGTCAACAGTGAATGCTGAACTCTTTGTTGTTCTTCTTTGAACTGTGGCAAATCATAGCTACTCCAGGATTCTGGAAGTAATCTCTGTTGGCAGAATCAGAATCAGGTTTATTCTATGATGTGAAATATGTTAATTTAGCAGAGGCAATTCAATGCAGTACATAGCCTAGCAGAGAGACAAAGTAATTAATAATAAATAAAATCAAACATAGTAATAAATAAACAAGTAAATCAAGAACATATATTGAATAGATTTAAAAGAATGTGCAAAAACAGAAGATTTAAGATTCAAAAACTTTATTGTCATTCTAACCGTACATCAGCTCTGCAGGGCAGAATGAGACAGCGATTCCCAGGAGCAGTGCAATCATAACATAACAAACACAACACTAAATAATGAACATAATAAATAGTAAAACACAACAGCCACATGTCAATTAAAAACAAGTTATAAGTGTCCAGTGCAAGTTAAAAGTGTCCAAAGCAGAGTTAGGTAGAGCAGCTATTTAGCAGTTTGACTGCCTGTGGGAGGAAGCTGTTTAGTAGTCTTGTGGTTTTAGTTTTGATGCTCCAGTAACGTTTACCTGATGGCAGAAGAACAAACAGTTCATGGAGAGTGTGTGAGGGGTCTTTAATGATGTACCGTGTCTTCTGGAGGCATCGACTCTGAAAGAAGGTAGGGAGACCCCAATGATCTTCTCTGCTCCCCTAACCACCCTCTGCAAGGCTTTTTTGTTGGCAGCACTGCAGCTGGAGTACCAGGTTGTGATGCAAAAGGTCAGCACACTCTCAACCAGGCCTCTGCAGAATGTAGTTAAGATGTTAGTGGGGAGTGATGCTTATTTAAGCTTCCTCAGAAAGTGCAATCTCTGCTGGGCTCATTTCACAATCCCAGTGGTGTTCCTGGGCCAGGTGAGATTGTCCACGATCTGCACCCCAAGGAACTTGACGGTTTCCACTCTCTCCACTGTGGAGCTGCTGATGTTGAGGGGTGTGTGCTCAGGCTGAAATCAATGATCATCTCCTTGGTTTTGGTGACATTAAGCATCAAGTTGTTGTCGCTGCACCAGCTCTCTAGGTGTTTGACCTCCTCCCTGAACATTGTATAATCATTTTTGCTGATGAGCCCCACCGCTGTGTGTGGTGAACTATGTGCCTGTCTGGACACGCCCCCTGCTGACTGCTCCTGTGGCTCCTCCAACAGGCCCCTGTATAAAGGCGATCTGAGGCCTGACGCTCGGCCTCAGTCTCCAGGACATGGTATGATGGACACTCACTCCTGGTTCCTTCTTCCAGTCAATAAAATTGATGCACCATCAATAACTCACACTGAGACGTAAGGCGAGATATCGGCTTTTATTGAAAAGTGCGAGACGCTTTTGTGACGGGACTGAGGTCAGTGTACATGCGCCAGCGACTGCTGGAAAACTCAGATCTTACCTTACGCTCGGCGATAGAGACGGCCAACGCTCTAGAAGCTGCTTTGCATAATGCCGACGCTGTCCAGTCGCGCGATTCCCCGCCGGTTCCGTGGACACCTCAGACCCCGCCACCGCCGGCTCCCGGGAGCGAATTCGCCAATGCCGCTGCCAGTCGCGATTCCACGAGCTCCCCGACCCAGACCACGGCTGTGGCCCGTCAGAAGCTCTTGCTTTGTTATTTCTGCGGCCATAAAAAAACATCCTCGACAATGCTGTCCAGCGCGAGAAGCGACCTGCTCCAGCTGCGGAAAGCGGGGCCACTTCGCCAAGGTCTGTAAGTCTCAACCTCGAGCGGAGTGCAGCGCTGCGGGTGAAACGTGGGGGCCGCCATCTTGCATGCCCGGATGTGGGCGGCCATCTTTGTCGACGTCATCACGCCCCGCCCCCGACCCTCCGATGCTGACCGGGTACCCCGGATGTGAGCGGCCATCTTTGTCGACGTCAACACGCCCCGCCCCCAACCCTCCGATGCTTACCGGGTCTCTGGCCACTGTAACTCTCGACCAAAGCGCCCCACACCAGCTTGCAAGGTCCATGATGGACATCCGGGTGGAGGGGCACAGGACTAGATGCCTGTTTGACACGGGCAGCACTGGGAGTTTTATTCACCCGGACACAGTGCAACGCTGCGGACTCACAACGTGGCCGGTAAGTCGGAGGTTCCATTTGGCTTCTGGGTCGCAGTCCACAGACATCCGGGCGGGTTGTGTAGCGACTTTGGTGGTGCAAGGCACAGAATATCGGAACTTTGAGCTGCTGGTCATGCCTAATCTGTGCGCACCTGTGCTATTGGGGCTGGACTTCCAGAGCCATCTCGAAAATGGTATACGACGGGCCCCTCCCACCACTCACTGTCTGGAATCCTCAGTTTTGTGGGACTTCTTCACATTCCCCGCTACTGACCACACACACACACGGGCACACACTTCCCATCCAGAACCATGCCGACAGCTGCGCTACTGACACCACTTGCAGCCTCTCCACTCTCAAGGTCCCTCCCCCACCGCTGTTCGCCAACCTGAACCCTGACTGTAAGCCTGTGGCAACTAAAAGCAGGAGGTACAGCACGGGGGACAGGGCCTTCATTCAGTCGGAGGTGCAGCGGCTGCTCAGGGAGGGGATCATTGAGCCAAGCTCAAGCCCTTGGAGGGCCCAGGTTGTTGTTGTTCGGACTGGGCAGAAAAATAGGATGGTGGTGGACTATAGTCAAACCATCAATAGGTTTACGCAGCTTGACGCGTACCCCCTACCCCGCATCACGGATATGGTCAACCAGGTTGCTCAGTACAAGGTGTACTCGACAATATATCTGAAATCCGCTTATCACCAGCTCCCCATCTGCCCAGAGGACCACCCCTACACCGCCTTCGAGGCGGGCGGCAGGCTCTATCACTTCCTGCGCGTCCCTTTTGGTGTCACGAATGGTGTCTCTGTCTTCCAGAGGGAAATGGACCGGATGGTGGACCAGTACCAACTGCAGGCCACATTTCCCTATCTGGATAACATCACCATCTGTGGTCACGACAGGCCAGATCACGACGCCAACCTCCAACGATTTCTCCAAGTGGCCGCAGCTCTGAACCTTACTTATAACAGGGACAAGTGTGTGTTTGGAACCACCCGCCTTGCTATACTTGGGTATGTCGTGGAAAACGGGGTTATTGGCCCTGATCCCGAACGTATGCACCCCCTGTTAGAACTCCCTCTTCCCACCACTCTCAAGGCCCTCAGACGGTGCCTGGGTTTTTTTTCCTATTACGCCAATGGGTCCCCCATTACGCAGACAAGGCACGCCCCCTGGTCAAGTCTACCTCGTTTCCCCTCTCTGCTGAGGCCCGCGCGGCCTTCAGCTGCATTAAAGAGGACATTGCCAAAGCTACGATGCATGCCATGGACGAGACCGCTCCCTTCCAAGTGGAGTGTGATGCCTCTGATTTTGCTCTGGCTGCTACCCTCAATCAGGAAGGCAGACCAGTAGCATTCTTTTCTCGCACCCTCCAAGGCTCCGAAATTCGGCACTCAGCAGTGGAGAAAGAAGCCCAGGCCATAGTGGAGGCTGTTAGGCACTGGAGGCACTATCTTGCTGGCAAAAGGTTCACCTTGCTGACCGACCATTGCTCGGTTGCGTTCCTGTTCAGCAACCAACAGCGGGGCAAAATCAAAAATGATAAGATTTTGCGGTGGAGAATAGAACTCTCCACCTACACCTATGATATCCCGTACTGGCCTGGCAGACTCAATGAGCCCCCTGATGCCCTATCCCGGGGAACATGTGCTAGCACACAGCTCGACCAGCTGTACACCCTTCATGCACAACTTTGCCATCCGGGGGTCACCCGATTTTACCATTTTGTGAAAGCTCGGAACCTGCCATACTCCCTGGAGGACATCAGGACGATGACCAGGGACTGCCAAATTTGCGCTGAGTGCAAACCGCACTTCTACCGTCCTGACACGGCACAACTTGTCAAGGCCACCCGCCCTTTTGAACGACTGAGTGTTGACCTTAAGGACCCCCTTCCCTCCACTGACCGCAATGTCTATTTTCTCAGTGTTATCGATGAGTACTCACGGTTCTCCTTTGCCATCCCCTGCCCCGACACCACTGCCACGTCCGTCATAAAAGCCCTGCGCCAGCTCTTCACTCTGTTCGGGTATCCCTGCTATATCCAAAGCGATAGAGGGTCCTCCTTTATGAGTGAGGAGCTGCGCCAGTACTTGCTAGCTAGGGGCATTGCTACCAGTCGGACCACGAGTTATAATCCCCGGGGTAATGGCCAGGTGGAGCGGGAGAATGCCAGTGTGGAAGGCCACACTTTTAGCCCTTAAGTCAAAAGGGTTGCCGGTCTCTCGATGGCAGGAGGTCCTCCCTGAGGCACTGCACTCTATCCGTTCTCTGTTATGTACGTCCACCAATGCCACCCCTCACGAACGCCTATTCTCTTTTCCCAGGAAGTCTGTCACTGGGACCACCCTACCAGTTTGGCTGACGTCCCTGGGGCCAGTGCTGCTCCGGAAACATGTGAGGAGCAATAAATACTCCCCGCTGGTAGAGAGGGTTCACCTTCTACATGCGAACCCCCAGTATGCTTACGTGGTCTTACCTGATGGGCGGGAGGACACGGTCTCCATCCGCGACCTGGCACCCGCAGGTGCAGCAGACCACTACCCAGAAGGCTCTCCGGTAACTATGAACCCTGCACCAGAGGTGACACCGTACTCACCAGGCCCTACACAGACTCCTCACGACACTTGTATACCGGGCGTTTCGTACGCATTTATACCAGGCGCCTCGCACATGCGTGAGGGATCACCGGCGCCTAGTGGGCAGGAACAAGCGCAACCTCCGTCCCCTGTGCAATCACCAATGTCGTCGGCATCCATGCGATCACAGCCGGTGCTACATAAATCGCAGCGACAGATTCGACCACCTGATAGACTTGACTTGTAAGAAAATTCGCCACATGGGGACTCTTTCAAACAAAGGGGGGGTGAATGTGGTGAACTATGTGCCTGTCTGGACACGCCCCCTGCTGACTGCTCCTGTGGCTCCTCCCACAGGCCCTTGTATAAAGGCGATCTGAGGCCTGACGCTCGGCCTCAGTCTCCAGGACATGGTATGATGGACACTCACTCCTGGTTCCTTCTTCCAGTCAATAAAAGCCGATATCTCGCCTTACGTCTCAGTGTGAGTTATTGATGGTGCATCACTGTGGTATAATCAGTAAATTTAATGATCAGGTTCTCCTTGAATCTGGCTACACAGTCATGTGTTAGAGTGTAAACAGCAGTGGGCTGAGCACACAGCCTTGTGGGGATCCAGTGCTCAGTGTAATGGAGTCAGAGATGTTCCTGCCAACACAGACTGACTGGATTCAAGAAATCCAGAATCCAGCAACACATGGCAGTGTTAAGGCCAAGCAGCGACAGTTTATCCACTAGTCTCTGCGGGATGATGGTATTGAATGCTGAACTGAAATCAATGTACAGGATTCTGGCATAAGTGCCTTTGTTGTCCAAGTGAGAGAGAACTGTGTGCAATGTGGTGGATATTGCGTCCTCCGTAGAGCGGTTTCGACGATAAGCAAACTGTAGAGGATCCAGTGATGAGGGGAGGCTGGCTGTGATATGAGGCTTGACAAGCCATTCAAAACATTTCATCACGATGGGGGTCAGGGGAATGGGACGGTAATCATTCAGACAGGCTACAACTGATTTATTCGCTACAGGGATGATTGTGGAGGTTTTGAAGCATCTGGGGACAATGGCTTGACTAAGGGAGATGTTAAAAATGTCTGTCAGGACATCTGCTAATACATCAGCACATTCCTTGAGCATGCGTCCAGGAGTGTTGTCGGGACTTCGCGATTTTCGTGGGTTAACTCTGGCAAGGGTCCTCCGTGTTTGCTCTGAATCAATGATTGGAGCCGGCTGGTCAGATGGTAAGAAGGGATTGGCTCTCCCCCTTGCTGTAGTGTTTGATGCTTCAAAGCATGCAAAGAGATTGTTAGGCCTATTAGGAAGAGAGGCGTCGCTGTCATCAGTTTTCTGCCTGATTTTGTAGTCTGTCAGAGCTTTAATTCACTGCCGCATCTGTCTGGTGTCACCTGTGTCACAGAGGTGTCCATGTATTTTGCCTGTGTAGGCCCTTTTCATTTTCCTGATCCCTCGTGAAAGCGCAGACCTAGCTGAGTGAAGCGCACTCCTGTCCCCCGATCTGTGGGCTGTGTCACGGGCCTTCAGTAGTGAACGCACCTCTGTTGTCATCCACGGCTTTTTATAACCACGTGCTATTAAGGTTTTCACCACAGTGACATCCTCCGTGCATTTGGCTATGTAGCTGATTACTGCCTCCGCATACTCCTCAATGTCTGTATGGTCATCGTAGGAGGCTGCTGTTTTGAATATGTCCCAGTCTGTGTGCAAAAATCAGTCTTGTAGTGCTGAGGCTGCTCCTTTTGGCCAGACCCCTATCTGTCTTTTCTCTGCTCTCACACGTTTAAGCAGTGGTTTATATGCTGGTGTTAACATGACAGATATGTGGTCAGATTGGCCAAGATGGGGGCGGGGGGGGGGTCTGCTTTGTATGCCTGTGGTATGTTTGTATAAACCAAGTCCAGTGTGTTTTCTCCCCTTGTTTTGAAATCCACATATTGCGGGAATTTGGGGAACACAGACTTCAAGCTGGTGTGGTTAAAGTCCCCAGCAATCACCACAAAGCTGTCCAGATGTGTAGTCAGTAGCTCACTGATGGCTTCATGTAGGCCTCCCAGTGCTTCGTTAGCTTTAGCCTCAGCATTGGCACTGGGAGCTACGTAAACAGCTGCCACAAGCACGATGGTGAATTCCCTCAGCAGATAGAATGGCCGGCATTTCACAATGAGAAATTCAGCCATTGGTGAGCAGTGTTTAGCAGCTACCGTAGCGTTCACACACCAGTCTTTGTTTATATAAGTACACAGACCTCCTCCTCGGCTCTTATACATAGAAATACTGTATATTAAAAAAAGTGAGGTAGTGTCCAAAGCTTCAATCTCCATTTAGGAATCGGATGGCAGAGGGGAAGAAGCTGAATCACTGAGTGTGTGCCTTCAGGCTTCTATACCTCCTACCTGACGGTACCAGTGAGAAAATAGCCTGCCCTAGGTGCTGGAGGTACTTAATAATAGACGCTGCCTTTCTGAGACACCGCTCCCTAAAGATGTCCTGGGTACTTTGTCGGCTGGTACCCAAGATGGAGCTGTCGAGATTTACAACCTTCTGTAGCTTCTTTCACAGCCCTGAGGTGCGCCAGTGTTGATCATCAGTGAGGAGGATATGTTATCACCAATCCGCACAGACTGTGGTCTTCCGGTTAGGAAGTCGAGTATCAAATTACAGAGGGAGGTACAGAGGCTCAAGTTCTGCAATTTCTCAATCAAGATTGTGGGGATGATGGTATTGAACGCTAAGTGAGATGTCTTTCCTTGGCAGGTGCTCCATACTTCAATAATATTCTGTAACATTTTTTTATTTTGTTGTTCATTCTACAGTTGTTTCATATAATGGAAAAGGCATGTTTTTCTAATCATTTTATGAATCAGGGACATCCCAATGCTCTTTATTCCCAATTAAGTAAGTTTGAAGTTTTGTCATTGACATGATGCAGAAAACTGCAAGTAATCTGCACGTGGCCTGATTCCACAAATGACCATGTGATACACAAATTGCATTCCATATTATTCATTTTGTTTGAAGGAAAATGTTAAGTGTTGTTGTGTAGTACTTAAAGCAAACATCCTTATTCTCCAAATACAAAACTATATTCTGTGCAGTTGAATGAACACTAGGGGAAAGCAATTCTAAATTGGGTGTTTTGCAATAAACCAGATTTTAGAAGAGAAGTAATAAAGAATGAAAAATAAGTTACCTCAAACAGTCTAACAGGAAGGGCTCATCACTTCCCCGGCGATGGGTTGATGTATTATAGAGCCTAATGGCCAATGGTAATAATGATCTCACATATCTTCGAATCTGAAGATGAACAGGCAAAACATAACAAAGAAGATACCAAAAGCTTTTCACATATATAAGGAGTAAACAAAACGCAGGGACTGCAAGAAAATGACTTACTAATTAGGAAGTAAAGAAGGAATATTTGGGGTTGGTGGGGATCTTCGATTATGTTGACGTCTTTACTGAGGCAGCAACTAGTGTAGACAGAGTCCATGGAGGCAAGGTGGTTTACATAAAGTGATGAGCTGTGTCCTTACTTCCCCACCCCATTCTGTAGTTTTTTTTTTACTTTTGGGTAGAGCCTTTGACTATGATGAATCTGGAATGGATCTTTCTGTGCCTCACGCATTAAAGTTGCTCAAGGTAAAAACTCATGAGCAAAATTTTGAGGATTCACCGGGTGAGTGCAGTAATGGGGATGGACAGGACTGATAAAGTGTAAGAATGTAAGATAATAGGAGCAAGAGGAGATTGTTTGTCACCTTGAACCTACACCACCATCCAATTCAGTACTGTGCCTCATCTCCTTTTCTACTTCAGATTCACAAAGCCATCCATCTAGAATAGAAATGTAGTCTTCCTTTTAAGGTCATAAGACACAGGAGCCATATTAGGTCACTTGGCCTATCGAGTCTGCTTTGCAATTCTATTGTGGCTGATTTATTATTCCTCTCAACCCATATTCTCCAGCCTTCTCGCTGTAACCTTTGACACTCTGTCTAATCAAGAACCTATCAACCTCTTCTTTGAATATACACAATGATGGCCTCCACAGTCACAAGTTCCAGAGATTCACCACCTTTTGGCTAAAAAAAATTCCTACTCATCTGTCTTCTAAATGAACTTTCCTCTATTCTGAAGCTTTGTCCTCCGGTCCTAGACTCATATACTATAGGAAACATCCTCTCCATTTCCACTCTATCAAGGACTTTCAATATTCAATAGGTTTTAATGAGATCCCTCTCATTCTTGTAACTCCAGCAAGTACAGGCTCGGAGACATCAAACGCTCTCATATCTTGGAATCATTCCCATGAACCTTCTCTGGGTCCTCTTCAATGCCAGCACACCTTTTCTTAGATAAGGGGCCCAAAACTACTCACAAAACTCGAAAATGATTCGCTGATGTAACATTATACGCAGGTGGTTAACCAGAATGACAATAGCATTGCTGCTTCTCTCAAAATTGTATCCTTGATAATGGATTTAAAGGGAGGCTCATATTTAACCTTTGCCTGAATGGGTGATGGGAAGTAACTCGACCAGCTAGAATTGCCAAAACAGAGAAGACCCCAGAGCAATTTATGGTGAGTGGGATTAAAGATAGGTACTTGATGAACTTTATGGACACGGTAGCCCAAAGGACCTATTTTCTGTGCTATTTGTGTGATGCAAAATATCATTGGGGTTCACATTCAGTCAGATTCAAAGAGCACTGAAACACCCTGATACCGATGGTATAGGACTAGATAAGTTGAGAGGTGAAAAGGTTAAATCAAATTCAAACCTGGACACAAACATCCATCTTGCTTTAATGGAGGCAATGGTGGGATGGAAGGGAACGGAGAACAGGGAAGCATGGAGATGAGGGGCGTTGATGGGAGGGAAACAGGATGATCATTCTATATTCAGTGTTTGAGATTACCTTGATAGGTGGCTACCTCAACATAACATTTATTCTACGTTCAACTAATATTAGATTGCAATTTTTGGCCGCAGGAAAAGAGGTGAGAACCATGGATCTAATAAGTAATTCTCTAAACTCTCCTCTCTCCACCTTTTCCTTCAGCGATACCCAATTCCACCTTCTAACTTACGATACTTATGATCCATGATCTCAGCTTCATCCTGCAGTATGTCCTTTCCAACTCGAATGATGCTCTATCGAAAAGCAGGTGTCCATACAGTAACTGCTGGCATAGTGGTTAGCACAACGCTTTACAATACCATTGACCTGGGCTTAGTTCCTGCCTCTGCCTATAAGGAGTTGGTATGTTCTTCCCAAGACCATGTGGGTTTCCTCCAGCTACTCTGCTTTCCTCCCACTGTCCAAGAACATACTGGTTGGTAGGTTAATTGGTCACTGTACATTGTCCCATGATTAAATCAAGGCGGTGCAGCTCAAAGGGCCAGAAGCTCCTATTCCATGCTGTATCTTAATAAGCAAAATGAAATAGAAAAACTCATAACATATCAGTGGGCAAAAAGGAAAAGTGGGAAAATATTAGAAAGAATTCCTGCAGTGAAAAGCTGTGAATATTTAGGAAATTTCTTCAGTCTCGTGTCTGATCTTTGACTTCACAGGGCTCACATGCACCCCCTATCTGTACAAACACACAGCTCAATAAATATTGGGGCCTTTAATAATTCATCTCCCAGCCTAGACTGTCCATTCATGCTATTGAGCATGACAATCAAGATGAAACAAGTAATGACTTGAATATTGAAGCTGAGTGAATTAAATCTGGTCAATGCCAAATTTTTCAAGACAACATATTTACATAATGCAGGATTTCTTTGCGCATCCAGTTCGGAATGTATTCACTTTTAAAGTCGCTATCCACTCTTAAACTCATGTGAGAAACCTGTGCCTCTCTAAAGGATAGAAGTGCTATTATGAGCCACACAGACATTGAGGCTAATGAAAATGAGCAGGTGTTATTATGATGAAACAGCTCTGAGGGTGATGGAAGATCACAGTAAAAATAAAAGTAATTATCAGCCACATTCTGTGCCAGCAGTGCCAACTTAAATTTATTTTGAATTGGGTAGATATAAGATAGGCAGAACTGACACATTTTCATAAATACAGAAATGGGTCTATAAAAATCCTTCAAACATGAGTAGAGTTTGTGGTAAAAAGAATGAGAATTGTTTCAATATCTGGAGTGAAATTACATAAAAATTAATAGATGTGCCTGCAAGTGCATATTTCTGTTGAACACCCTTTTTTAAGCCTTAAAATATCTTGCTAGGTTTGAGAAATCAGGCTTGAGAATAGCATTGAATGTCTGCAAATATGGCTGATATATGATTGACGATAAGCTTATTTTGGAGTCAGAAAAAGAGCAAGTAGTCCTCCCCTGTCTACAGATTACTTAATTGGTCCATTTCATGTTTTACATTTGCTCTGGCACCATGTAATCTCTTGAACTGCCATTACTCACCTTGGCTCTTCCAATAGTGCTACCCAAAACTACCTGACAATTGGGCAATAAGTTCATGGTAACACCCTCACTAAACTTCAAACTGATTCAGAGATGTATTTCTGTTTGTTCATCATTCCTGTGTCTAAATCCTTGAGGGAATTTCTGGAGGAGGATTGTACTTGTTTGCAACCACCTTCTCAATATCATTCAGGGATAGGTAGTAAATCCCAATCCTTGTTCTGTAAATGAATTAACAAAAGGAATGAAATTTAATATTGGTGCTAGCTCAGAATGAATGGGTACTCATTTTTCCAACTGGTGTACAGAACTTGAAATTAATGTCAACAGTAGTCAATAGAAATAAATATAAGAGCATGTGTTTAACCATGCTAAGTGATTGATCCAAAACTCACTTTGCACTGTTTCCAGAAATATTTTTTAATCACTCATTGCAGAAATTTGACCTGAACACAATGAAGAAATTTGCTAACTTTTTGGCACAAGGGCATCTTTATCCTTGTTTATGAACCCACACTAAAACTAACAAAAAAAAGGAAACAACTAAATCATTTCTTAATAATACTTTTACTTGTAAATGATCACCGTAAACTGTAAGTTCCTTTCAGTCTTGGAGGCGATTCGAAGCGGCAGAACTGAGGTGAGCAGAGGCGAGGTAGAATCAAGGCGAGTAGAGGTGAGGCAGAGTCGAAGCAGGGCCCGGGCCTGACCCTGAGGTTCAATCGATTTAAGTGCTGAGCCAGATTGGAAAGGTTGGGAGCAGGCTGAATCAAGGTGGTGGTGTCCAGGCCCCAGAGCATATCGAAGCGACAGAGCCCAGGTCCGAGAACAAGAAACAACCCAATATTTGAACAATTAAAGTGCTGGGCTAGATCAAAAAGGTCAGGTTGTCACATCTGGAGGTGAAGTTCTGCTGACTACTCTGAGAAGATTACTTAGCTCTGTGCTGAACTGGGGCTGTCACTTCTTGTCTGTGGACAGACTCTCTTTTGTGGACTTCAGCTCTGAATGCTATTTCCTAGATTTTATTGTTTGCATGACATTCTTTCTCTGCATGTTGAGTGTTTGCAAGTCTTTTTTTTAATGAACCCTTTTGGGGATTTGTTCTTTTGCGGCTACTTGTAAGGAGACAAATATCAAGGCTATATAATGCATGCATACCTTAATAATAAATGCATTTTGAAATTTGAACTGATCATTTATAGCCATTTCTGAGATATAGTTACAATATCTCCTTCAATTTTAACTTGCATTTTCAATCCTTTAATTTATTGTTGAATTATAGTTTTGAGGAAGCAGGAAATCTGCAGAAGGACTTAGCAGAGAGAGGAGTAAATGGAAGTACAGAGGGGACAAGCAGGCCATCCATTGCTGGAGTGGCCATTGTTGGGAGTGGGCCAGGGTGAGCGTGTGAGTGTCAGGCATTGGCTCAAAGGAGGCTTCATCTCGGTAGAGGAGTTGGCGCTGGGTCGGTTGTCCTGGTTAGTTTCTGTTAAGTTTCCCTTTTTTCTTACTGTGTTAGTGGTACTTAGTGTAGTTTAAATGGTTAATGTGTTCTTCATGCCAGATATTGGAGTCCTGGGAGACCCAAAGACTCCCAGGGAACTACATCTACGTGAAGTGTATCCAGTTGCAGCTCCTTGAAGAAAGTGATAGGGATCTGGAGGAGCAGCTGGATGACCTTCGGCTTATATGGGAGAGTGAGGAGATTATAGATTGGAATTACAGAGAAGTAGTCAACCCTAAGTTGCAGGAGGCGGGTGACTGGGTGACTGTCAGGAAAAGGAATGGAAAAGTGAATAGACAGTTAGCTCAGAGCATCCCTGTGGCATTCCACTCAATAATAAGTATACCAGTTTGGATACTGTTGTGTGGAATGACATCCCAGGGGAATGCCATGGAGACCAGGTTACTGGCAACAAGCATGGGTCTGTGGTGCAGAAGGGAAAGTGGGAGAAGAGGGAGAAGAGGTGAGTGGTAGTGATGAGGGACTCAATGGTCAGAGGAACAGACAGAATATTCTGTGGACATGAATGGGACATCCAGATAGCATGTTACATCCCAGGTGGCAGCATCAGGGATGTCTTGGATCATGTCCACAGCGTTTGGGAGGAGGACTGAGAGCAGCCAGGTATCTCCTACATATTGGTAGCAATGACAGAAGCAGGAAAAGCAAAGAAGTCCTAAAGAGAGAATTTAGAGAGCTAGGCAGAAATCTAAGAACCAGGACCTCGAGAGTAGTAATTTCTGGATTGCTACCTGTGCCACGCATCAGTAAAGATAGATATAGGATGATTTGGCAGATTAATGTTTGGCTGAGCAACTGGTACAGGGGGCAGAGCTGCAGATTCTTGGATTATTGGGATCCTCTCTGGCAGAGGTATGATCTGTACAAAAGGGTTGGGTTGCACCTGAACGCAAAGTGGACCAATATTCTTACAGGCAGGTTTGTTAGAGCTGTTGGAGAGGGTTCAATGTAATTTGGCAGGCGGATGGGAGACAAAGTGAAGGGACTGAAAATAGGGCAGATGGTAAAAAAAGCAAAGATAGCGTGCAGCCAGACTGTCAGAAAGGGCAGGTAGACGATGGGACAAAATTGCAGCCAGCAGGGTGATAATCAGTACATTGGGGATGCAGTATCAAAAAGGGTAGTGTTATCTCTCAATCGACAGGTGCAAGAAGTAAGGTGGATGATCTTGTTGCACTATTACAGATTGCTAGGTATGATGTTGTGGTCATTACTGAATCGTGACTAAAGGATGACTGTAGCTGGGAGCTGAATGTCCAAGGTTGCACATTGTATCAGAGGGTTAGGAAGGTAGGCAGAGGGGGTGACATGGCTCTGCTGGTAAAGAATGGCATCAAATCATTAGAAAGATGTGACATAAGATTGAAAGAGGTTGAGTCCTTGTGGATTGAGTTAAGAAACTGTAAGGGTAAACGGACCCTGATGACAGTTATATATAGGCTTTCAAACAGTAGCTGGGATGTGAACTGCAGATTACAATGGGAAATAGAAACTGTGTGCCAAAAGGGCAATGTAATGATAGTAATGAGAGATTTTAACATGCAGGTACATTGGGAAAATTAGGTTGGAAATGGATCTCAAGAGAGTGAGTTTGTTGAATGCATAAGAGATAGCTTTTTAGAGCAGTTTGTCATTGAGCCTACTAGGGAATTAGCTATAATGGATTGGGTGTTATGTAATGAACAGGAGGTGATTAGTGAGCTTAAGGAACATTTGCCAGCTCTGGGCTTGTACTCACTGGAATTTAGAAGGATGTGGGAGGAATCTCATTGAAACCTCTCAAAATATTGAAAGGCCTAGACAGAGTACATGTGGAAAGGATGTTTTCTATGGTGGGGGAGTCTAGGACAAGAGGGCACAGCTTCAGGATAGAGTGGTGTCCATTTAAAACTGAGATGCAGAGACCTTTCTTGAGCCAGAGGGTGGAGAACTCTTAGGGGGCAGTGATCACAATATGGTCTCAGTTAAACTTGAAATTTAATAGGGAGAAAGTAAAGATTGATGCAGCAGTATTTCAGTGGATTAAAGGAAATTACAGTGATATGAGACAGGAGTTGGCCAAAGGAAACTGGAAGGAGCTGTTGGCAGGAATGACAGCAGACCAGCAATAGCCTGAGTTTCTGGGGAAAATAAGGAAGGTGTAGGATAGAAGTATTCCAAAATCAAAGAAATACTCAAATGGCAAAATAGTACAACCATGGCTGACAAGGGAAATCAAAGCTAATATAAAAGCAAAAGAAAGGGCATGCAACAAAGCAAAAATTAGCAGGGAGATAGAGGATTGGGAAGCTTTTAAAAACCTGCAGAGAGCAACTAAAAGAATCCTTAGGCGGGAAAGGATGAAATATGAAAGCAAGCTAGCAAATAATATCAAGGTGGAAAGAAAATAACGGCTTGGACTAGTTTCTAAAAAGGGAGCAAATTCAGAAATCAGATGTGCAAAGGACATGAGAGTCCTTATATAGGATTCCCTGAAGGTTAACCTGCAGGTTAAGTCAATGGTAAGGAAGGCAAATGCAGTGTTAGCATTCATTTCAAGTGGACTAGAATATATATCTATATCTATATATATATATATATATAGATATAAACAAGGATGTGATGCTGAGGCTTTGTAAGACATTGGTCAGACGGACTTGGAGTACTGTGAACATTTCTGGGCCCCTTACCGAAGAAAGAACGTGCTGGCATTGGAGAGATCTCAGATGGAAATGGATTTGAAAGTGACAGCTCAGCGCAAATCAGAAAGTTTATGAGAATGATCCTGGAATGAAACAGATAATGTAGAAGCAGCATTTGATGGTTCTGGAATTGTACTCACTGGCCTAGATAGAGTGGCTGTGGAGAGGAAGTTTCCTGTCATCTGTGAGTCAAGGACCAGAGGGCAGAGCCTCTTAAAATGAGGGCATCCCTTTAGAACAGAGATAAGAGGAAATTATTAAGCCAAAAGGTGATAAATTGGGGGAATTTATTGTCACAGATGGCTGTGGAGGTTGATAGTTTCTTGATTCATAAGGGTGTCAAATTTTATAGGAAGAATGCAGGAAAATGGGGTTGAGAGGGAGAATAAGTCAGCCATGATGGAATGGCAGAGCAGACATGATGGGCAGATTGGGCAGATTTTGCTCCTATGTCTTATGATCTCATTGATTTGAAGCCAGGAATGAACCAGCTTCTTTGGCAACACTATCTCAACAATCCTTTTCCTAAAACATTTATTTATTTCAAATGATTTTATTAGTCTTTAAACTTTTCATTTATTTTTGGTGCTGAGGCATAATTTCCTGGACTATATTTACTCTTTTCTCTTCTAATTTGCATTGAACTAACATTATTCAAAACCATTTCCACCTGAGACCTCTCCATTCTTTATTCATTTAAAATGCAGTAGCTTTTTCACTTCTCATTTTATTTTTTTTCCCAGATCCTACATCCAGACAAATTCTGATAGAGCCCCTTCTAATGACAAAGTTCCTTCCTGCTCCAGGATTACTGCCAGGAACTGGAGGTTCCAGGAAGCAGAGCTCCACCTACCAGTATAACAAATCTGAACAATGAAAGGGAATGATGAAAGTGGTTCAATTTCATAACTATATTTTATTTATCTCATTGCCAATTTGAACTTGGTTCCAGTATTAATTCTGAGATCATAAATTCTGAAATGTTACTGTTCTTTTACTTTACTTTTCAATTTCTGATAGTCCCTCATCACTATTTGCATGTTGTTGGTCCCAGCAAAAAACAAAACCATTAGATCCCCTCAAACAAAAACAGAATATATTGTAAATAACCAGCAGTTCAGGCAGCATCCATAGATGGAAAAAAAATAAGGCTAACATTTCAGAGTTGAACACATTTGTTAGAACTTCATAACCTATTATCTCAGTGCCTAAAATCCAGTGCATGTAATGATAGGAGAGGGCTTTATTACTAATTCAATGCAGCACTTGACAAAAGCACACCATATTCTGACCAACAAGCATACTTCTTTATTGATCACAATTGAGTGAAACAACTCAAAGATATACAATATACATAGTTGCAAACAATCATTTAACTCTTTAGTTTCACAACTTTTTAGTTACTTGACAACTCTTTAGTTACACAATTTAAAACATCTATTACCTTCAATCTCATATTACCCAGTCCTGATAAACCTGGCTGGGGTTCGATCCTGATATATTTTCCTCTGAGTACTTGACTCACGAATGTCTCTTAATGTTCGACTATTGTTTATTGACTACAGTTCTTCTTTTAATGCTATTTTTCTGAGCAAACTCATCACTGAACTCTGGACCCTGGGAATTTGTGCCTTTCTCTGCAACTGGATCCTTAACTTTCTCATCAATAGACCACAATTGGTTATAATAGGCAACAACACCTCTGCTACATTTATGCTATACATTTGTGCGCCATGAGGTTGTGACCATAGCCCTCTACTCTGCTCTCTGTACACTCATGACTGTGTGGCCAGATTTAGTTCTAACTCCATCTACAAGTTTGCAGATGATACCACTGTAGTGGGCCACATAAATAATGATGAGTTGGAGTACAGAAAGGAGAGCATTGTGTCTGGATGAAGAACAACTGTTCTGCACATGACTGCAAGAATGACTGCAGAGAGTTGTGGATAAAGCATGGCATGTCATGAAATCCAACTTCCCATCTATAGATTCTGTCTATACTTCTCACTACCTCAGTAAAGCTGCCAGCGCAAGCAATCACACTGCCCACCCTGGACATTTTCTTTCCTCCCTCCTCTCATCAGGTGGAAGATATGAAAGCCTGAAAGAATGTACCACGAGGCTCACAGAACATTTCCACCTATTTATTAGACTCTTGAAAGCACCTCTTGGACAATAAAAGGGACTCTTGACAGGAAAATCTACCTTGTAATCATCTCACTCTGTATCCTTTACCTGCACTGCACTTTTTTTGATAGCCTTTAAACTTCTGCATTGATATTGCTTTACCTTATTCTGGCTCAATACTGTGTGTAAAGATTTGATCTGTTTAAACAGTATGCAAGACAAACTGTTCACTGTATCTTATGTGTAGCTTTAGTTTTTGGTTTGTTGGGTGGTAGAGTTGGTCTCCTGACTTGGTGTGTCTGTGTAGTCTTGTTTTGTCAGGTAGATTTGGTGCTTCTTTCTGGGGAACACGCTAAGATGGTAGTGCAATATTAATATGCAGCAGCCTCTCCAGACTGGATTTGGGGTTTGTCAAACATTATGTGGATTTTCCGGTGTAGTCTGTTTTGTCGTGTGCTTTTGTGATATCATTCGGAAGAACGTTGTTGCATTTTTTAACAGCATTGCAGTTGTGGTTTCTAAATGACAATAAACCAAAATTCAATTCAATTCAATTCTATTCAATAGTAAACCAATACCAGTAGCAATGGTTTGTTTCTGGAGTTACAATCATTGGTCATTTTGTAATATATTTTTGTACATTGTTCATATACTTCCCAAACGTTGCTTAGTTTCTATTGCTTTTACACAGCCTTAATTCCAAACCTTATCCATATGAGCATGTGTTTCCTTAAAAGCTTTTAAATTACTGCTGGTGTCAACCTACAATTATTTTATCTATTTGGTGCTTAAATTACTGAGTATTTATTTGAGGTTTGTAATCTATCAAATAGTACCCTTCATAAGTTGTCAGGTCCCAAACACCCCTAAGTGCTTGTTCTGTTTTCTGGATAGCATGTGGTGTGAAATTTACAAGCTGTCTCAGCAATATTCTCACTTGAGAGGGACCAGGCATCAATTAAACACACTTCCTTCATGGTGGCCCTTTGTTTTGTAGTTTTCCAACCTTTCTTCCCAGGCAGCATAATGTCCTCTCAAAGTATAATGGGATAGTAATATTGCTCTGGCTGCTACGGTTTCCACCTTACTTTTTCTGAGACTTTGCATGTACTGAGTAAATGTTTGTTGGTTGCATCTTGGGGTCCAGCCTCCAAGTGGCTCCTGTTGGATGTAATGTCCTCAGTAAAAGGTGGAATCCATCCCACAAGTTACTGAGTTTAATCTTGCAGAGAAATATCAAGTTTGGGTTTGCTGTGTGGGTCTACAAGTCCCAAGTCTGCCAACAATTCCCACCTTCACTCTAATATTGCCTCAACTTGTGAAAATTCCTCAGAGCTGTGAGTTTCAAGATAGAGGCATCAAGCCTTTTTGGTGATGTCCCATTCTCTCCCTGTCACCATCTGCTGCAAGCAGACAAACAAGCTGTTCTCTCCTACCTCAGTCCAAATGTATTCATTAACAGAAATTATTTATCCATTCTTTTTATCCTTTTATATACAGTACAATTTAAAGATTCGATGTGCATTTATTTTCAAAGTATGTATACAGTATACAATCCTGAGACTCGTCTTCCCACACACAGCCACGAATCAAAGAAAAATGTGGAACATGTTCAAAGAAAAACTTCAAACTCCCAACGTGCAAAAAAATGAACAGATTGTGTTTTTTTCATTCATTTTTGATGTTTGCACAGAGTGTAGAACATCAAACTACAAAGTCATCAATCAGTCCAGGAATGGTCCGTTCAGTTCAATAGTTAATATTGAAGCCCAAGTGCTAACTTCAGCCCAGTAGCATATTAAACCAGGTAATGGCTGCATTCTTCATCTTTAGCCAGACAGTGGTGAATCTGTGGAATTGATTGCCACAGGAGGCTATAAAGGCCTAATCTTTACATTTACTTAAGGCAGAGGCTGAAGGATTCTTGATTTTCCCTCTCAATGAGGGAATACAGGAGATTGAGAGGGAAAATGGATCAGCCACGATGAAATAACGGAAAAGACTGGATGGCCCAAATGCCTAATATTGCTCCTATATCTTATGGTCTATAAGCACTATTTGTAATTATTTCCCTTTCACTTCCAATTTCATCTTGATGCTTTATGCTATCAATATTTGAACTTTTCTTCTTGGTTTCATAGAGGTATCCTGCTCAGAAACAGACTCTTTAGCCCAGCTGTTCATGCCAACCAAGTTACATACCTGACTGACAGCAGGGGAGTTGCATAACTTCGCGTCCTTGCACAGTCCACATTATACCATAACATCGCCTGTTACAGTCACCCGGGGAGGAAGTGTCAGAAGCAGTGTGAGAGAAAACAGAAGCACAGGACTTATGCTGATTTTATTTTGTGTTTGCATGTGCTGGATCATAATGGCACACGGTAGCTTGGAGGTTAGCACAACGCTTTACAATACAGGCGACCAGGTTTCAATTCCCTCTGATTTTGTATGTCCTCCCCGTGAGCATGTATATTTCCTCCGGGTGCTCTGGTTTCTTCCCACAGTCCAAAGATTTACCAGTTGGTAGGTTAATTGATCATTTCAAATTTCCTCATGATAAGGCTGGGATTAAATTGGGGGTTGCTGGGCTCAAAAGGCTGCAAGTGTTACCAGGTTGGGATATGGCCCGAGTGCGGAGTGAGAGACGCTGTAGCAGGTCGATCATCCACAGACTTTAAAACGAACAGTGTTAAAGGGAAAATAAAACAATAAACGCTAGGCCACAGGGCCGTTAATTAAAACTCTCAAAAGGAAAATGAAGCTTACACTGCAGCTGAAAAGAACATCTAAGCAGTTAATGAATCCTGCTAGTCTTCAGAGTCAGTTGACTTGAAAGTCCAGTATCTCAGGAAAGGCCAATTGCAAAACAACAGCAAAGCATTCCTATGCTCTGTCCAAGACTTGATGAGCACTAAGTCAGCAAGTATGGAGTCAAATACTATCACAATTAAATAATAATTAGCTGACACATGCAAATTCACAAGTGCAATTGCCGTATCTACTGCACTGTCTAATCCGTGGTTGTGACAGCAACGGTCTATTCTACTCTGTATCTCAATAAGTACATAACTACTTGTGCTAAGTGTGACTGTATGCACTGTGTCCTTTGCCCTGGAGGAATGCTGTTTTGTTTTGCTGTATACATCTGCATGGTTGAATGAAAATATACTTGAATTTGACATAGTACCTGTGTTTGGTTCTTATTTCTCTATAGCGTTTCTGTCCATATACCTATCCAAATACTTTCTAAATATTGAAATTGTTCCCACCTCTATCACTTCTTCTGGAAGCTTGTTCCACATACCTACCATCTTCTGTTTGAAAATGTCTGCTTTACATCTCTTTTAAATCTTTCTTGTGTTAAATCTACATTGTCCAGCTTCAGCCTTCCCATCTTTGTTACATTGAAACATAGAAAAACTGCAGAACAATACAGGTCCTTTGGCCCACAAAGTTGTGCAGAACATGTCTCTACCTTGGAAATTACTAGGCTTATCCATAGCCCTCTATTTTTCTAAGCTCCATGTACCTATCCAAAAGTCTCTTAAAAGACCCCATCGTATCCGCCTCCACCACCGTTGCTGGCAGCCCATTCCATACACTCACCACTCTCTGAGTAAAAAACTTACCCCTGACATTTCCTCCCCAGCACTTTAAACCCGTGTCCTTTTGTGGCAACCATTTCAGCCCTGGGAAAAAGCCTCTGACTATCCACACAATCAATGCCTCTCATCATCTTATACACCTCTATCAGATCACCCCTCATCTTCCATCACTCCAAGGAGAAAAGGCTGAGTTCACTCAGCCTGTCTTCATAAAGCATGCTCCCCAATCCAGGCAACATCCTTGTAAATCTCCTCTGTACCCTTTCTATGGTTTCCACATCCTTCCTGTAGTGAGGCAACCAGAACTGAGCACAGTACTCCAAGTGGACCTGACCAGGGTCCTATATAGCTGCAACATGACCTCTCGGCTCCTAATTTCAATTCTACGATTAATGAAGGCCAATACACAATATGCCTTCTTAACCACAGAGTCAGCCTGCGCAGCTGCTTTGAGCATCCTATGGACTCGGACCCCAAGATCCCTCTGATCCTCCACACTACCAAGAGTCTTACCATTAATACTATATTCTGCCATCATATTTGACATACCAAATGAACCACTTCACACTTATCTGGGTTGAACTCCATCTGCCACTTCTCAGCCCAGTTTTCCATCCTACCAATGTCCCACTGTAGCCTCTGACAGCCCTCCACACTATCCACAGATCCAACCTTTGTGTCATCAGCAAACTTGCTAACCCATCCCTCCACTTCCTCATCCAGGTCATTTATAAAAATCACAAAGAGTAAGTGACCTAGAACAGATCCCTGAGGAACACCACTGGCAGCCAACCTCCATGTAGAATATGACCCGTCTACAACCACTCTTTGCCTTCTGTGGGCAAGCAAGTTCTGGATCCACAAAGCAATGTCCCCTTGGATCCCATGCCTCCTTCTCTTTCACTTTAGGTTGCATTTAGAAATTCCAGTTGGCGGACAATTTCCCTCCATGCCACTCTGACATTCTGGGAGATCATGTTCTTTCCAGATTCAGATTCAGTTTATTTGTCATTTAGAAACCACAAATGCAATGCAGTTAAAAAAATGAGACAATGTTCCTCCTGAATGATATCACAAAAGCATATGACAAAACAGACTACCCCAGAAAACCCACATAATGTTTGGCAATCCCCAATCCAGAGTCCGGAGAGGCTGCTGCGTATTAATATCGTGCTACCATCTTAGCGTGTTCCCCAGAAAGGAGCTCAAACTCACCAGACAAAACAAGAACAAAAACTAAAGCTACAAGACCTGCACAAAACCATATAGTTACAACTTATAGTTACAACAGTGCAAACAATAGCATAATTGATAAAAAAAAATCAGACCATAGGCACAGTAAAAATAGTCCAAAGATGTTAAAAGACTATAAGTTCAAAAGAAATCACCACACAGTTTCCACAAGACCCCAGGGTCCCGACAGACTTGCCATCCCACGCCGGCGGCAGAAGGGAATACCCCCGCTATGGACTTCCAAGGCGCCACCTGACTCAGCCTCACAGACGCAGCACACTATGAAAGCGACCTGACCCCAGCGGACTCCGAGTCCGTCGAACCTTCTAGCCGATGACCATCCCCTCCGGCACAGCTTCTCTGAGCACCATCCTCTGCCAAGCATATTAAGACAGCCCCGCCAATGGCCATCGGCAACACGACCCCGAGGTCTGGGGGCCTGTTCTTCCCAGCAGAGATTCGGACCTCACAGCAGCAGCAGCAATGAAGAAGGTCTTCCTGGGGATTTCCAGATGTTCCTCCGTGCTCCCATGTCTGTTTTCAATCGATTATGATTGCGCACGGCACCTCACTTCACAAATAACAGATAATCAGCTCCCGAGTGGCCACTGCAAGCTGCGTCACACCGCCATCTTGGCATACTTGGCAGCTTACAGCAGTGGTTTGCCATTGCCTTCTGCCGGGTGAGCTTAAGGAGTTCACCACCTCTTGCAGTGGATGACCAGGACACCATTTTGCACTCCACCAATGCCTGCTGGCCTGACTTCTTGACCGTTGGACCATTGATCGGTCTCCTCTGCTCCAAATGCCAGGTCCAGACTTCACACCCTGGGATATGCAAATCCCTTACCTCACCGAGGGTCGAAGACCCATCGGCTAGCCTCACCTGATTTGGCCCGTCTGCCGAGATGGTTTACCGGTGTGTGGCCACTGCACGTGTTACAGCTACTTGGAGCCACAGGTGGGAGCTGAGCGCCAAGTGGGGACTAAAGGTGGATGAGCTGCCCTAAAAAAGAGCACGGCAAGCCCCCACCAGAGGTGCTACCCCTCCCTAGACACCCCATATACCCCCATGCCTCCTTACTTTCTCAATAAGCCTTGTTGTTCTGTGGTCTGAGCCCTTATACATGCTCCAGTTCTTCTGAACAATCTCCAAAGCTGGATGACATCAGATGAATGGCCGCTTATGGAAACCTGGTTTACAATTGGTTTTTGGATGACTTCAGGCTAAGTATACTTAAACTACCTTTTTTTAATAGGGTTTTTTTTTAAATTATGCATTCACTAAAGCACCTGAAGAAAAGGTTAGATGTTTGTTGCTTCATAGACAATTGCAATTGATCGCAGCAAATAGAAATGGTGCTGCCTTGTCCAGAATTCCCACATCTGGCAAATCCTAAACTCCCCACTCCACCCATGCAATATTCAGTAAATATGGTGGACTGTTGTTACTCTCTTTGCTGCAACATCAACAGAATGCAGGCTGCATTCTGATCAAATGCAAAACAAGTGAATCTGCAGTGGGTGTTTATACATTCATAATACCAAACCACTTTTTGTCAGTATGCAACTCAGGTCTGCAAATCCTTGCTTCTTGTAGTCACATTATGTTGTGCTTTTTTTTATCATGGTACCCCGTGTTTATTCTTCAAATTACAGTTATTGCTGAGCCTCATATTTGAATCCTGGCAGAAATTAACTTCCAATGAAAATTTGATCAGAGCTGTCGGTAATACAAAAGAAAATTATTATCATTTCTTTTGTCCTTGTATTACAATTTCTTGTTTGGGAATAAGTTCTCAGCTATTTCGAAGAATCAGGAAGCATTTTTTGTATTGTTTCTGGAACAATATTGCAGTCCTGATGTCATAAATACCTCCCTCATAAACTACACAATGTACCTATCAAATATAATGGTTTAAAATTGTTTGAACACAATAGAATGGACAGCAGTATCACTATTTGTATTTAATTGTGTTGTAAATGAATTGCAAGAATGCACCTGAAAGCAATAGACAATTCTGTGCTTTTAAATCTTGATGAAGTGTCTCTTTCAGAATGTTAACCTTTTCATTTTACATGGTGCTTGATATCCTGTAATATTTGTTTGTGTATTACTTGTATATTTTTAGTTCTGCAGTAGTTTCCCTTTTGTGATTATAAACTAAGTGGCTGACCAACCATCCCAACTTACACGGGGAATATTGCTTTACCTTCAGACCCATTCATATTAACTTTCCAAAACTAAAAGAAATTACTCATAATATTTAGTTCTGTTAAACTGGGCGGAATGATGTGCACTCCTGATTGGATGCAGAACTCTTTACGGTGGTGGGCTCCTGCTTCTGGAGCTTGCCGACCAGCCGTTTGTCAATATCTCCGGGAGCATTTTGGAAAACGTGCCTAAGGGGTACAATTTAGTGCGGCCCATGGACAAGTGGGGATCCCTTTCAGCAACCAAGGCTTCATGGGAGAATGGAACATCGCGACATCTGTTGTAGGCCTCAAAGAGCCATTTGTTGGTCTCCCCTCTTGCTGTGGAAAGGGTGACACCTCTCTCTCCCGTGTTAAGTGATAGAAACTGTGGCATATTGAATTGTTGGGTGAACATTAGATTTTGTTGGACTGCAGATCATGGTCTGACTTTGGGGGCTTGCTACTGCTTGCTTGGTGGGTGGTAGGTGCTGCTGCTTTCTGCTGAAGCAAGAGGAGGGGGCAGAGTTGATACTTTGCTGTTGCTTGTATGTGGAGGGAGGGGAGTTTCAGTTTCTATCTTTTTTCTGTCATTCATTCTTTGGGGTTTTCTTCAGTTTTGTGGACGTCTGCAAAGATTAACAATTTCAGGTTGGATACTGTTTACATTCTCTGATATTAAATTGAACCATTGAACCACTGCAGGTTCTTGAAGCATGATGGAATTGTTAGGGGTGATCTTCAATATCAATTATCTAGCAGTTATCTTGGTTTTTGCTACTGATCAACAATCCCAGGTTAGCCTGGGTTGGACAATATTTAGGTACCTTAGTATAAGAGCAAAATACTATCACCTGTTATTTAAGGTTTAGGTAATAGAGGCAAAGCTTAACCATGTGGGGAAACTGACAGTAAAATATTTTTTCAAATACAATATGTTCATTGCATGCAAATTAATATCTTGAGTTTTGGCATGCTACTGTCTTTGACTGCCATTAGAATTGCTTTATATTTGTTACAGAGTACTATTTTAAATGCAGATTAAAGGATCAAATCGCCTTCCTCTGGCATTTTTGATAATGTAAAACAAACAAAACTGCAGATGCTGGTCGCTGAAGCAAAAACACAAATGATCCTGCATTTCTATTGTGGATAATGTGACTGAAATGCAAGCAAAATTCAAAAATCTTTTTGTTAAGGAGAAGAGAGCTACATCAGGGAATATTGGGTCTAGTTAATATACAAGTGATTGATATAAGCAGGAGCCAGCTTTCAAACTATTCCTGTTGATGTATTGATAGCAGTGGGAGATTTAGAAATCATAAGGTAAAGCTATGTACATACAGAGACTGTTCTCTATGGGATGAACAGCTTTGATATTACACAGCATGCAGTCTCCTGACCTGGTGGGTTAATTGTATGCTAGAAATCACTCTTGGCTGAAACACATTGGTAAAATTTATTTATTATTTATTTATTACTGAAAACAGTGGAATTCACCATCCTGGTCCTTCGAGCCACACTGCCCAGCAATCTCCTGATTTAATCCCAGCACGATCATGGGACAATGTACAATAACCAATTAACCGACCAACCGATATGCCTTTGGACTGTGGGAGGAAACTGGAACACCTGGAGGAAAGCCACGCAGTCACGGGGAGAATGAACATACTCCTTACAGGCTGCGGCGGGAATTGAACCAGGGTTGAGAATACTGTAAAGCGGTGTGCTGACCACTACCCTACCGTGCCACCCAAAGTGATCAAGCATCAGCTCAGTGCTGGTGAGCTGAAGAGCTTCTTACCATGATGTATCATTAAATGTTTCTGAATATCTTAAAAATTGATCATCATACTCCCTCACCTGGTTCTAGCTACCTATCACCCTTCACTTATCTGCTTCAATCTGTCATATACCAGCCTTTGTCTCCACATATCCCTACTCTGTTCTACTGTATCTGCCTAGCTCCCCCTGAGACCCAATCCTCTGTCTCAAAATTCCTTCTTACTTTGATATATTTGCTACTTTCTCTACACTCTCAGTTCCAATGTAGGACCTTGACCTGAAATGTCAAACATCTCTTTGCCTCAATGGCTTTTGCTTCACCAGTTTGTTTTTTGGCTCCAGATTCCAGCATCAGCAATCTCTTGGTGTCTCCTCTACACAGACAATAAAGTGTGTACTTAGTGTGCACCTGCTCCTCAATGTGTACCTTTGTTAAATTTGGGATAGAGCAATGTGATATGACCATGAAGCACGTCAGAATGGCTGCCAAGTACACAGGGAGCATCACGGTCAATATGGAAATAGCTGAGACAGGGAGTGATAACTGGGTTCCAATGAGCTCTTTGATGGTCACTTCTAGCCATGACAAGTATCACAAATATGATATTAGGATAAGTGAGTTCAAGGTGCTATAGAGATGTCTGAACTGTACCATTCTTCTGAGAACAGAGAAAATAATGGCTGAATGGTGCAGACATCTGAATCATTGCACATTTCACTGTTGTTATTTGGCATGATTAAAATGAGAAGGATCTCTGCAGCAGACTTATAGATAAACCTATGGGAGGTCCTAGTCACTGCTAAGCCACCTATGTTCAGTAAAATTAGTCCCTTGATACATCTTGCTATTGAGGGAGTGCAGCGTAGGTTCATGAGTTTGATTTCCGGGATGGCGGGACTATCATACGTTGAAAGATTGGAGCAACTGGGTTTGTATACACTGGAATTTAGAAGGATGAGAGGGGATCTGATTGAAACATATAAGATTATTAAAGGATTGGACACGCTAGAGGCAGGAAACATGTTCCCGATGTTGGGGGAGTCCAAAACCAGAGGCCAAAGTTTAAGAATAAGGGGTAGGCCATTTAGAACGGAGTTCAGGAAAAACTTTTTCACCCAGAGAGTTGTAGATCTATGGAATGCTCTGCTTCAGAAGGCAGTGGAGGCCTATTCTCTGGATGCTTTCAAGAAAGAGTTAGATAGAGTTCTTAAAGATAGCAGAGTCAAGGGATATGGGGAGATGGCAGGAACGGAGTACTGATTGTGGATGATCAGCCATGATCACATTGAATGGCGGTGCTGGATCAAAGGGCTGAATGGCCTACTCCTGCACCTATTGTCTATTGTCTATTTGATAGGTTGCATGTCACTTGTGATATATTAGCAATGTACCAAGGGAAAGTAAAGAGAATAAAATGGGTCAGGGTAGGATTAGGTACCAATGAATGTCTGATGGTTAATGTGGACTCAGAAAGCCAATGGCCTGCTTCTGTGCATTAACACTCCCAAAACACTGAGATTGTTCTTTTCAAGTTGGAGAAATAGTTCCACCTGATCTCTCTTGCGTGTCTGCCTACAGATTTTACCTAAGCCTTGGTAGGTTTCCATTCCTGAGAACTGTCCATAACCCAAGCATTCATAAGTTGGAACTGAATCTGCGAGCCAAGTTCACACATGGTAGACAGTTGTCCCATGTTAATAAATAGTTTGAAAAAGCATTTTGAATTCTGTTTTGTCATGCTTAATAACAAAGCTGATATTAACAAATTGAGCCCGAGCCTATTTCATGATGATATTCTTCTAAAACATTTTATTGTGCATTCCATTGATGGTTTTAAAGAGGACATAGCTGCTGGTCCAGATCCCCTGTCTCCAAATAGTATTCATAAAATAGGCATCAATATGTCGACCTTGTGAGCATCGTCAGTACCCTGTCCTGATCCAACCACTGTTAGGGAATATTTTGGAGATATGTGCATATAGAAGGTATTAATTTAAACATGAACAAGGCTTCAGTTCGTATTGTAAATGTATATCACATCAAAAAGACTGGTTGTCAAGATCATTCTGGTAATCTGCTATATTGGCATGATAGGTGAACTGTTGCCTGTGAACCTGGAACAAAGTTATCTTGGTGTGACTCTGCCCACAAAGTAACAGCCACGACTGATTGTTTTAGCTATCAGAGATTGAAGGGGAAAATAGGATATGATCAAATTTCTGGACTGTTTCATTGCCATCTCTGCTCAGTCTTGTAAATAGCCGATTAGGGATGTTAGATAGTGTAGCTGTAGGTACACATAAGTTAGTAATTGGGGAAGGAATCCAAAGTGAAGGGCATTTTCGCTGCCCTGCTTAATCAGATCCTCCTGAACGTTTGGCTTTCCTGGGACAGATTTCTGTCCAGGGGCCAAGAGGATAGTATGTTAGATAATATTCTGAACATAAGCAAATATAGCAGATATTAATTCAAACTAGAACCAGGCTTCAGTTCTTATTATAAAAGTAAATAAGTTTGGGAAGGTTGTAAGTAGCCTTTAGTTTTTATTGTAAACTGCAAGCAGTGAACTGAAGTTAAAAGCCCACAGACTAGGAGATATGTTTTGCAAAATGATGACCATGATCAAAGGCATGAACCAAATGTTAAGAGAAAAGGGTCGTGTTAATTGGCCTCCATCAGACAAGACAACATGGGCTAAGTCCATTGTGACTAAGTTCAAGCTGGCTAAGTTCCAGATGGATGTTAAAAAAACACAGAAACATAGTAACATAGAAAACCTACAGCACAATACAGGCCCTTCAGCCCACAAGGTTGGGCCGAACATGTCCTTATCCTAGAAATTACTAGGCTTACCCGTAGTCCTCTATTTTTCTAAGCTCCATGTATCCATCCAAAAGTTACTTAAAAGACCCTATCATATCTGCCTCCACCACCGTTGCTGGCAGCCCATTCCACGCACTCATCACTCTCTGAGTAAAAAACTTTCCCCTGACTTCTCCTCTGTACCTACCCCCCAGCACCTTAAACCTATGTCCTCTTGTGGCAACCATTTCAGTCCTGGGAAAAAGCCTCTGACTATCCACATGATCAATGCCTCTCATCATCTTATACACCACTATCAGGTCACCTCTCATCTTCCATCGCTCCAAGGAGAAAAGGCCGAGTTCAATCAACCTATTCTCATAAGACAGACTCCCCAAGTAAGGCAACATCCTTATAAATTTCCTCTGCACCCTCTCTATGGCTTCCACATCCTTCCTGTAGTGAGACAACCAGAACTGAGCACAGTACTCCAAGTGGGGTCTGACCAGGGTCCTATATAGCTGCAACATTACCTCTCGGCTCCTAAATTCAATTCTACGATTAATGAAGGCCAATACACAGTATGCCTTCTTAACCACAGAGTCAGCCTGTGCAGGTGCTTTGAGCATCCTATGGACTCGGACCCCAAGATCCTTCCGATCCTCCACACTGCCAAGAGTCTTACCATTAATACTATATTCAGCCATCATATTCAACCTACCAAAATGAACCACTTCACACTTCGCCCACACCTCAGCGAGTTCCACGTACGCCATGACACTGAACTCTTCTTCTGTTGGCTCCATCTCCGAGCTTACTTCTTTGAGAAGGACTCTTCTACCCCCACCGATGACCCCTTCTCCTGTCTTCAACCCTCCTCCTCTTTATGGACACCCTGCTCTGGTCTTCGGCCTGCCTGGATCTCTTTATTGCTAACTGCCGACGGGACATCAACCGTCTCGACTTCACCACACCCTATTCCAATTCCAACCTCACTCCTTCAGAACTTTTGCTCTCCACTCCCTCTGCACCAATCCCAACCTCACTATAAAACCTGCTGATAAGGGGGGAGCTGTTGTTGTCTGGCGTACTGACCTCTACCTGGCCGAGGCACAGCGACAACTCTCTGATACCTCCTCTTATTTGCCCTTTGATCATTACCCCACTAAGGAGCACCAGGCCATTGTCTCCTATACCATCACCAACCTTATCAGCTCTGGGGATCTCCCATCCACTGCCACCAACCTCATAGTTCCCACACCCCGCACTTCCCGTTTCTACCTCCTACCTAAGATCCACAAAACTGCATGTCCAGGTAGACCTATTGTCTCAGCTTGCTCCTGCCCCACTGAACTCATTTCTGCATACCTTGACACTGTCTTATCTCCCCTTGTTCAATCTCTTCCCACCTATGTTCGTGATACTTCTCATGCTTTGAATTTTTTCAATGATTTTAAGTTCCCTGGCCCCCAACATCTTATTTTCACCGTGGACATCCAGTTCCTAAATACCTCCATCCCCCACCAAGATGGTCTCAAAGCTCTTCGCTTTTTTTTGGATTCCAGACCTAACCAATTCCCCTCTACCACCACTTTCCTCTGTCTAGCGGAATTAGTTCTTACTCTCAATAATTTCTCCTTTGGCTCCTCCTACTTCCTCCAAACCAAGGGTGTAACCATGGGCACCCGTATGGGTCCCAGTTATGCCTGCCTTTTTGTTGGCTTTGTGGAACAGTCCATGTTCCAAGTCTATACAGGTATCTGTCGCCCTCTTTTCCTTCGCTACATCGATGACTGCATTGGCGCTGCCTCTTCCATGCATGCTGAGCTCGTTAACTTCATTAACTTTGCCTCCAACTTTCACCCTGCCCTCAACTTTACCTGGTCCATTTCCAACACATCCCTCCCCTTTCTTGATCTTTCTGTCTCCATCTCTGGAGACGGCCTATCTACTGATATCTATTATAAGCCTACAGACTCTCACAGCTACCTGGACTAATCCTCTTCCCACCCTGTCTCTTGCAAAAAGGCTATCGCCTTCTCACAATTCCTCCGTCTCCACCGCATCTGCTCTCAGGATGAGGCTTTTCATTCCAGAACGAAGGAAATGTCTTCCTTTTTTAAACAAAGGGGCTTCCCTTCGTCCACCATCAACTCTGCTCTCAAATGCATCTCTCCCATTTCCTGCACATCTGCCCTCACCCCATCCGCCCACCACCCCACTCGAGATAGGGTTCCCCTTGTCCTTACCTACCACCCCACCAGCTTCCAGGTCCAACGTATAATTCTCTGCCACCTTCTGCCATCTCCAACGGGATCCCACTACCAAACACATTTTTCCCTCCCCCCCCTTCTGCTTTTCGCAGGGATCACTCCCTACGTGACTCCCTTGTCCACTCGTTCCCCCCCATCCCTTCCCACCGATCTCCCTCCTGGCACTTATCACTGTAAACGGAACAAGTGCTACACCTGCCCTTACACTTCCTCCCTCACCACCATTCAGGGCCCCAGACAGTCCTTCCAGGTGAGGCGACACTTCACCTGTGAGTCGGCTGGTGTGGTATACTGCTTCCGGTGCTCCCGGTGTGGCCTTTTATATATTGGTGAGACCCGACGCAGACTGGGAGACCATTTCGCTGAACACCTACACTCAGTCTGCCGGAAAAAGCAGGATCTCCCAGTGGCCACACATTTTTGTTCCACTTCCCATTCCCATTCTGATATGTCTATCCATGGCCTTCTCTATTGTCAAAATGAATCCAAACTCAGGTTGGAGGAACAACACCTTGTGTACTGGCTGGGAAGCCTCCAACCTGATGGCATGAACATTGACTTCTCTAACTTCCGTTAATGCCCCTCCTCCCCTTCTTACCCCATCCCTGACATATTTAGTTGTTTGCCTGTTCTCCATCTCCCTCTGGTGCTCCCCACCACCTCCTTTCTTTCTCCCGGCCTCCTGTCCCATGATCCTTTCCCTTCTCCAGCTCTGTATCACTTTCGCCAATCACCTTTCCAGCTCTTAGCTTCATCCCACCCCCTCCAGTCTTCTCCTATCATTTCACATTTCCCCCTCCCCCCACTACTTAGAAATCTCTTACTATCTTTCCTTTCCGTTAGTCCTGATGAAGGGTCTCGGCCCGAAACATCGACAGCGCTTCTCCCTATAGATGCTGCCTGGCCTGCTATGTTCCATCAGCATTTTGTGTGTGTTGTTTGAATTTCAAGTAACTGCAGATTTCCTCGTGTTTGCACTTCACACTTACCTGGGTTGAATTCAGATAAGTTGTCACTGTTGTCAGTTAGTATACAAACATTGTCACAGGTATAGGCTATTAATAGTTTTTGTGTACTTATGATACTTGTATACTCAGAGACAGTCCTAACAACATTAATTTTGGGGGTCTGGGATTTCTGCACTCAGAAGCTTTTAGACTACTTGTGTGAATTACTTTGTGACAAAGATGTTTGAACATTCAAAGATGACTTTCATTGTAGATATGTAATTCAAAGGAAGTATTGTCAACCCAAAATGTTAAAGTAAGCAATGTCATTGTAAATACTGCAATTGTATTGTAGCTGATAGTTACCTTTAACCTGCACCTTTGGGTTTGTGAGCCTCTTCCGAGAGTATCAGCGGAATGATGCCGGCCTGTTGTGATAAGTAGAGATGTTTATATCACCAACTTCAATGTGTCTCAGGTGACTTCTTTCAGAGTTACAGACCACATTGACAGAACAATCAAGGAAGCTGACAAGTGCCTCTATTTTCTCAGGAAGCTAAAGAAATTTGGCATATCTCCTTTAACCCTCACAAATTTTTATTGAAGCACCACAGAAAGCATCCTATCCATATGCATCACCTCTTGGTATGGCAACTACTCTGCCTGTGGCTACAAGAAGCTGTAGAGAGTTGAGGACACAGTTCAGTATATCAGCCTCCCCTCCATGGACTCCATCTATATTTCTCACTGCCTCAATAAAGCAGCCAGCATAATCAAAGACCTAGAACATTCTCAATTCTTCCCTTCCCTCTACAAATCAGGCCAAAGATACAAATGCCTGAAAGCTCATGCCACTGGGCCCAAAGGACAGCTGCTATCTTGCTGTTATAAGACTGTTGAATGGATATTTTGTGTGTTAAGATGGATCCTTTGACCTCACAATCTACCTCATTATGACCTCGCACCTTGTCTACCTGCACTGCACTCTCTCTGTAACTGTTATACTTCATTATGCATTCTGTGATTGCTTTATCGTACACCACCTGAATGTATTGTGCAATGAATTCCTCTTTATGAAAGGTAGGCAAGTTAATCTTTCACTGTACCTCAGTACATGTGACAATCATAAACCAATTTACCAACTAAACTAGAATGTATTTTTCTTGGGTAGAATGTATTCTTGTGGGAAAATTCTAGCTGATATCAAGCTACCTTATCAATCCCACTAATCTTTCAAGCACTTGTTCACATTTACAAGCTGTGAATAAGTTGGACATTGGTAAGCAGGGGAGGACCTGTGTTCTGAATGTGTAGTAGTAGGTGCGTGGCCAAGTGGTTAAGGCTTTGGGCTGGCAATCTGGTTGTTAGTTTGAGCCTCAGCCAAGGCAGCGTGTGTGTCGAGCAAGGCACTTAGCCACCCACTGCTCCTGCATGTTTATAGCCCAGCGGCGGCGGTCGGTGCAGTATGGACAAGACAGGACAAGACTGAAAAATGGACAACCCAGAGTAGGAAAATGCTTAAGAATGCCCCAAACTCAACCCACCAAGAGGTCTTAGAACTGGGGATAATGGTGAGTGCAATGGTTTTTGTCACAGACTGTAGATTTGGAACAGAACTGAATAGAAGAGAGGTCCTAAATAAAAACCAAAAATGTTTAAAAGTCTCTGTAGGTCAGACAGCATCCATGGAAAGAGAAACAAATTTAATGTTTTGGGTTGAAGATTCTGAAAATGCACTTTGTCATGAATTGCAATTGTACGTTAAAGATATTAATCTGTGTATTCATTTTATCCATTACCACTCTTGGATGCACTGTATGAAAGTTTGCTACATCGATGGCTCTTCAACCACAACCCATATCCAGAAAGATTTACTATTTTGTATGTGATCACATCTGTACTGGAAAGGGCAGTACACATTTGACTTGGTATTTCATAGTCTTTTTTAGGTTAAAATAAAACAGTCATGTGTTGAAATAACATCCAGTGTTTGGATTCCTGGCCATTATGGCTATTTTAAGTTTAGTACTGCTCCTTTTACATCATATGTGAAAGATATGCAGTTAATTGTCTACTGTTTTCTCCCCCCCAAGAGACAGTCCAATTCAGTAAACAATTCTTGGCTGTTCCCAAGAGGCAAACTCAGCAGATCACACAAGCCTACATCTTCTTTTGTCATGGCAACAGCTACACTCACCGATCACATGCACGCACACTTTCAGACACCTACAAACATACAAAGGGTGTCTACCTCAGTGATTTAATAGAACCTGAGTCAGCACAGAAACGATATAAATCTCAAAGTGCTGCCTTAAATAGGAATATTTCTGGTACATTGGAGCAATCTAACTTACTAAAAGCACATATTTGTAGGTGATGTAAATCTGAAATAAAATTTAAAAATTGTGAAAATAGTAGTAGGTCAGACAATATATAATAGAAACAGTTTTAATGCTTCAGGCCATCATCAGAGGTCAATGTGACTTTACATAAGATACAGATTTTGCATTCTGAGTAATCATGCATTGCAATTCATTTTGAAATATTTTCATTTTCAACAGAATTACTACGATCACATTTAAGATAATTCTGTAATAAAGAACAGCCCAAAGGCAATCATAAAAAGTCAACTGACCAGTCCTAAGATTTGAGGAATCGCCTACTCATATCAAGAATGAACCAACATTTGAAGCTCAAAGTAGATTTATTATCAAAGTACATATATGCCACCATACAATAATTTGAGATTTGCTTTCTTTCAGGCATTTACAGGAAAACAATGAAATAGAATACATAAACCAAGTCTGACAAACAACTAATTTACAAAACATGATAAATCCTGCAAATAATTTTAAAAACAGAATATAAATAATACTGAAACATGAGCTGTAGAATCCTTGAAAATGAGTCTATAGGTTGTGGAGTCAGTTCAGCATTAAGGTGAGTGAAGTTATCCAAGCTGGTTCAGGACCCTAACGGTTGAAGGGTAAAAACAGTTTCAAAACCTTAGGCTGTGGGACCTAAGGCTCTTGAAGATGTAGCAATGTAGCAAATTGTTAATGTCAAACAAGACAAAATCTGCAGCTGCTGGAAATCCAAGCAACACACACAAAATGCTGGAGGAACTCAGCAGCCCAGGCAGCATCTATGAAAAATAGTACAGTCAAAGTTTTGGGCTGATACTCTTCAGCAGGACTGGAGAAAAAGAAGATGAAGGTGGATTTAAAAGGTGGGAAGAGGGGAGGGAGAAACACAAGGTGATTTGTGAAACCGGAAAAGGGAAGGGTGAAGTAAAGAGCTGGGAAGTTGATTGGTGAATTAGATATCGGGCTGGAGAAAGGGGGATCTAATAGGAGAGGACAGAAGGCCATGGAAGAAAGAAAAGGGGGAGCAGCACAAGAGGGAGGTGATGGGTAGGCAAGGAGATAAGGTGAGAAAGGGAAAGGGGGATGGGGAATCAATGTTAATGCCATCATTGAAGCCTCTTTCTCCATTTATTGTTAATGGCTTCCTTTGCTGATCCAGGTCTATCAAATATTTTTTAAAAATTATTCAAATTTATTTTGACTCTTATTTTGAACTTACGATTCACAATCAAGCTTACAAAGATACATTTATACCAAGCTTTGTTGATGTAGGGAGGGGGAAGTGGAAGGAGTTTTGTCTCTTCTAAGCTGCCCATTTTCTCTTCTGTGCTTCCGATGGAGCCTCAGTATCCCCCATATGTTAGAACAAAACTGTTCGACCTCTCCCCTGAAATTTCAGAGAGACTAAATTACAAATGACAATCATTCAAAGGATCACCAATGTTACAGCAAAGATGAATACTATTCAGTTTATTATACAGCATCTGTACTGGAACTCGGACCAGATGTTCAGTCCTAATCTCCAGCCATTTCCTAAAGCCACTAGAATGCTTTACTTTTTTCACATGTTCATCTTCATTCCTTTTAAAAGGTATTACATGATCTGCTCCCACCATAGAAGCCTCTTCCTCCATCGTTTGTTGTGGAATACTTTAAACCTATCCCATCTGATCACAGACCGATGGATAGAGTTGAATCCCAACCCAGATACCCTCATTTTATTTTGTGTATTCTTATGGCACAGAAGGAGAACATTCATCCATAAAACCTACGCAAGCTGTCAAAGAATACTCATCGGTCCCATTCCTCCGCTTATTCTCTCCTCCATTCTCTCTCACACACTACAGTATCCAATTAGACATGAACTTCCACATCTTTGAGATGTGGCAGGAAACCAGAGCACCTGGAAGAAACTCACAGGGAAAATGCACTAACTATACACAGGCAACACCAAAGATAGGGATCAAACTCAGAATTATGGTACTTTGAATCAATAGCACTTCCTTCTATGACTCTGTTTTTACCCAGAGATAAAATCCAAGCAGAGGTGACGACAGCGCTATCTGTCATCCAATCATTTGCTTGAAACATTAAGCTAAAATCTCCTTTGCTTCTTTAGCGGGATATCTAATCAGATTCAAATCATGCAGATTAATTTACTTATCACATATACATTGAAACATACAGTGAAATGCATTGTTTGCATCAATAACTGAATCAACCAAATGATATGCAGGGGATAGACTAACTAAAGTCTCTGCACAGATTCTGGCACAATGTTCGAAAGAACAATTCAAGCAACAGCATCAACACAATAAAGCAACAAAACAACAAAAGTAAAACAAATCCATTTCCTCCCTTTGCACCTACCCACTCTCACTTAAGCAGAATTCCAACTCCAGGACAGGCTGCCTCTGGAGTCCTTGGTCCCTGGGCATCTCAGACTCACAGACACTGGGCCCAAATTCATTCACAGACGTCAGACCTAGGAGTTTTGACTATCAGGTCTCGACCTCCAGACTCATCAACTTTGTCTGTAGCTTCTGATATCAACTCTAGGACTTTCTGATGACAGACTTCGAAGTTTGGGCCTCAAATTCTGGACTTGCATGATCCTCCCACCCCAGGATTTGACAACCTGGGAAACCACTGGTCTCATGCCCCCCTGCAATACAGAAGAGTGGAGGGTTGTTGTGACCTATATTATTCTAAATCAAAAATTATAAAAGAACACATTATTTTTCATTGTCACATTGCTTTGTATGAAAGACAGTTGTGCACAGGTTTAGCTGCAGCTTTCTTTCACTATGCCTAGAACACTATTCCAAAGTTATTTAATTGGCTGTGAAGTGCTGTGTGTTATTCTGAGGCTGTAAATGGTGTATACAGTGCGTATAATTAAACGTCTTTCTTTCTTTCACTGGGAATATATGCCCATCCTTTCCTTGATATAACATCTTGCAATTGTTTGAAGTGCAAACAAGATTTTTTTTTAAATAGTAAGTCAGTGTTTTGCTGATTTCTGCACGGAACATCTCTGAAAATGAAGCATCTGCCAAGAGAAGTGTTCATGGAGAATTTACCTTTCTCTACTGTTCATCTTTGATGTCTTCACTGCTTTGATCTAATAAACTGTTAACACTTTGCAAAGCAGAACCACAGCTGAACATTGAAAGTTGTAGTTTAAGCTGCAGAACCTTTTATGACCAGCACAGGCACCCATATCAGACTTGAATCAGATTTATTATCAATGACTTACAGTATATGTTGTGAAGTTTGGTGTTTTGTGACAGCAATACAGTGCAAAAACATAAAAATTACAAAAAAACTACAAAAAAATGGTGCATAAAAAAGGAATAACAAAGTAGAGTTTGAGGATTCATAAATCTGATGACATGCTGGGTGGAAGAAGTTGATCCTAAATCACTGATTGCAGCTCGTCAGGCTCCTGTACCTTATCCTTGATGGCAGTAACAAGAGGAGGGTGTGTTGTGGAAGTACAATGCTTTCTTGAGACACCACCCATTGAAGATGTCCTTGATAGTAGAAAGTGTTGTGCCTGGGATGGATCTGGCTACAGCCTCTTGGGGTCCTGTGTATCAATGCCTCCATTCCAAGCTGTGCTGCAATCCATTAAGATTTTCTCTGGCTGAATGTGTTCTTTGTGTTTCACAGATTTCCTATGATGATGTTGGAGGGAAACCACTTTAGCAAAAAAGACCTCTCTGGGATTGCTTTCCTGTGAATTGTTTAGAATCCAAACGGTTCACTCGTCAGAAATGCAGCCACACACCAAGTTTCCAGGCAGCAGAAGATGCCTGCAGGCACGTAACAGCTGGCAAATCCATCCTGCTGAACTCTCTAAAGCTCACTCATACATATGGGATCTATGTAAGTTGGTTGTTTATAAGCTGGGGAAGACCTCGATGGTGACAATAAACATCAGCATCACAAACAAGTACCATTTCTAATCACTTTGCTTTGGAATTGAGATTATTTCTCCAACTTATTTTCCCTTAAAATATTTCTTCCTCATATATTCTTCAGGGTAAGCATTGGCACTGCTTATTTCAGCATGTAGTGTCTTGTTCCTCAGCAATTTTGTTATAGTTTGTCAACCGCAGGTTATATCTGATTGAATAGGTCTGAAGAAAGCAAAGGAGAAAAGCAAGAAAATTGCATCCTAGACTCACAATGTCTCAAACATTTTTTTTCTTTTTCTAAGACTATTACTATCCCATTGTGTTCCTTAATTTTATAAATAGCAAATTGAGTATAAAAGCTCAGGAAATGTTAAATGAACACATTTTGGTGAGGAACCTCTAATTGTTTACATGAGCTCCTGAACAGGTTGATCTGATTTTGGTTCCTTATTATTATCGAGGTACAGAATTCACATCATGTATCCATTCATTGGATACTTTGTACTGTATTAGTGGGCTACATTAAATGATCTATGTATAATTTGTGAACATGTTTGTCATAGGTTTGAAAGATTTTTACAAAACTATTAGATATTGGAGCAAAATTATCATTTCCTTATATGACTCTGTTCTAGCCAAGAGCAGAACCCAAACAGAGATGACTACAGCCCCAATTAGCATCTGGTAATTTCCTTGAAATATTATGCTAAAGTCCCCTTTGCTTCCTTAGTGGCACATCTGATCAGATTCAGAATGTGCATATTCATTCATTTATTTATCACATATACATCGAAACAAACAGCGCTGTTTGCATTAAATAACTGAATCAACCAAATATTGTGCCATCGAGTTTGTCCACCATTTTGTCATGGCTGATTCAAGTTCCCTCTCAGCCCCAATCTCCTGCCTTCTCCTGTATCCTTTCATGCCCTGACTAATCAAGAATCTATCATTGTCTGCCTTAAATAAACCCAATGAGTTGACCTCCACAGCCACCTGTGGCAATGAATTTCACAGATTCACCACTCACTGGCTAAAGAAATTCCTCCTCAGGTCGTTCTAAAAGCACACCCCTATATTCTAAGGTTGTGTCCTCTGGTCTTAGACTTCCACACCATGGGAAACATCTGTCCACATCCACTTTACCGAGGCCCTTCAACATTTGATAGAAAATTTTTATCCCCTCTATTACGTCAAGCTATTGAAACCTAGTTATTTTGCTTTAAAATATTGTGCATAATTTGGGGAAGGGCGGCTGGGAAAAATGTAGAGGAGAGACATCAGAATGCTTTGGCCATTATCTCAATGTAATCCAATAATGAAAATGTAATCCAATAATGAAATGTGTAATTGGAAAGTCAAATTCAGCATCCTCTCTAGGACCTGAACAGGTTCTCAACTATTTTGAGTACGGCATATGGACACAGCTAGTGGAGATGCTATCTCAAAAACACAAATGACCAAATCTCAATCCTGATCCGTGGTAAAGTATGTGAGGAGATCTTGCATTCTCCTAGCCCGGGGGTCGGCAACCTGCGGCTCCCGAGCCATTTGTGGCTCTTTCACCTCTGTGCTGCGGCTCCCTGTGGCTTTGGGAAATAATTGGTCAGTATTTAATTAAAATGTATTTTATGTTAGTTTGTTAGCTTTTGAAATGTAATTCTAAATTTGAAGATTATGGTGATCTTGTACAATGTAAGTGTGGCGACACATTTTCTGACACATCCGAAACGGCTCTCAATTAGCCAGCATTCCGGCTAAGGGAGATTGCCTACGGGGGTTTGTGAGTACGTGTCTTTTGCAGCATCTGCGTCCATGGGGGCTGGGTTGAGGGAGGCTTAGAAGCAAGGCTGTTTAGTTCGAATAAAGTTATTCGACTGCAGTTTACTGACTGCCTGAACACACCGCTGCAACGTGTTTTTATCGCTATTAATATACGTCACCACTGCCAATACCTGACACCCGCCAGTGCGCGATTTCTTTAATTTTTCGATCCAAGGTAAGCCAACTATGGAGAATTCTAAAAAAAGAAAAGTGACTGAAGAAAACAGAACGTTTAATGATACGTGGACAGATTCATTTGCTTTCACTGTTGACGAGACTGGTTTACCGGTATGCTTAATATGCAATGAGAAACTAGCAAACAACAAAAAGTCAAATGTCGCAAGGCATTTCCAGAGTAAACACGCAGCCTTTGCTCAAAAATATCCGGATGGAGATGAGAGAAAAAAAGCCGTTTCGGAACTGATGCGGAAGGTTGATCTGAGCAAAAATCATTTCCAGAAATGGATGAAGTCAGGAAAATCAACGACATACGCCAGTTATATTGCTGCTCAGGAAATAGTCAGGCACGGGAAGCAGTTTACAGATGGTGAATATATAAAAGAATCTTTCATTAAGATTTCAGAACATCTATTCACGGACTTTAAAAACAAGAGTGAAATTGTGCAGAAAATCAGGGATATGCCCCTCTCTGCAAAGACTGTCAAAGACAGAACCATAAAAATGGCAGAAGACATCACAAGACAGCAAATTAAAGACATCAATTCAGCTGTGGCCTACTCGATTGCCTGTGACGAGTCTAAAGACAAAGGCGATATTGAACAAATAGCGTTGTTCTGCCGGTATGTAAACTCTGCCGGGCCACAGGAAGAACTGATTGAGTTGATACCTCTAAAAGACCAAACACGGGGGGAGGACATCTGTGAGGCTGTCTTGAATTGTTTAAGAGCCAAAGGAATAAAGACCACCCATCTGGTGTCAGTAGCTACTGATGGGGCTCCGAATATGACGGGAACGCACAAGGGATTTGTGGCTTTACTGCAGAAGTCGCTGGACAGAAAGCTGCTGACTTTTCACTGCATCTTGCACCAAGAGGCACTGTGCGCTCAAACATTTCCTCCGGAATGCACAGAAGTAATGGATGTTGTCATTCAGATTGTCAATAAAATAATGGCAAAAAGTTTAAATCACCGTCAATTCCGTTTGTTACTGGACGAGATGGAAAGCGCATATTCTGATCTCCTGCTGCACAACAAAGTCCGGTGGCTGTCCAAAGGGGAGGTGCTGAAACGCTTTGTCGCGTGTCTGGAAGAAGTGAAAACTTTCCTGGGCAGCAAAGGGCTCAACTTTCCTGAGCTGGAACAGCCAGAGTGGCTGGAAAAGCTACACTTCATGGTAGACATGACAGCGCACCTGAACACGCTGAACACAGCTCTTCAGGGGAAAGGACGCACAGCCCTGCACATGTTGGAGGATGTCTTGGCATTCGAGCGCAAGTTGACAGTGCTTGCCAGAAATTTACAGAAAGGCACTGTCTCACTTCCCCAATTTGAGAGAGTTCAAACAAGGTCACGACATGATAATTTCGGAGTATTTACATTCTGCAATCATCGCAATGCAAACATCGTTTGGGAAACGCTTCTGTGAGTTCAGAGAGGAAAAAAACACATTATCCTTCCCGGTCACTCCCTTTAAGCATCGATCCTTCCCTACTGAATACGACTGCATTGGCAGGTGTGAGTCAACCTGATCTTGAGATGGAACTGGCCGACATAGCCGACAAAGACATATGGGTGTCCAAGTTTAGACGCTTGACAGCAGACCTTGAAGATGTTGCCCGTCAGAAGGCCGTTCTTGCTCAGAATCACAAATGGAGTGATATTGAAAACCTTCCAAATCCGGACCAACTTGTGTTTGAAACATGGAATGCTGTGCCCGACATTTATGTAAACATGAAAAAGTATGCGCTTGGAGTCCTGTCGATCTTTGGATCCACATATGTATGTGAGCAGGTGTTCTCCAACATGAACTTTATTAAAAACAAACATCGCGCATGCTTCACAGATGACAGCTTGCGATCCTGTGTAAAGATGAAGGTGACGTCATACAGCCCTGATGTGCAGACGCTGTGCGCTGAGGTCCAGGAGCAGAAATCCCATTAACCAAGTATGATAAATATTTTAATTGCCTATTATTTTATGTATATTCATATTTTTTCATTGTTCAGTGAAATAGTCCTTTTATTTTTCAGGCTGACAGCTGGCTGATGATATTTTTGGTTTGCTGCTGGCGGAAAATTTAAGTTCGGCGTTTTTCATAAATACAAGAAGGACTCAAATAGACATTGAGTATTTTACTTAAAAGTAACTTTCAACCCAACGTCTTTTTTTCGGAGTTCAAAATGTTTTTGTTGCATGCAGAAATGTAATTTCGTTTTCTCTGCAGGAGTTCATCAATTTCATAAATGCAACACATTATAGTTTGTTTATACATAGCATAAAGGCAAAAAAAACGTTGTATGCAGTGTTATTTCATTTTAAATGTCAAACAGGTTTTGTGGCTCCCGGTGTTTTCTTTTCTGTGGGAAACGGGTCCAAGTGGCTCTTTCAGTGGTAAAGGTTGCTGACCCCTGTCTAGCCTGTGTGGACTTCCTCTCTGTGTCTCTGTCTCCGTGCACATCTCAAATACATGTTAGTTGAGGGGTTAATTGGCCACTGTAAATTGACCCTAGACCTGAGATAAGAAATAGAATCTTTGCACCTGGTAAAGGAGAGAATGTGAGGAGAATAAAGTGGGATTAGTGTAAAAAGATGCCTGATAGTTTGCTGTAAATTCAGGGGCTGGAGGGACCTCTTTTTCTGCAGTATGGCTCCATGATTGCAGAATCAAAATCTACCTCTTGTTTATTATTACAGTCATACATTGTGAAATTTGTTGTTCTGCTGCAGCATAAGAATGCAAGACATAAAAACTGACCCCTCAATGTGGAATCTGAATCAGATTTAATATCACTGGCATATGTCATGAATTTTGTTGTTTTGTGCAATGGTACATTGGAACACATAATAATAATAAAAACATATCAATTACAGAGACAAAATATATATATATATATATATATATACAAACACACATACGTATATATACAAACACACACACACATATATAGACAACTTTAACTTAATTAAGTACTGCGAAAAGGTATGAAGAAATAGTGAGGTAGCGTTCACTATTCATTCAGAAATCTGATGGTGGAGGGGAAGAAGCTGTTCCTGAAACATCGACTGTGTGTCTTCAGGCTCCTGTATCTCCTCCTTACAATGAGAAGAGAGCATATCCTTAATAATGGATTCTGCTGCTTTGAGGCATCACCTGTAGAAGGTGCCCCCAGTGCTGGGGATGATAGTGCCTATGATGGAGATCGCTGAGTTTACAAATTTCTTCAACTTGTTCCAGTCCTGTGCAGTGGCCCCTTACACACATGGTGATGCAACCAGTTAGAATGCTCCCCACAGTAAAAATTTGTGGGAGTCTTTTGTGACAAACCAAGTCTCCTCAAACTCATAATGAAGTATAGCTGCTGTCAACCATATATATGCTTCGTAATTGATTTACCTTTTCACTGTTTCTCTCGATGATGACAGGTGTATATTCTCTTGACTTCCCTTTCCTGAATTCCACAATCAATTCCTTGGTCTTGCTGACTTTGAGTGGGAGACTGCTGTTACTAAACCACAAAAAAACATCACTGTTTTTTGAGTTGCATTAGTGTTGACTGTTAGCAAGAAGACGTTATTACCAAAATGCTCTGATTCTGGCCTCCTGCTAAGGAAACTGAGGAATCAATTACAGAGGAAGGTACAGAGGCCCAGGCTTAGGAGCTTGACAATTAATACTGAGGGGATGATAGTGTTGAATGCTGAGCTGTAATTGATAAACAGCGTCTTTTACCATTGTCAAAATGCTCCAAAGTTGAGTGGAGAGACAAGTGAGATTGCATCTGCTGTAGTCCTGTTGTGGCGAAAGGGAAATTGCAGCAGGTCCAGGTCCTTGCTTAGGCTGGAGTTAATTCTTGCCATGCCAACTTCTCAAAGCAATGCATCACAGTAGAGGTGAGTGCTACCAGGTGACAGTCATTGAGACAGTTCACCCTACTTTTGAAGAAGGACTAATGCATAATATGGGTCACGATATGGAAGTCATTATTTTTTGAAGGAGGTATTATGCTGAATGACCACCTACCATCCTCAAAATAATCCAGTGTCTGCTCAATTCTATGACACTATTCAAAGAAAAACTTTTTCCAGTGCCCAGCATTATTTTTTCTTCAAATAGTTAATAGAAATAAAATAAACATTCAGGTGCTTCAAATTTGAAACAGGCCTGATATAATAGTTTTGCTTCACAATCCACAAGCTTTCCTGATTTGCTGAGTTTTTCCAACATTTTCCCTTTAAGTGGACCACAGCCTTGTTGTAGGGTTTGGAGGCTTGCCTGCCTCAATGCCCAGAGAGCTATGTTGGCTGGAGTCAGGGCTTTATGCTTTGGATCTTGGTAGGGTCACCCATGCCAAACAGGTCAATGGGTAGAGGACAGATTAAGAGTGGTTCTCCAGATTCGGGTGTTCAGCTCAGGGCCAACAACCCTGACTGGTGAAACAAAACTGCTGCAGAACCCTTCTTCATCTAAAGGCAACAGTAGTCCTGAGTCTACGCTCAGGACATACAGGACAGCTAGTAGTGAAAAACTACTGAGCTACTGACATGATGAAGCAAACCCCCTGAACACTGCCAGAGATGGAGGACCTTCATTGCCACCCAAATTACCATTGGCATAACAGTCAGCAGGTCTAACATTTTCAGGTTTTAACTTAAATAAATAATCGTCTTAGTTATCTCCTGCATGAAGGCTTTGATTTGTGAATATTGGCTACTGCCTTTGGTTATATAACAGAAATTCTGCCTCAGAAATAATTCAATTTCTGTCAAGTCCTCAGTCATAGTCTTAAAGGTAGAAAGGAATTGTTTAAATTTTATTCATTTTCCTTCTTGTACAAAGCAATGTTTACTTTTATTATGATTAGCAATGATGAATAGTGTGAAAAAGTGTAGTTAAGTAAGTATTTAGCGCTCAATTATTATGGCATTTCTTGAGATGCTTTTGGTATACTAGTCTTTTCAAATCAACATTTGAGTCATTTTACACATGCTGTGACAGTTTCCATTAATCATAGAACTATAGTATTGTTATGTTAGAGGAAAAAAGTAATTAAGGCCATCTAGTCTGCTCCAAGTTGGCATGGAGCAACTCCTCAGTCCCCACAGACCTGAAAATATTTCTAGTTCTTGTGCTTATGCTATTCTTCTTGAGGTCAATATTGTAAACTATTCCTTCATTCCTGTAGACAGTGAATTGTAGATTATTATCACGTTTTGAATAAAAAAAATATTGTCTTCTAATCCTTGAGTGAACCCAATTGGGATCAGACTCCGTTTGCATGTCCTAACCAGTCATGACCCAGCACACCACGGCCTGATCTTCTTTCAATCTCTTTCTGCTCCAAGGAGAAGAAGACGTTTTTCTCCAAACTAACTTGAAATCCCACATAGGAAATGCAGCATTAAAGCACAGGAACAGGCCATTTGCCCAACAATCCTTTGAACCATTTCAGGAAACCTTTTCTGCACTTCCATAGATCATATGACATGAAAGAAGTACTTAAGATCCAAAGGGGTAGATATTGGAGAGGATGTATCTGCTTGTGGCAGGATCTAAAAATGAGGACATTTGTTTAAAAATGAGCACATTTAAGGTAAAGGCGAGGTGTTTCTTTCTCAAATGGTCATGAGTCTTTGTAAAACTCTTCTCCCAAGAAAAGCAGATGCGGGACCTTTAAATATTTTTAAGACAGAGTCAGATAGATTCTGTCTATGCAAAGAGGTGAATGATCATTTAGCACAGATGAAAATCTTTGAAACTTCTTTTATCTCATTGAAACATAGCAGGACAGTTGTCCAGGTATTTCCACTTGTGGAAGGGTCCAAATGGAATATAGATGTAACATCAGGGGCAGGTCAATTAGAACATAGAAATCTACAGCTCATTACAGGCCTTTCAGAATACAATGTTGTGCCGACCATGCAACCTCCTCGAGAAACTTCCAAGAATTACCCTATTGCATGGTCCTCTATCTTTCTAAGCTCCATGTACCTCTCTAAGAATCTCATAAAACACTCTATGTATCCACCACCACCACCGGCAGTGTATTCTATGCACTCACCACTCTGTGTGAAAAACTTACCCCTGGCATTCCCTCTGTACTGACTTCCAAGCATCTTAAAACTATGCCCCCACATATTGTCCATTGCAGCCCTGGGAAAAAGCCTTTGGCTATCCACATGATTATTGCCTCTCATCATCTGATACTCCTCTATCAGGTCACCTCTCATCCTCCAAGGAAAAAGGGCCAAGTTCTCATAAGGCACAATCTCCATTCCAGGCAACATCCTTGTAAGTTTCCTCTGCACTTTTTCTATCGTATCCACATCCTTCTTGTAGTAAGGTGACAAAACTGAACACAACACTCCAACTGGGGTCTGACCAAGGTCATATATAGCTGCAACATCACCTCACAGCTCTTGAACTCAGTCCCATGGTTGATGAATGCCAACACACCACATGCCTTCTTACCAACATTGTCAACCTGCTCAGCTACTTTGAGTGTCCTATGGACTCAGCCCCAAGGTCTCTCTGATCCTCCACACTGTCAAGAGTCTCAGCATTAACACTATATTCTATCTTCAAATTTGACTTACCAAAATGAGCCACTTCACACTTATCTGGCGTGAACTCCATCTGCCACTTCTCAGCTCAGTTCTGCATCCTATTGGTATCCTGCTGTAACCTCTGACAACCCTCCAGACTATCCACAATACCCAGAACCTTTGTGTCATCAGCAAACTTATAAACCCACCCTTCTATCTCTTCATCTAGGTCATCTATAAAAATCACAAAGGGGAGGGGTCCCAGGGCAGATCCCTGCGGAACACCACTGGTCACTGACCTCCATTCAGAATACGAACCATCTACGACCACCTTTTGTTTTCTGTGGGCCTGCCAATTCTGGATCCACAAAGCAAGGTCTCCTTGGATCCCATGACTCCTTACTTTCTGAATCTGCCTTGCATGGGGAACCTTATCAAATGCCCAGTTTTGCATCCTATCAATGTCCCGTTGTAACCTTTGACAGCCTTCCACACTATCCACAACACTTCCAACCTTTATGTCACTAGTAAACTTACTAATCCATCTCTCCACTTCCTCATCCAGATCAGTTATAAAAATCACGAAGAGTAAGGTTCCCAGAACAGATCCCTGAGGCACTCCACTGGTGACCGACCAACTTCCATGCAGAATGTGAACTGTCTATAACCACTTTTTGACTTCTATGGGCAAGCCAGTTCTGGATCCACAAAGCAATGTCCCCTTGGATCCCATGCCTCCTTACTTTCTCAATAAATCTTGCATGGGGTACTTTATCAAATGCCTTGCTGAAATCCACATACACTACATCCACTGCTCTACCTTCATCAATGTGTTATGTTACATCCGCAAAGAATCCAATCAGACTCATAAGGCATAACCTTCCCTTGAAAAAGCCATTTTGACTATTCCTGATCAGATTATGTCTCCCCAAATGCTCATAAATCCTGCCTCTCAGGATCTTCAACAATTTGCCCACCACGGAAGTAAGCCTCACTGGTTTTTTGGGTTATCTCTACTCTCTTTCTTGAACAAGGGATCAACATTTGCAACCCTCCAATCCTCTGGTACTTCTCCCGTCCCTATTGAAGATGCAAAGATCATCACCAGAGGCTCAGCAATCGTCTCCCTCATTTCCCACTGTAGCCAGAGGTATTTCTCATCCGATCCTGGCAACTTATCTAAGTTAGTGATTTTCAAAATCTCCGGCACATCCTCTTTCTTAATGTCTATAGGCTGAAGCATTTCAGTCCACTGTAAGTCACCCCCACAATTACTAAGGCCATTTACCTCGGGGAATACTGAAGCAAAGTATTCATTAAGTACCTCCACTACCTCCTCCGACTCCATGCCACAAACTGCCTAACAGCTTCCTATGGAGGAACACATGGGATAAATATTCTTGGCCTGAAGTGTCAACTGTTCTTTTCCCTCCATATAAATGCCTGACCTGCTGATTTCCTTCAGCGTCTGCAATCACTTTTGCGTTTTTTGCATAGAGGGTGGTGAATCTTTGAAAGTACAGAGGGTTATGGGATGTTGACCATTGGGAAGATTTATAAATAAGATGCCACCATATCATATGTACATACCTCACTTAAAGTAAACAGGTAGGTAGACTCACATTTCCAGCTCCCCTATCTTTCTTTTAATTAGATTTATGTTTTGGAGTCACTAAACATAATAGTGATGACATGGATGGGATTTAAATCCATGTGTGCAAAGCCCAATGGATTAGCCAATGAGAAACAAGTACAAATTTTGTTAAGTGCATTGGAAGGAAAAGCATATAGCTTGCTTTGAAGTTTCACTGTTCTAACTAAAGCAGCTGAAATAAGTTTTGCTGAAATCATGGAAATACAGGAAAATTTAGAACCAAAACAATTGTTGATTGCAGAACTCATGTCTGAGCATTGTCAATTTTGTAATGGGTTTAATAATAATCCAACAAACAGTCTAGTTTGTGAAATCCAACAAAAAAGCATTCAAAAACTGCTCTGAACTGAAGCACAACTTACAGTTAAAAGAGCAGTTGAAATTGATGTATCAAAGGAAACAGCAGACAGAGAAGCAATTGAGTTTCAGTCAAAAATGAAAGTGTGCATGAACAAAATTGCACCATCTAAACAGAAATCTGCCTGGCTGAACAAACTGTGTTACTGCTGCTGCAGAGGCTCACATACACCAGACCAATGCAGATTTGGAAGCAAAACTTGCAGAAACTGCAACAAAGTAGGACAAGTATAAAGAGCATGTTGTGCATACGAAAATAAATAGACTGCGCAAGGAAGAGTAAAAGATAAAAAGTCATGTTGCAGTGTCAAAAAAGAGCACTAATCTGATTGCTGTTGATAATGATGAGGGTGACACAGGATTGGAACGTCTGGAGATTTACTATGTAAAAGCAAAAAAATATGCAAGTAATATGGCTTACACCAGAAGTGAACAGAAAATTAATTAAACTGGAATTGGCCACTAGCTTAACTGTTTCAGTCATCCCACAAAGTGAGTTTGAATGGCATTTCACAGATACTGAATTAAAGTGGGAATGACATTTGTAACATTGAAATGCAAAAAAACAAGCTCCTTTGGAGGTGTATGTGGTAAAAGCAAGGGGGCCAGCATTGTGGGGATGTGATTGGCTGAGACAACTACAAGTTCATTGGAGATTCATCTGCTATTTGCATGCCACATACCCTGTAGTAGAGTCGGCTGCAAGCAAATTCAGAAAGGTACTGGATGATGCCACAGCAGTGTTCAAAGACAGCATTGGAAAAGTCAAACATATTAAGGGTAAAGTAGTGTTAAATGGAAACGCTGCACCCAAATTTTGAAAAGCCCATTTGGTTTGTTACATCATATGTAACAAAGTAGCCAGTGAATAGATCACATAGGGGCTGAAGAATTTTTTTCCAACAGTGGGTGAAGTCCATGAGCAATGCCTTGTCCCAGTTGTCAAGCAGAATGGATCTTTCAGGAGGATCACCATTAACCCAGTGTTAAAAATACCCTCCGCCCAGGATAGAGGATATCTTTGCAAATCATTCTGGAAAAACATTTCAGCAAAGTAAATGTAGCTGAGGCCTACCTACAAAATGGAAGAGTCCAAGGTGTTTCTCATCATAAACACTCACAAAGGGCTTTATCACTATAATAGTCTTATTTTTCAAATAGCAAATGCACCTGTACTCTGGCAGAAAGCTATGGACCAGGTGTTGCAAGGTTGCCCTGGCACTCAGTGTTACCTGTATGACAACATTGTTACCAGGAGGGATGACAAGGAACATCTTCAAAATCTCAACACAGTGATAAAAGGAGTAGAAGATTATGGCCTCAGAGCATGATACAACAAGTGTGAATTCTTTAAACCAGGCCTCACTTATTGTAGTCACACCATTGATGCACAAGATTGAACACAAGTATGCTGTGAAAATTCAAGCAGTGGTGGAAAAGATATGTCACAGTTGTGGTCTGTTTTAGGATTTGTCTATTATTATAACAAGTTCCTGCCATCTTTAGCTATTGTGCTCCACCTCTTGAACTCATCACTACGGATCAGGGAGAAATGACAAAGGACAAAGTAGTATGGGGTGACTTTCCAAAATGTAAAGGAAATGGTAACTTTAGATACTGTACTCACACATTATTATCCACATCATCCAGTGAAGTTTGCCATGCACTGTTCGGGATGCCGACACATCAAGAAGAAAGGTGTACAGAGCTGTCAGAACCTCTTTCTGCAGTCCTAGAGTCAACTCCTACAATGATCACAGAGGAGGCTGCAGAACCTAAGATTGTTTCACAGCCACAAGTCTCACCTGCAAAGCAGAGTGACCCCCTTGTCAGGAAAGATGTTATTTGACTAAAATAAGAATCGACAGCAATTAAATTTTTTGGCTTGAATGGGACAATTTAAAATTTATTCTGCTGTCAATGTTTATATAGTAGTTGCATTTTATTGTATATGTATAATGTGTATGTATATATACACACATGACTAGAGAGTAATAATATTACATATTTGAGTTGTGGAGTTTATAGCAAAGCAGGGAGGAGTGTTTTGTAAATAATATTTCAGTAATATTTGAGAAATATTGTGAATATGTTGTTGATTAAGCATTCTTTGTATAAATAATTCTTTGCTGGTGATATGTAAAAGTACATAAATGGCATACGTCATCATGCCACCAAATCATACATCCTCAACTAGCTTAAAGTAAAAAACCAAATTAAACTCATATTCCCAACATCCTTATTTTCTGTTTAATCAGCTTTATGTTTTGGAGTTACAAAATATAATAGTGGGTACAGGCACAAAAACGATGAGACCTAAAGCAGATCAGTCATGATTACTTTGAACAGGGTTGAGGGGCTGAGTGGCTATCCCAGCTCCTGTATTCTTATGTTCTTCTGAATGTGGAGTTGAGGTTACAATCAGAATAGCCATGATCTTGCCAAATGGAATGGACTCAGGATCCTTAATTTTGTTTGACTGTATACCTGAGTTCTGGGAAACACCATCAAAGAGCAAAATGTTGATCTCTTTAGTTCTTTCTGATTTTTAAGTGAGAGCATGAGTACTAGCATGAGTAAGGAGAATTCTGGTGATTGCAAAGGCACGTGGATGAGTAATATCTGACCAGATTGATTGTAATCCAGAAACATGTAAATATTAATGGTAAAGTTTGATAAGTGATAAGTGTAACCTAAGTGGAAAAATTATTATCAGAGGAGGGGAAATATGTCAGAGTAAAACTCAGATTAATCTAGACACAAATTTTCAGATACCCAATATGTAGTTCACAGATATTATTTCCAATGCTCCCTTTAAAGTCTGGTTGCATCTGAGCCTTGTATGGAAATACCAATACCTATGACCAGGAAATCCTACAAACATTAATGGATATGGCCCAGTCCATCACAGGAAATGTCCTCCCCACCATTAAGCACACATACAAGAAGCACTTCCACACAACACAGCATCCATCATCAAGGACCCCCACCATCCAGGCCATGCTCTCTTCCCATTGAGAAGGAGGTAGAGGAGCTTTGGGTGCCACACCACCAGGCTCAAGAGCAGGTATTTCCATCCAACCTTTAGGCTCCTGATTCAGTGTCGATAACTTGAGTCAACAACAAACTGATTCCACGCACTATGGACTCACTTTCAAGGACTCTGCAACTCACATTCTCAATATTATTTATACCTTTTTTGTTATTAATATTATTTTTTTATTTGCACAGTTGTCGTCTTTTGCACATAGGGTGTTTGTTCTTGCTTGTGTATAGTTTTTCATTGATTCCATTGTATTTTCAACTGTATTGTCAATGCCCACAAGAAAATGAATACGTACTTTGATATTAAATTTACTTTGAACTTTGAAGATCATTGGGGACCTACCCCCCCCCCCCCCACAATTCATTAAGCACACTGGGACAACGTTATCCACATTCCCTTAAACTTGCCTGGTTAATTGGAAAAATTATCTCTCTTTTGTACATCTGAAAACAAGTGAACTAAAAATGTAATAGATGTTATATCCAATAGTCTGGAAAAGCATACTTTTCTGGCATCACCCAAATCCTGGGGTGCCAATTTTTGGATTTTTACTGTATAGGGTAAAGATCCAGGGATCTACAATAGTAACATATAAAAGGAAGAGGACACAACAAGTTGAATGTAGCTTTATCTATTTTAACATGACAAATTGTGGGTTGCCATTTTGAGGAAGGATGGACATTTAAAGTGCAAGATTTCACTGATATCAGGAGAGACTTGGAAAAAATAACAGGTTTTTCTTGTGGAGAATGCAGCAATTTAAAAGATAACTAGGCTTTCAATTATTAAAAAAAATATAAAAGCAAATGGAGCTGGATCAGGCAAACGGCCTATTCCTGTTTCTATTTCATACATTCTTTTGTGAAAAGCGATTAGAGTAAACTTATATTTGCTGTTTCGGTAAAGAGCAACTGTTCTGTCATTTCTTTCTGAGCCATCTTTTTTCGGCTCTGTTATCCTACATTTAAAGTACAATATAACATCTCTTATTTTAAGGTGTGAACAATTCAGGGCAATTTTAAATCTCAAAATTGGATGTCAATTGATGTTTGTTGAGATATAATTTTTTTAAAAACTCACAATGCCACCCTGCTTCCAGCTTACATCATAAAGAGATGTACCTTTATGACCAGAGAATCAATCTGTTCCCTGGGGATGAAGTATTATAATGAGACTGGAATCCAAGGTGGTCAACAATCTATGGCCCCTTAAAACCTGTAAGGTCAAAGGTCAGATCTTGGCAGCTTTAGTATCTTTAACCACAAAATTATTTCATTGTTATTAGAATTAGAATCAGGTTTAATATCACCAGCATATTTTGTGAAATGTGTTAACTTTATGGCAGCAGTACAATACAATACATCATAATATAGAAAACACTTCTGCGAATTACACCAAATATATGATTAAATTAAATAAGTGAGCAAAAAAAGTTGAAATGAAAAGTAGTGAGTACCGTTCATGTGTTCATAACCATTCAGAAATCAGGTAGCAGAGGGGAAGAAGCTATTCCTGAATTAGTGAGTGTGTGCCTTCAGGCTTCTGTACGTCCTTCCTGAGGGTAGCAATGAGAAGAGGGCATGTCCTGTGTGGTGATGGGTCCTTAACGATGGACACCGCCTTTTGGGTCACTGCTCTCTGAAGACGTCTTAGTTACTACAGGGACCGCTGCCCATGATGGAACCGATTAACTTTTTGAAATCATTCAGCTCATTACTATCCTTCAGGGAAGAACATCTGCCATCCTTAACCAGTCTAGCCATTAACTCTGACAATTCCATCCTGAGCAGATGCATACCTCTGTGACCTACAGGCTGTTCCCAGGGACACACAGAGACATCAAATGCTGTTGGAATTCCATCAGCTCACTGAAAGATGCTCTTTGCTACCTCAGTGCTTCGCCTATCTTGTGAACTACTATAGAACAACAACGTCTTTGAGAAATGTATTTACCTTTCCAGCACTGCTTATGTGTAGAACAGAGCAGGAGTGCATCCTTCTGACCCACTAGGTCACCCGATTTGGTGCCATTTATCAGATACCACTTGTCTGTTGTTGTTCTTCTATGCCAGGATCAGTAATGGACCCCATCCTAAATCTCTTTCTTCCCTCTTCAGGTCATAGATTAGACAATCGCACACAAATAAATTCTTAAATGGCTCTAAGACAGGAATGTTGGTTATTGCGAATTCCAGTGTCATTACGATTTGTATATAGCTCACCTGGTTCCTAGGAGCAGACTGGCCCTCTGGACACCAATAAACCTCTCTTAAAGAGTTCCCTGCCTGGTCAATAGTCCACTAATCAGGCTGACACCGGGCAAAACCAACCTGCAGAACAACAAGAATTCTAACCTTTATTCCATCACCAACCCCAAATACTCCTAACTTACAAAATGTTCTCAAATCTCTCAAAACCTTTGATTTTTGAACAATGTGTAAAGTAGCATTGAAACATACTGCCAACATGTTTCAGCAGCCTGTCTTCGGGTGTGTGCCTGTTTTGCCACCTAGTCAATCAATACCCACTGTATATCTTCAGCAATTTTGTTCTGTTTTCACTCTATCACAAAAGTTTTAACTTCCAATGACAAACTGTTATGAAAACTTGAAATGAGGGATGTTAACGGGCAGTGTTGCAGGCAGTGATCATTATCTCACAATATATCTGTTCTTGTGCATTTAATTTCCCATAACATCCACTTTCTGCGGCATAGGAAGTAATTCCTATATGCAGTTTCTTCCTTCAGTTATTGTTGTCATATGCAGCTTCCTCCTGCAGAGAAACTGGGTCACAGAGGACACAAAATTATTTTGAATGTCCTCTGGAAGTAATGTCTGTGAAACCTGCTGAAGTCAGTGAATAAAAGTTTTTTTTTTCCTGTTTTGTATGACTTCTTATCAAAAAGAGTTTGCAGTGATGACATATACACACTTGTATTTTGTACATGACGGTGGATTTTCAAATTGCAAACAGGCAAAAATAATCTTAGTGAGCTAGTTTTCCAGAAGGGATCTTCCAGACTTTTTGAAAGGACTGTCACATTTTTACTGCTTCTTTTCACTTGTGGGACAAATGCCTTGTGCTCAGAAATAATTAGGAGAAGTGTATTTTTTATAGCCAGACCTTATATTGTTCCTGATTAATGGCTCATAGAATAACACATATCAGGCTAGGAATTATTAGATACAATGGAATATTTTTGTGCTAGAATTGTGTTAAAAATGCAGTCGGCCAACATTATTGTGTCCCTGACCCTGTTCTGCCATTTGTAAACCATTGGTCATACATTGTGACATCAAACAGTTGGCATTTGTAGCTTATATGAAGTTTAAAACACAAATGGTGAAGGCCACTCACACCAAAGTACGCCTTAACTGATGAACTGTGGACTGCTTCAGCACAAGTTAAATTAGACTGACCACCCAGTTTCCTGTAATAAAGTCATAATTATAGGACCATAAGACATAGGAGCAGAATTAGACCGTTCAGCCCATTGAGTTTGCTACATCACTCTATCATGGCTGATATATTTTCCCTCTCAACCCCATCCTTTCACCTCCTCTCTATAACCTCTGTAATGCCCTGGGAAAGGTTTCACTGCTAATGTAATGGTTTCTCTGTAGCAGCAGTGTTTGGGTTATGACTAGAGATAATGGGGGCTTTGGGATGTGCAGCATCCAATGAGGGGACGTTTTTCTTTCTTGGGTGCCCTAGAGCAAGGGATTTCCGGGCTTTTGTTCAGCAGAAGATGGAGAGAGAAGAAGCCAGAATGGAGAGGGCATAGACTGCGGGACTGAGTGGATGTAGAATGGGGTCGGGTGTCGATGACGCCTAGGGGAAATCAATGGAGAATGAATGGATGCATTAGACTGTTTCATTAAAATGAGCTCTTTTCTTTTTGTTTTTCTTTACTAACCCTTTGTTCAAATTAAGAATTATAAAGCTAAATCGTTTAATTGCACATGGTGTACTGTTTATTATTTCTTGGTATTGATTTGTAACAGGGGAACACATCTCACCGCATCCACCCAAACAAGATTTCACCATTTTGGCAGAGGTGGCAACTGCCTTTCCCTAGTCTAACACAGCCTTCTGAACATGGGGGCTACACTGTTGATACCCATACTAATCAAAGATCTACCAAACAATAGTTTCAAATAGCATGGTCTCCACCGCTATCTGTGGCAATGAATTTCACAGGTTCTTCTGGCTGAAGAAATTCCTCCTAACCTCTATTCTAAAGGGATGTCCTTCTATTCTGGTCCTAGGCTCTCCCTCTATTGGAAACATCCTCTCCATCTATCTAATCCTTTCAATATTCGATAGATTTCAGTAAGAACCCCTGCTCTCATTCTTCTAAACCTGAGTGAATACAGGCCCAGAGTCATCAACTGCCTCAGGCAGACTCCAAACACACTTGAGTAGAAAAAAGTTCCTTCCGTCTGTCCCCTCTAAACCTTTTATTCCTTACCTTAAACCTCTATCCTCTGGTTATACATAGATAGCTCTGCAATGGAGAAAAGTTTACCTCTGTCTATCCAATTTATGCCTTCATAACTTTGTGTACCATCCCTCGCCAAGGTCGAAAGGAAACTAATCTAGTTTACCCACTCTCCTCATATCTGAGACATGCTCCATCCTAGGCAGTATCTTGAGGAATCTCATCCTATCTAAACTGTTGTGATCAGCATTCCATATGTTCTCTCTCCAATGTTTTACAAAGTAGTACCTTAGCTTCATTGCTCTTATATTCCTACACTAATGAAGACTAGCATCGCATATGCCCTCTTTATCATCCAATCCACCAGTGCTGTCATCTTCATTTATCCTGGGGCTTGAATGTGTCTGACAATTCTATTGTCTGTTCATAAGGCATTCATTTATATTCACACCCAGACCCCCTCTGTGGCTCCCTTGCCCTGAAAATTATGTCCTACTGAGCTGATAGAGAAAGGCCTTAGAATGAGTTACGCACTGTGTGACAGATTCCATTGACTGTACTTCCTAAAACTGGCATACATTCTCAGGGCATTGTGACTTCCTCAATGCAGAAAAACTGGCTCCAAATGAATGGTATTTTTTGCAGTTAATGTGTCACGGAGAAAACGTAGCCAAGTTGCACATCAAGGTGCAGAAAGATCTCATACCTTCTTCCTTCATGGGCAGCATGATAGGGTAGTGACCAGCACAATGCTTTAGAGTTCAGGTGACCCAGGTTCAATTCCCACCACTGCCGACAAGGAGTTTGCACATTCTCTCCATGACTGCGAGGGCTTTCTCCCACAGTTCAAAGGCTTACCAGTTAGTTGGTTAATTGGACATTGTCAATTGTCCCGTGATTAGGCAGTATTAAATTTGGGGACTTACTAGATGGTGTGGCTCAAAGTGCCAGCAGGACCTATTCCACACTGTATCTCAATGAATAAATAAATTACTGTGCCTTATGGGGTTTTGCAAGTAGTTTGAAGATCACCGTTACCTTAAAAATAAAAATTGTGCTTTATTTAATTAATTGATACCCCAATTTGCAAAGGTGGGATTTAACCACACATCACTGAATCATTATTTTAAGGCTCTGCACTGCCAATGCAGGGATTTAACCATAGGACTACCATACCCATTGAGTGAAGGTATGAAGACAGTGGACAAATGAAAGACTGAGTCAATCTGATAGGTTTTAATTCTGTGTTAGAAACATGGCACCATTTAGAATTGTGCAACATGGTTCATAATTTATCATTTAATTAATCTCCAATGATAAATAGCAAAGCAGTTTCACCTGTAAGTCTGTGATTTTCATTAACTTCTTTGTTGCTGGAATGTCAGGGAGAACACAATGAATGTCTCATTTCTTCTGCAAGGAAGCCAGCTGAGATTAATTCTTTAAACCTCGGTTTACTAAATCACCCTTACCAAAAATAAATTATAGTTTGCAAGGAACATATGTTTAGAAATTAATGATTAGCAATGAAATACAGAGCCCTATCTAATTAAAAGACCAGGGCTCCAAGGATACTCACTGCAGGTATTACAAATGTTTTCACAGAAGTGATTTTGACAATCCTCTTAGCAATTTTGACAGTTGGTATGCCCAGGGACATGTCTTAATAGTCTGTCAGAACATTTCTGGGTGTGGGTTGGCACCTGTGGTTGGAAAGACACTGTGCTAGATTGAGCTTGGCTGAATAATTTTAAATGACCCTTTTTTTTTATTTCGCCTCTGGTCACCACTGGCAGTTAATGCCTCTCCCTAATTGTCATGAACTGAGAAGGCAGTTAAGAACAGACCACATTGGTGGGTCTGGAGCTGTAAATAGATCAGTCAAACTGATTTGCTGTCAAAACCATTTCTGGATCATTTCTTGTTGCTCAGAGGTCTGACCAGGTATTTCTCACACATGATTGAGTTCCACATCAAACATAGACTAAATTATGTCAATCCACAAGCAACACCTTTCTCTCTGTCCAACGTGGTGTAACTTTGGCAAAGTTGACCAAGGAATGACAATCATTGATAACTTCTGGAACAATTCGATCTTCACACTGCAGAACTAGATTGGGATCCCACTAAGATACATGCCATGCTTAATGCTTATACCTTGATGATGCCACCTTTTCCAATGGCATCAAAATGCCACTCACCCAAAACCCACCAACCTGCCTCGTGATAGGGTGATAGACAAGAAAGGGTGGATATGGAGAGAATGCTTCCTATAGTGGGGGTATCCAGAACTAGAGGGCACAGCCTCAAAATTGAGGGGTGACCTGCTAAAACAGAGGTAAGGAGGAATTTTTTAGCCAGAGAGCAGTAAATCTGTGGAATGCTCTGCCACAGACTGTGGTGGAGGCCAAGTCTATGCGTATATTTAAGGCGGAAGTTGATCATTTCCTGATCCATCATTGCATCAAAAGATTTGTTGAGAATGCAGTTGTATGGGGTTTAGCGGTGATGGAATGGTGGAGCAGACTCAATGGGCTGAATGACTTAATTCTGCTCTTTATGTCTCATGGTCTTACCGATCCTCCAGTCCCTGAGCACCCAAATCCTCCATTATTAACATCACAATGGCAACCCAATATTTAGCCCAGAATCCTAACATCCAATCTTCAATATCTACCCAGTAATTTCATTCAACCACATTTCTTTGAACAATAGAAACCTGCAGCAAAGGCCTATGAATTAAAGTCTTAATTCAATGTCAGTCAGAACATCTGTTTGCATGCCCGGAAATTTGCACACCAAGATGTTTTTAGGATATATGTGAGGTTTGCTGGGACTATTCCACAGAATTTGGGAGAATTCGTTTTTAACTATTCCATTGCTTGTTTTGGCATATGCGTATGAGACTTGCATCTGTGCAGATTTAGTGTCATGCTGCTTTTAAGAACTTTGCTTACACTTCTGGTTGACTCAAATAGCAACTTAGGTATAAAATATTTTCTTCGCATCCTTGGCACAAATTCCCAATCTAACTTTGATTTTGTCTCCAAGTTTTGTTTGTTTAAAACTCACTTGTTCTCTGTGAAACTGTGTAGGTTTCCACTGGGGGTTCCAAGTTCAGGTGGGAGGTTCAATGACTATTGTAAATCACACCTCAGTGCAGGTAAGTTGAAAAATGTTAAAAAAGAATTTGAAAGGCAACTGAGAAAGAATATTACTGGAAAATAAGGAATGAGGCAATAGGACTGATGGGATTGTTTTGTTGAGAACAAGTATGAATCCAGGGAGGGGAATGGCTTCCTGCTGTGTTGTAGTAAGTTAATATTTTTTCAACTTATCATTTTCCTATTTTTGTGCCTGTCACAGACAATAGCCCTCAGATGACATAACCTGGTCTGAATTGATTACTTGCTGAAATTCAACTTGGGGCTATAATTAACTGAGACTATGACACAGAAAAGTGAATAAACTGACTAATTCTACCAGAATTTGTTTTTCACTTCTAACATCCCACAACAGAAGAATTGATGTAATATACCAGAATAAAAACACATATTCTCTACATATTTAACACTTTAGCATTCAGAGTCAAAGGCTGATTTTGCCTGTGGGATATAGAAAAATCTCTTTAAAATCTCCAATTTACTACACTGAAGACCATAAGACCATAAGATATAGGGGGGGGGGGGCAGAAGTAGGTCATTTGGCCCATCGAGTCTCCTCCAGCATTCAATCATCGGCTGAACCAATTCTTCCAGTCATCCCCACTCCCCTGCTTTCACCCCACACCCTTTGATGCTCTGGCTAATCAAGAACCAATCTATCTTTGCCTTAAATACACCCAATGACTTTGCCAAATTTAATTACAAATAAAGGAAAGTGTCCTGTAATGTAGCAAGTGCAAGATATTCCGAGGCTCTTCAGGACATAGAACAGAGAAGATTATGGCACAGGAACAGGCCATTCGGTGCACAATGTTTTACTGAACCAGCTAAAAAGCAAATCCAAAACATCCAAACACTAAGCCCTCCTACCTACACAATGTCAATATCCTTCCATCTTCCTTACATCCATGTGCCTATCAAAACATCTCTTATAAGCCCCTAATGTATTTTCCTCTACCACTATACCAGGCAGCGCATTCCAGGCATCAGTAACTCTAAGTAAAAAACTTACCCCTCACACCCCTCTTGAACCCTCTGCCTCTCACCTTCAGTGCATGCCCTCTAATATTAGACATTTCATCCAGGGAAACAGATACTCCCTATCTACTCCATCCATTGCATAATCTTATAAACCTCTATCAGATCTCCAGTCAGCCTCTGCTGCTTCAGGAGTGTTTATAAACAAAATTAAGACATACAAAAATGTTGCTGAGTAGATCAGTTGGAACATGTCTACTGCAAACATGTGTATCAATGATGGGGCAGATGAACTCAGGATGAAAAAGACTCCAGAATTAGAGGAGCTCGGATATTTTACAGGCTTGTGAAGTTGAAGGAGAATAAAGTGAATGGGATGTGTAATAAAGAAAGATATGAGCAAAGAAAAATGGTCTAAGATTAAGATGTTTCTTAACTGAGAGTCAATGTTGATCTACAAGCAGAGGTGAGGTGTGAATGATACTGTGAGGTAGGATGCTTGAGTTTTGGATGACACCAAGATTATAGAGGATGGAATGAGCCTGGCTGGTTAAGAATGTATTGGAACAGTCAATCCTAGAGGCAGCAAAACAACCTTGGAGAGCTTCAGTACTGGATAAATTGAGAGAGTGATGGTGTTGAGCAATGAGTTGTCCTTATGGAAACATGATTAGAGAGTTGTTGCAGGATATAATTTTCACATCATGTGCTGGCATAGGGAATTGCCCACTGCAGTGCAAATTTCCAGATCAATGTACTTGATCTGCAGTTATTCAATCTACAAGAAAAGCTGATGCAATGATATCTTCTTATCTGGACCTGACAACTGACAAGACAAATCACTGACAAGAGAAAATCTGCAGACGTTGGAAATCCAAGCAACACGCACTAACTGCTGGAGGAACTCAGTAGGCCAGGTAGCATCGATGGAAAAGAGTAACCATTTGACATTTCAGGCCGAGACCCTTCACCAATCCTGATAAACTACTGAACAGGCATTAAGTTCAGCTTTCCCAATCAAGAAAGAAATCTGTTCAATCAAGAAAGAAAGAGTATTTTCCAAACAAAATACAGTTAACAATGGAACAAAAGATTATCTGTATAGGTGGAATGCAAAATTAATGTTAGCCAGCTGAGTTATTATCTCACCAAATGGAGCAACAGCCTGTTCCCAATTACATGTTCATACATGCTGTTATGAAGGTCTGCAGGTCAGTCTTTAAATACTGCAGCTTGCAGGTTAGATGAATATTGAGTTGCATCACATGATCCCACAAGAGGTGCTTAGCCACGTCATTTCAAGCACATTTTGTGGCTTCACAAAACCCAAGATTTATTGGCTCACACACTTGGGTTCAGCCAGATGCAACATATTCTTTAATATCAATTTGTGTTTGGCAGTGATGAGGACATTTGCCAATGGTCTTTGTAATAGTTCTGCACAGCTGTGCAAATAAGAACATTTTGTATTATTGCAAAAAAATTTGATTATAGCCAGCAAAGTTTCACATAGAAATGCCACATGAGCTTGTTATAAGAATTGTCATCTTCTATGAACAGCTGGGAAAATTATCCCCTTTGTGTCTTATGAGATTTTGCAAAGACTGTCTTCCTTTTATGTTTTGTAATCCAAAAAGCTGCAATATTCTTTTCGAAGTTAGATTACTGCTGAACATGGGGAAGGGTTTCTGTGATTGCTTCAAGTTACAAGGGGCAGGAGTGTTTTAGATCTAGTTTTCTGCCTTTCTATCTGCATTTGCAGAAGTATTAAACATGGTTCAACCATTGGATTGCAGGAATATAAACCTCGGAGATATACTATAAAAAGACACAAAATACACCAAGCATTGCTTGCATGTACTTAGCACGTGCTTCATGGTTATTGTCAGCACGATTCACACTCCTACTCCAGAATCAAAGGAATTGTTCCTGTCTTAAAATTACAAACAATACACTGATCCAATGCTTAAATGTCCAACTAACATCCCATTGAATTCTTAATTACTGGCAGATGCTAATGCAGAAGACTTTCACCTAGAAAATGGGTTTATGGTATGTTTTTAAGTAGATGTGTATTGCCCCATTGAATTGAGGGAAAATGTCCTTTCTTAAGCTCCAGATCACTTAATTGTATTTTCAAGGTCTAGTTTGGCTCCTTTTTATTCCTGCAAATATAGGCATCTGCAGACCGAGTAATCAGGCTGATCCCCAGTCTAGAATGTGTTCCTCAGTTACCACTCCATTACCAACAGCCCAAACTCTGATCTGTAAATCCCAGCCACAGAATCCACAGTTTACATCTTCCCAATCTTAACCTGGTCTTAACCCAAACCATGATATATGTCCTGAGTACCAGTCTCAATCTTTGTGTCAGCTCATGGACTCTGGAGGCTTGCAAGTGTTCCGATTTGGCAGCCCTCTCCTACATGGGTTCTGAATGCCATAAATGAAGCTCAGTCCTCAAATCCAATGAACTTCAAAGTTCACCCGATGAGTAGATATTGTATCATTTAGACGCTCTGGAGGGTTTTGCATCTTGAGTTTTTTTTTCAGGAGGAACAAACTCCATACTATGACTGGAATACTTCCCTTTCTCCTATACCTTTTACATCAGGATGACTCTCAGCCTTCATCTGCCTCTCCTTGAAGGGAAGTAATCTAACTTCAGACAATGTAAGCTTGATTGAACTAGAACTTTTAATTGTCGAAAACATTGCACTGTTGGCTCAGTTGTAGAATTCCCTCCTACCACATGTGAGACATGAGTTCGATTCCCGGCCAATTCAATCAATTTATTTGTGTTGAGTTCTGATCAGCTCATTATATAAAAGTTTTGGAGAAGGAGGTAGAGGAGATTCACCAGGATGTTGCTTGGATTAGAGAGCATGCATATGAGGATAGGCTGACCAAGTTAGGGATTTTTTTTTTCTCTTCAGAGTGAAGCAGGATGAGAAGTGACTTCATAGAAGTGTAGAAGATAAGAGGCATCGATCGAGTGAATAGCTAGAGACTTATTCCCAGGGCAGAAATAGCTAATACCAGGGGCATAGTTTAAGGTGATTGGAAGAAAGTACAAGGAGGATATCAGAGGTGTGTTCTTTATACAGAGAGTAAAATGCCCTGCCAGGGGTTCTGATAGAGGCAGACACATTTGAAACATTTAAGAAATTCTTAGATAGGCACATGGATGGTAGAAAAATAGAGGGCTATGTATGAGGGAACAGTTAGATTTAACTTAGAGTAAAATGTTGGCACAATATCATGGGTGGAAGGGGCCTGTACTGTGCTGTCATGTTCTATGTTCAGAGGGTTGAATATGATAGTTGATAAATTAAAAGTTTCCTGAGATAAAGTCAACATGAAGATGAGAGAAGATATTAGAATATCTCCACTTTTAATTGTTTTAGTCTCACTGGTGAAAATATCCTGGACATCAATTAAAACATTTGTGCACCCCTTCTGGTCAGCTTCCTCGGTGTGTGATTTGCCCTGTCCTGCAAAAGAGAGAAACAATTTTTTTCAACTTAAAGTATCAGTGTCACTCTTATCCTAATTCATTGTTCTGCCAACAAATAGCGTCTGCTGCTGAAAACATCATAACAAGCAAGCAGAGCTAAGCCATTCCACTGCATGACTCAGTGGCATTTATAATTCACACAATGTGATCCACAGATTTCTTTACAAAGTTATAGTCATTTGCTCCATAAGAATTGAGAGTACAGTGTATAACTGTATCAATTGCCCCAGGCACCTACTTTGCTGATAATTTTTTTTAAGATGCTGAAAGGAAGTAATTGTCCTCCCTGTAGTAATATGGTCATCTCTGATGGAGGCAATATTTTAAAAACAAGGTTCAGATTCACATTCAGATCAGTTTATTCTATTTTACACCAGGGTGCAATGCAATTCATTTCCTGTGTGAAGCTCACAGATTAAGCAGCACACATGGTAATAACAAAAACAACAATAGATATAGCTACAGGCACAATACAAAGAATAAGGCCATAAGACATTTGAGCAGAATTAGGCCATTTAGCTCATCAAGTCTTCTCTGCCTTTCTATCCTGTCTGATTTATTATCCTTCTCAACACTATTCTCCTGCCTTCTCCCTGGTAACGCCTGACAGCCTTACTAATCAAGAACCTATCAGCCTCCTCTTTAAATACCCAATGACCTGATCGCCATAGCCACCTGTGACAATAAATTCCACAGATTTACCACCCTCTGGCTGAAGAAATACCGGTTTAACATCCTCCTATGAATGATACAAAGGTAATGCAGAGAAAGAAAAAAAATAGTGATTGTAAATGCTACAAAGCCCAAAAAAGGTTGAAGTGCCAGTTAAGCCAGGATCCTTAAAGTCAAAAATTGGATGATGAATTTACAGTGTTCTTTGAAGAAAATGAATGTACCTCTCTGAGTTGGCACTGAATACCTTTGGAGAAATGTAAGCCTGATATAAAAAAAAAGTAAAAATTGGATTGTGGAGAAACCAAATTTACTGTGACATATTGAACATCTATTGAAAGTGGGAAAATGCAGCAAGATTCCAAATGATGAATATTTAAAATATTTTGCCAATGAAACAAGCAACACAATAGAGCTAAGGAAATATTAAAAACTTATTTACAAATAGTTCCTTACTATCAAAATGTGCAGTATGTTACAGACCATATGGCCAGCCTATTTTCCATGAAAGCAAAATGTCAGAGTTAATGTAATAGTTCAGTTTGTCTCCAGCTCCTGGCTACAGAATAACTTTGGCTGACGTTAAGACTCAAAAAAAATAAGTACAAATTGGAGTCAGCTCGAGATTGTCACAAAGCCATATGATTGCTCAAATTTTGAGGCTTATTTCTCTGTCATTTCCATTTCTTTGATCTTTTAAATTTAGCTCCTGCATTCTGTAGAAGTATTCAAGTATTGTATTTCTCAAGTTTACTGAGGGATGCAACATAGTAAAGAAACAGCCCTTTCAGTCTACCAAGTCCACACTAACCACACTAATCTCATTTTATTTACCCACATTTTCATTAGCTCTCCACTGATTATACCACCCACTAGCTCAATAGGAAACATAATGACTAATTAACCTACCCACCTGTATGTCTTCAGGATGTGGGAGCAACTGTAGGAAGCTGACTCAGTCACGGATAGAACGTGCAAACTCCATGCAGGCAGAACCCAAGGTTAGGATTAAACTCAGGCCTCAGCTCCACAAGCTGTGACACTAACAGTAACATCTAAGTTTTTGATTACTACCCTCCAAAAACCACAACCATTTTCATTTTTGCAATCTATGATCCCAAACACTGTGTGCGTTTTCCCCATGATGCTAACTGATTTCAGAATTTCCAGTGCTCCTGATACCAAAGTCCATCAAATTCTTTTATACGAAGGGCTGTCACCCTCCCCTCAGAATTTGGAATTTCACTTTTTGGTCCATCATTGCCCCAGGCTGTGAAACAAGCTGAAATCTCCTGGTGAAACCACAAGTTATTGCAGCAATTAAAACTGAAGATGACTTGCTTGCACATTGGTGTTGTGGGTTCTCAAGTGACTGATGGGGCCAATATGGAAACTGTAATTTTTTTCCACTGACAAGGTAGGTGGGGGCAGACAGAAAGGGTCAGTTGATACTTTCTGGTGTGGTCCATCATCTCTGCCCTGAAGGGTTTGGGTACCATCTGATTTCTTCTGTACCATTCTGAGTAGTCACAGGCAGTGATTACCAGAGGTGAGTTTGAATATAGCGTGTCATCAAGGATCTTTGAACATATCCTTGAATCCTTTCTTCCATCTTCCTATGTTTTCATGATAGAATACAGGGCCCATCTCAGATTCTGGTTTGATTAATTTATTTACCATATTTACATTGAAGTATACAGTGAGATGTGCTATTTGCATTAGCAACCAACACATCTAAAGATGTGCATTGGACAGCCCACAAGTGTCACCACACGTTCTGGATCCAATATGGCATTGTCACAATGTTCAGCAGAGCAACACAAACAACAAGAACAGCAGCAAAACAAAGCTAAATAGTTTTCTTCCCTGCTCTCACTCACCATCCCTCTCAGAAACATGTAAGCGGGTCTCCAAATGCAGGACAGTTCACCTTCAGGCTTCCAATCTGCAGTCCCTGGTCCGGACTGACAGACTCGCAAATATCTGGACTCTCATGACCCAGAGGCCTTGAACATCAGGTCTCAACTCGAGACTCACTGCATTGACCCCAGGACTCGAGGATCACAGTTTGGCACTGGAGTCTGGGCTTGCAAATCTATCAAATCTGTCTATTACATGCTTCTCACATCATTTCACAGTTTCCATATTGGCCCCATCAGTCACTTGAGAACCCACAACACCAACGTGGATGAGGATTTTCCTATCCTCATCACATTCTACAGGGTTGTATTGAGAGCATCCTGAGCAGCTGCATCACTGCCTGGTTTGGAAATTGCACCATCTCAGATCGCAAGACCCTGCAGCGGTTAGTGAGGTCAGCTGAGAAGATCATCGGGGTCTCTCTTCCCGCCATTACGGACATTTACACTACACGCTGCATCCACAAAGCAAACAACATTATGAAGGACACCGCGCACCCCTTATACAAACTCTTCTCCCTCCTGCCCTTTGGGAAAAGGCAACGAAGCATTCGGGCTCTCATGACCAGAATATGCAACAGTTTCTTCCCCCAAGCAATCAGACTCCTCAATACCCAGAGCCTGGACTGACACATTACTGCCCTATTGTCCTGTTTATTATTTATTGTAAAGCCTGCAATATTTTGTGCACTTTATGCAGTCCTGTGCAGGTCTGTAGTCTGGTGTAGTTGTGTTTTTTTTCTCTGTGTTGTTTTTTTTTACGTAGTTCAGTCTAGTTTTGTACTGTGTCATGTAACACCATGATCCTGAAAAACGTTGTCTCATTTTTACTATGTCCTGTACCAGCAGTTATGGTCGAAATGACAATAAAAAGTGACTTGACTTTTATTTGTAGGTTAGCATGCATGTGGCTCAGCTTTGCACCTTCATTTCATTTTTAAGCATATCTTGTGCAGACATTATTAATTCACATTTGCTCCCTAGCTTAATAGTACCAGTAGGCAAAGCGATGTGTCAGAGCATGAAGTAATAGAAAGATTCAGATGAAGTGTGAAAGCTACAAGAGACTGCCAGAAGGGGTTGAAGTACAACAGAGGTTTAGAAAGCTAAATATTGAGAGATCTAATCTAATTCTTTGAGTTATTAAATTTAAAGCTGAGAAACTACAGTGGATTATAACAACACACCTGCAGCTGCCTCTATGGTGCCAGTGTTCTGCTCTCACTGTCGGGAGCTCTAATGGAACCAGGCGTCATGCACGCAAGCAATGCTTGATTTGAGGGCAAGAATATAACAAACACAACTAATTGCCACAGATTAAAGCTCCCTGGATGCATAACACGGACCAACTATCTGCCTGTGATTTCAGAATACCTGAACATTAGTGGAGTTGTGCCTCAGGTTCCTGCAGGTAGCTAGTTACTTGTAGTGGCAGGAACAGTGCTTCACAATCCAATATACAATGAATGTAACCTTGTGTGTGTGACAAATTAAGGGTCTGCCAGCAATGCTGTTCTAAAAGGTGTCAGCAGTAGTGTACAAGGGTTTAGAACATTGTGGTGAGTATTTGGTCCATAATGAGAGACGAGGACAACACGAGTGAATCTGCAGATCTGGAAATAAGTAAAAACACAGAATGCTGGCAGAGCTCAGCAGGCCAGACAGCATCTATGGGAGGAGGTAGTGACAACATTTTGGGCCAAAACCCTTCATCACCCTCATGATGAGGGGTTTCAGCCTGAAACGTCATCACTACCTCCTCCCATAGATGCTGTCTGGCCTGCTGAGCTCTGCCAGCATTTCGTGTTTTTATGAGGGACGAGGAAGCTCTTTAACTCAACAACCATTTTATTGTGATAAACACAAAACAGATTGGGCACCATGACCTGGAGAGTGAACCCAACCAATCTCACACCGACGGGGGAGATGACCATCACACACCCCGGTTAGGGTGACCCACAAATACACAAGCAAATAACTGTATAACCCGAGCTACAATGTAACAATAAGCGAACTGGAACTTCCCACCATATCCCACAAAAACATTTTAACACAAGAACAATAAACAGTACTGATCATTAGAAATACAGGGGCTGCTGTTGACCACGCTCCCACCCAGAATGTCACAATATTGTACAACTAATAGCTTCTCTACAAGTTTTTAAGAAACCACAGAGGCAAGTTAGCTTCAAGCTATTTGAATTCTGGTAAATTAACCAACATTTTACAGGGAAGAAACTGCAAAGGACACTGGGAAAGTTTTTAAGAGCAGAGTACAATGGTTCAAAAGTCAAGACTCACACATTGTGCATTGTAGGTTTACGGAGTATGTATCCCATTGCTCGCCTGTTTTAATATAAAAAAAACATAAATATTGATTATATCTGCACAAGATTCTTATCGACTAAACCTAAAATCCTTAAGACTTTCCCTGATTATGTAACAGCTATTTCATTAGCAGAGCTGCAGGCTTTACATTCACTTGCCAGGACTGCTTGGAATAGTGTTTGAACTCTGCACTTTCCAAATAAAAGATGTGCTCCCACTAAGCCATGGTAAGTTCACTCCAACCACAGAGTTTAGCTGTACAAGGAATCACATACTGCCTGAGGGAAATGCTTAAACAGAGCGGTGTCGAATGTGTAGCCCCACACCAATCTCACACTTAAAGTCATATCTGACAATCCTCCATGTGAATTCAAATCCTACACCTGATAATTTCACATAACACAGAATGATACTTCCAGTGTAGTACCTGGGAAGTTCACACTGGTTCTATCAGAGGTTAAAGTTAAAGTCTGTCATAGGCTCATCAGGCCAGTGCTTATGCCGGTTTCTGTGGCATGAAGCGACTGAGAGTACGAGGCTCCGCCCCCTCCCCCCCCCCACCCCGGATGGGACACCAGTCTTTCACGAGGTTAACCCCCAGCATTTTTCCAGTACCCATTTTCAGCTGGGTGGACTGGAGCAATGTGTGGTTAAATGCCTTGCTCAAGGACCAAAATGTTGCCTCGAACTCACGACCTTCAGATCGCTAGTCCAACACCTTAAACACTTGGCCATGTGCCACACTCTATCAGAGGATGTCATATGATTTTCATTTTGAGACACAAATTGATCTTTTCCATAAAGTAGGATAGTTTGATTCAAATCATACTGTGGACCTTCCAGGATGTCAGGGTATTACACATTCTGGTTGATTCAGAAGTTTGGTGAATTGGAAAGCGTAGGACAGTGGATCATGAAGTGTGGGGGGCAGTTGATGTCAGATGGAAGAAATAACGTATGACTAAAAAAGGTGACCAAAGACAATGACATTTGTCAGGCCAATATTTAGTGGGAGGGGGATGAGAGTTCAATGTTCAAAAAGTTAAAGTACATTTATTATCAAAGTAAGCACGCAGTATACCACCCTGAGATTAGTCTTCCCGCAGACAACCATGAAACAAAGAAACATCATGGAACGCGTTCAAAGAAAACATCAAACACCCAACACGCAAAAAAAAGAACGAATCGCACAAATGGCAAAAAACAACTGATAAACACAGAATATAAAACATCAAACCACAGAGACATTGAATAGTTTAGGAATTCAAATGGTAGTGTAATTCAATACTTGATATTAGCTCCTTTGATTCAATAATTAGAAATATTTGACTGAACTCTATGAATGGACAGCCTCGATCTTGACTAATTCTAAAGCCGATCTAATTTCTAAATTCATGTATTCTCAAACATAAAATTTTGAATTGTAGCCTGTTGACCTTTCCGACAAACGCACTGGCACAGTTGAGGCAGTACAAAGTGTATCTGGGTTTCCATGAAGACATATGTTATCATCTTCCTCAAAACTAAGTGGTTCAGGTTAGTCGTATGTAGTAAACTATGTAGTTCATACACACAGTGACACTAAACTTCAGAGACCAGAATGAATATAAGGCAGTACTAATTATTTAATTCCACTGGAGTGTCCCAGGAAAACATTTTTATTATGATCGCCTCCAAGCCTTCTTTTAGATGTTGTACTTGATTTTCTCTTGTACCGTACTCCAAAAAGAGAACCTAAAGATAAACCTTGCCTCTATCTAAAGAAAATCTCTGAAATCCTTAAATCTGTTCTACTAGAGAATTTAAGTGAATTTTCATCTTTCAAAATGTTACAAGGAAAGTAATTCTTAAGTAACCCAAAGTTAGGAGTGTTAACTGAGCCTGGAAAGTGGTTTAAAGTTCTGTTTCTGATGGTATCTTCCCAGTACATTTTTTTTGTAACTTGGCACAGTTTTGTGGCTGTGAGATCATGCCAATTCTCAGTTTAACATTATTTATAAAAGAATGAGAGTAAGTTATGGTAATATCTTTAGGCAGCACCATGACACAGGTAGGAGAGATGCTGTTTCATGACTTCATTAGTCCAAACTCAGTCTGGCCTCTGGTGCTGTCTGTGTGGAGTTTGCATGTTCTCAATTTGACTGGATGGGTTTCCTCCCACATTTGAAAGGCATACAGATTAGGTGTTTAAGAATCCTCTGTATGTTGCCCCTGATGTATCAGAGATTGATAAAAACTCAGAGTGAGCTGGGAATGTGGAGAGAGAAGAATGGGATCAGAATACACTGTCTATAAAAAGTATTCCTCCATCCCTCCACAAGAAGTTTTCATGTTTTATTGTTTTACAACATTGAATCACAGTAGATTTAATCTGGCTTTTATTGACACTAATCAACAGAAAAAGATTCCTTTATCTCAAAGTGGAAACAGATCTCTATAAAGTGATCTAAATTAGTTACAAATATAAAACACAAAATAATTCTTTGCTTAGGTATTCAACTCCTTCATCACTATTTAGTAGTTGCCCTTTTGGCCACAATTACAGCCTTGAGTCTGTGTGGATAGGTCTATATAAACTTTGCACATCTGGACACTGCAATTTTTCCCCATTCTTCTTTACAAAACTGCTCAAGCTCTCTCAGATTGCATAGGGATGGTGAGTGAACAGCCCTTTTCAAGTCCAGCCACAAATTCTCAATTGGATTGAGGTCTGAACTCTGACTTGGCCACACCAGGGCATTAACTTTGTTTGTTTTAAGCCATTCCTGTGTAACTTTGGCCTTATGCTTGGGGTCATTATCTTGCTGGAAATAAAAAAATCTTCTCCCAAATCACAGTCTCTTGCAGGATGCATCAGGTTTTCCTCTAGGATTTCCCTGCATTTTGCTGCATTCATTTGACCCTCTACATTGACAAGTCGTCCAGGGCTTCTGAGGTAAAGCATCCCCAAGGCATGATGCAGCCACCACCGTGCTTCACGGTAGGGAAGGTGCATTGTGTTTTTGATGATGTGCTGTTACTGGCTTACGTCAAACACAGCAATTAGTCTTATGGCTAAAAAGCTCAATTTTGGTTTCTTCCAGCTGAGTTCAGAATCTCCCACATGCTTTCTGGCAACTTCTGGTTGAGATTTAATGTGAGTTTTTTTTCAGAAGTGGCTTTCTCTTTGCCACTCTCCCATAAAGCTGCAACTGCTGAAGTACCCAGGCAACAGTTGTATGTGCAGTCTCTCCCATCTCAGTCACTGATGCTTGTAACACCTCCAGAGTTATCATGGATCTCTTGATGGCTTCCCTCACTAATCCCCTTCTTGCACAGTCACTCAGTTTTTGAACATAGCCTGATCTAGTCAGATTTCCAGTTGTGCCACACTCTTTCCATTTCTTGATGATTGATTTACAGGTAATTATGTTCCAAGGGATATTCAATGACTTGGAAATTTTCTTGTACCTATCTCCTGACTTATGTCCTTCTTAACCTTTTTGTAGAGTTGCTTGGAGTATTATTTTGTCTTCATGGTGTAGCTTTTGCCAGGATTCTGACTCACTAGTTGAAAACCTTGACAACACAGAGGTGATCTCCATTGATTACGTGACTTCCAAAAACAATTGGCTGCACCAGTAATGATTTAGTGTGTCATATTAAAGGGTGTGAATACTTATGCAATCAGTTATTTTGTGTTTTGTATTTGTAATTAATTTAGATCACATTGTTTTCACTTTCTCAAGTCTTTTTCTGCTGATCAGTGTCAAAAAAGCCAAATTAAATCCAGTATGATTCAATGTGGTAAAACAATAAAACCTGAGAACTTCCAAGGGGGAGTGTGGGGGAGTATAGTTATTATAGGCGCTGTATGTACGTGTTCAGCCCAGGACCAATGGCCCAAAAGGTCTAATTCTATGCTTTATGTTGCTATGATTTTATGCCCTTTCTTGAGCAATACTCTGATTTGCTGGGCAGAGCTGAGCTGATAGTTCAAAGTGCTGTTTGTTACCTAAAGCCAGGAGATGCATCACTGATGCAAAAGGGGAACAATGGGTTTAATCAAAAGACCCAGCCTGGTGATGAATGAAAGTTCCAAATGATAGTTTCCTGCAAGGAAGGGTGAGGCAGATGAAAGGCCTTCAGGAAAACACTTTCTGAGTTAACTAATTAAACAAAGTATCCAGTTTCTTTCATCTCCATTTTACTGAGCACAAACATATGATGAACTGCTGTTAACAGTGCATTTCTGAATGCTTTCTCAGCAGTGAACCGAAAACAGATTTATAACTCAAAGTCTTGCCTAATACACTACTGAATGATCAATGAATTTTGCATTTCTCTTGAGAACTGTTTTGACAGGTTTGTAACATGAGGAGACTACCATAAAGAATGACTAGTCCATGCTGGATTAAAGTAAATCAAAATTAAAATGAATATAATCTGAGGCATTCCATTTGAACTGGTCACATTGTGTCACTGCATCGGGCTGCAGTTCATTCTGTTTATTATTAAATCAGCCCTTCCATGACATCTGACATCCTTAGGGTTTGGCGTGCTTACCAGTCAGCTTATTGAATTGAAACTAAAACATGGACCAGTTATACAGACAAATCCAAGTTCTGTCCAGTTTGCTAGGTCTCATGAATTCTACCAGAATTAGTTTTTCCAATTTTGTCCCAGACATCTAAGCTGATGGGTCTTGTTGTAGTGTGAGTATTATTAAAAGTAAGTTAATACTAATCGGGAAGCTGTTGGTAACGAGAGGTGGGATCTGGGGTTGGTGGGGTTTTTTACTTCCGCTCTTTTAACTCCCAGTATGCATTGTATATAGTTCCTCCACCCATGCCGCATGAGGTACCTGGAAGCCTCTGTATTGTAAATATCATTTGCCGTCCCAGATAAAGATGCTCTTTTGGTCATCAAGTTGTCGAGTGGTCTTTTGTAAAGTAGAAGTTACCACAGGTCTCCTGTGTACTCTGAAGGCCAGTTTTTCCATCACGCTGTGCTTTCAAGATGATCCAGAGTGGTGCGAAACTACTTCGTTTGGAGATTCTCAATCGATTTGTCCCTGCATCACTGTAGGCACTGAACCTGGTATTTTAGTATTAACGTCAGGCTGAACAGACATCGAGGAGCAATGCTTCAAAAAGGCAGCATCGATCATTAAGGACCCCCATCACCCAGGACATTTCCTATTCTCATTGATATGATCAGGAAAGAGATATAGGAGCTGGAAAGCACACACTCAACAATTCAGGAACAGCTTCTTCCCCACTGTAATCTGATTTCTGAATGGACATTGAACCTGTGAACACTACCTCACTACATTATTTATTTTTATTTTTATACTACTTAGTTAATTTAACTAATTAATATTTTTAGATTATAAGTTCACAGTTTTTTTCTATTATTATGTCTTGCACTGTACTGCAACCACAAAGACAAGAAATTTCATAGCATATGCTGGTGATATTAAACCTGATTCTGATTCACCAGAACCATGTCTCAGCAACTCAGTTACTTTATATACATCTGCCCTCTTCCTGTGGTAGATCTCTGCCTGAAACATCCACAATTCCTTTCCCACCAAAGGTGCTGCTCAAACCTGCTCAGCTCCAGCAGTTTCCTCTTTGCTCCGATTTTAAGCATCTGTATTCTCTTGTTTCTACATTTTCACCAAAGTCTTTTCAGCTTAGTCTATAGATTTGAAAATGATAAAGAGCATTTGTAAATGTCTGCATCAACTTTAAGCACTGGTTCATTTTTCCATGATAAATTTAACATGTCAGGCATTGATATACAATGATAAAAAAATATATACAAAATATATACAAAAATATACTTGATATACAAATATTATTCCAATTAATAGCTCCACTGAGTCTGTGGAGCTATGTCCTCTTTTCACCAATCTCCCGCACTCATTGTATTGAATAGGGAACCATTCTCCACCCTCCACATACAGTCACCAAAATGGTGTTTTGTGACTAGGCTTTTCAATTTACAGAATTACACTTAACTTGCTTTTCTATTAATTCAGTCTTTTCAAAAGTTGAGGAATGGTTGTAGAAGTGACTGAATAAAATTCATACTTGTTGATGAATACTGGCATGTGACTATAAATGAACCGGGTGTAATGAGCCTGATTGCAGCTATTTTGGAGAAATCACTTCTGGCAGCTCCGGCTGAATTGGCTGTCTGTGTCAGAACATGTGGGCCCCTCATTTGCTTTTATAAACGACAGGTTACAATCAATATACATCGTGGCGCCCCTCTTGAATTCATAAGCAATGAATGCATCTTGAAAGAAAGAAGAATCAAAAATGACATGAAATCAATGGAAGAAGTTATAAAGCACCTTATTTTCTGTAGAATAGCTTTCTGATTGATGATTAAATGGGCAGCTTGTTGCAGCCGAAATTTATGAGGCTCTCTGATGCCTTCTGGTTTAGTGAAGAGCAAGTAAACTTTTTTCATCAACTTCAAAGGACAATATCATTTTCAAATTCTGTTTTCTTACTTGTGCACTGCAGCAATATTGACCAAACAGCACTGAGCAGAACGCTTGAGATGAAATCCAAGATTAAATTTGTGAGCCAAAAGATATCAGTTTTCTTGCTCAGTAAAGTTAGAATCAAGTATGTATCAGCTGGCTCTTGTTGTTCCTTGCAAAATCCTGGGCACTCATTCTTACAATGCTTTTCTTGAACTTCTTCAGAGCCTCCAGAGTTTCAGCTGTAAATTTGATGCAAATCCCAAAGAGAACCCTTAGCAAAGTACAAAAACAAAGGCCAGTTTAAGAAGTTCAAGTTGCTTCTCCGAAGATTCACCAGCCCCCTCAAGAGGCCTCTGCTACTAAATGAATCCACTTCCTCAACACTGATTTACCTTCTCTGTCCCTTTTCCCCTTCTGCAGGGTTAGGAGTATACTAATCATGTAATAAGTGTATATCAAATTTACTCCTCAGAAAAGGTCAGATGATTTAAAAACAAAGAAAAATGCCAGGAAGACTCAACATATCGTACTCTATGGAAAAGAATAAACAGCCAACATTTCAAACCAAGATGCTTCTTCAGGACTGAGAAGCAAGAGGGAAGATGCCAGAATAAAATCTCTTCCAGTTCTGTCAAAGATCTTTGGCCTGAAAAATTAACTTTGCTTCTCTTATCACAGGTGCTGCCTAACCTGCTGAGTATTTTCAACATTTTACTGTTTTTATTTCAGATTTCCTGCACCTGCAGTATAATCTTGTTTTTCAGTCTACACGTGAAGGTTATACATGAAGTGCTAAAAGTCTGCCACATCCTCATTGAGAACCGCCCCCCCACCCCCGTAAAGCAGCATGACTGCACCATATGGCCCAGTGATACACAAGAGTCTTCAGACTGAAATGAACAGATCCAGGAGATATAAACCAGAATGCTTAAGAATGCTTAATTACAAGTAAATAGAAATTATCCTTTGAAAGCCAGTGACTTCAAGAAAATAATTCCTTTTGTCCTCATAGCAATATTGGCTGATTATCTTTCAAGCCCACTTTGTCAACAGCAGATAACAGTCTTCCCTTTCAGTAACTCGAACAAGGCACAAAACAATGCAGAATCAATTGCTGCTTAAGAGAGGTCCTGGACTTGCTGTAAGCTGCCTATCACCACAGAAGGTCTACAGTGGATGCAATCTCACTGGCTCTACACTTCAACTTGGATTACCTGGCTATAGCAATACTTTTGACAAGCTGATATTCATTGATTACAGCTCAGCATTCAAAACCATCACATCCTCAATACTAATCAACAAGCTCCAACATCTTGCTCTCTGTAAATCCCTCTACAACTGGATCCTTGACTCCCTCATCAGAAGACCAAAGTCAGTGCAGATTGGAAATAACATCTCTTCGTCACTGACAATCAACACTGGTGAACCTCAAAGACACTGCTCTACTTTCTCTACAACCATGGCTATACGGCTAGACAGCTCAAACAGCATCTATAAAATTGCAGATGATGCAACTATTGTTGGCAGAATTTCTGATGGTGACGAGGAGGTGTACAGAAGTGAGATAGATCAGCTGGTTGTGTAGTGTCATAACAATAACATTGCACTCAATCCCAGAAGGAACAAGGAACTGATTATGGACTTCAGGGAGGAGAAGTTGAGCGAACACAAACCATTCCTCACTGAGGTGTCAGCAGTGGAAAGAGAGAGTAGTTTCAAGATCTGAAAATCTATCCTTAGCCCAACATACTGAATCAATTACGAAGAAGGCACAACAGCAGCTATATTTCATTAGGAATCTGATGAGACTTGGTTTGTCACCAAAGTCTCACAGATTTCTACAGATGTACTGTAGAGAGCATTCTAACTGATCACAACACTGTCATGGAGGGGCCACTTCACAGTTTTGGAAATGGCTGCAAAAAGTTGTAAACTCAACCAGCTCCATCATGGGCTCTAGTCTCCCCAGCATCAAGGACATCTTCAAAAGGCTGTGCCTCTAAAACGCAACATCTGTAAAGTAGAACCAACATCATATTGGACATGCCCTCTTCTCAGAGCTACCATCAAGTAGGAGTATAGGATCTTAAAGACACACACTCAGTGTTTTAGGAGCACATTCTTCCCCACCCCCATCACATTGCTGAAAGGACATTGAATCACGAACACTACCACACTAAATTTTTTCTATTTCTTTGCTCTTTTTGGCACCACTTATTTAATTTAATTATATATATATATATACAATTTCTTTTTAAAATCTTATACATAATACAGACATATATATATATACATTTCATATTGTGATTTACAGTTTTTAATATGTATTGCAATTTACTGCTGCTGCAAAACAACATATTTCATGACATAAGCATGAAGTAAATGAGGTGCTCGATGAATATAAAGAATGTAAGAAGAATCTTAAGAAAGAAATTAGAAAAGCTAAAAGAAGATACGAGGTTGCTTTGGCAAGTAAGGTGAAAATAAATCCAAAGGGTTTCTCCAGTTATATTAATAGCAAAAGGATAGTGAGTGATAAAATTGGTCCTTTAATGAATCAGAGTGGACAGCTATGTGTGGAGCCAAAAGAGATGGGAGAGATTTTGAACAATTTCTTTTCTTCAGTATTCACTAAGGAGAAGGATATTGAATTGTGTAAGGTAAGGGAAACAAGTAGGGAAGTTATGGAAACTATGACGATTAAAGAGGAAGAAGTGCTGGTGCTTTTCAGTAACATAAAAGTGGATAAATCTCCAGGTCCTGACAGGATATTCCTTAGGACCTTGAGGGAGGTTAGTGTAGAATTAGCAGGGGCTCTGACAGAAATATTTCAAATGTCATTAGAAACAGAGATGGTGCCAGAGGATTGGAGTATTGCTCATGTTTCAAAAGGGTTCTAAGAGCAAACCTAGCAATTATAGGCCTGTCAGTTTCACTTCAGTGGTGGGTAAATTAATGAAAAGTATTCTTAGAGATGGTATATATAATTATCTGGATAGACAGGGTCTGATTAGGAACTGTCAACATGGATTTGTGTGTGGAAGGTCATGTTTGACAAATTTTATTGAATTTTTTGAAAAAGTTATGAGAAAAGTTGACAAGGGTAAAGCAGTGGATGTTGTCTATATGGACTTCAGTAAGACCTTTGACAAGGTTCCGCACCAAAGGTTAATTAGGAAGGGTCAATCATTAGGCACTAATATTGAAGTATTAAAATGGATCCAATAGTGGCTGGATGGGAGATGCCAGAGAGTAGTGGTGGATAACTGTTTGTCAGGTTGGAGGCCAGTGACTAGTGGTGTGCCTCAGGGATCTGTACTGGGTCCAATGTTGTTTGTCATATACATTAATGATCTGGATGATGGGGTGGTAAATTGGATTAGTAAGTATGCAGATGATACTAAGGTAGGTGGTGTTGTGGATAATGAAGTAGGTTTTCAAAGTTTGCAGAGAGATTTAGGCCAATTAGAAGAGTGGGCTGAATGATGGCAGATGTAGTTTAATGCTGATGAGTGTGAGGTGCTACATTTTGGTAGGAATAATCCAAATAGGACATACATGTAAATGGTAGGGCATTGAAGAATGCAGTAGAACAGAGTGACCTAGGAATAATGGTGCATAGTTCCCTGAAGGTGGAATCTCATGTGGATAGGGTGGTGAAGAAAGCTTTTGGTATGCTGGCCTTTATAAATCAGAGCATTGAGTATAGGAGTTGGGATGTAATGTTAAAATTGTACAAGGCATTGGTGAGGCTGGATTCTGCTCACTAAATTATAGGAAAGATGTCAACAAAATAGAGAAAGTACAGAGAAGATTTACTAGAATGTTACTTGGGTTTCAGCACCTAAGTTACAGGGAAAGATTGAAGAAGTTAGGTCTTTATTCTTTGGAGCGTAGAATGTTGAGGGGGGACTTGATAGAGGTATTTAAAATTATGAGGGGGACTGATAGAGTTGACATGGATGGGCTTTTTCCATTGGGAATAGAGGTGATTCAAAAAAAAGGACATGAGTTGAGAGTTAGGGGGCAAAAGTTTAAGGGTAACATGAGGGGGAATTTCTTTACTCAGAGAGTGGTAGCTGTGTGGAACAAGCTTCCAGTAGAAATGGTAGCGACAGGTTCAGTATTGTCATTTAAAGTAAAATTGGATAGGTATATGGACAGCAACAGCATGGAGGGTTATGGGCCGAGTGTGGGTCAGTGGGGCTAGGTGAGAGTAAGCGTTTGGCACGGCTTAGAAGGGCCGACATGGCCTGTTTCCGCGCTGTAATTGTTATATGGTTATATTAAACCTGATTCTGATTCTGATTCACTCCTGATTCCTGCTCTCCTACTTGACAGTTTTATTGTGTCATTGATGACTGAACTCAAGCCAAATACTTAGAATGAGAATTGGAGTTAAATTAATTATCATTTCAGAAAAAACTGTCAGAAAGTAGGTAGCACACAAAATTAAGCAGACTCTGCTCCCAAAAGAGTTAAATAATAAATGTTCCCACCTTCATACCTGAAAGGTTAAAATCGATAATAATAAAACAGTGTTCTAAATGTCAATGACATGAATGCACAGTGACAACTTCAAAGTTCTGGGATTGAGATTTTATCTAAATACCAGCTTCCTCTTCTTGAGGAGGTCTATACACTTCCTTCAATCCAGAATCCTACTCTAGGAAAAGCAGAAGTCTCTTAATACAAATGTTCCTTTTAATGTGCGGCACGAAAATGAGCTGTTAAAAAACACATGTTTTCAGGGAAATGTCAGTATTGGAACCCAAACAAATAAACGACCATTTACTGTGCCAAAAAAAAACTTGGGCTTCTGGTGACAAGAAAGAGAATTTCTGGTAATAAATTATTACATCGGCTTCTCTTTCATTTAAAAAAATTGAACTATAATTATATACATTGCTCTCCTCTGGAATGGTAAATGAACTACCAGATCTCAGCTCAGATTTCAGGCACTTTTTTTGGCCTCTTAGTACCTCAAAAAAAATTGAAGCTCTCCAAAATCCTGTCAAGAACTAAGCTTGAGCTTTTGAGGGATTAGCCTTCAGTTTTTTTTTTGTCAGATTGCTCATCTTATGTGATAAAAATGGTTAATGTATTCCTTTGTGTGACACTTAAGAGTAAAAGTAGATCATTCAGGCCATCAAGCCTGCTTTGCAAAAGCTGATTTACTCTGCAAATCCAGTTACCTGCCCTCACTTCATAATATTGGGTATAAATCTCATTCTTGAAACTCCAATTTGCAAGCAATCGGAGATAGGAGAGAATTATATGACTCACTGTGTGAAAAAGTGCCTCCTGATGTTGCTCCATGCAACTCAAGTTTAATTTTAATATTAAGAAGATGTGACCTTGTTTATGAATGCCACATCAGATAAAGAAAACATTCGTTAGCACAAATACAAGAGATTGAGCAGATGCCACAAAATGCTGGAAGAACTCAGCAGGTCAGGTACCTTCTATGGTAAAGAGTAAACAGTTGACATTTCAGGCCGAGACATTTCTTCAGGACTGGAAAGGAAGGAGGAAGCTGCCGGAATAAAATGATGGGAGGAGGGGAAGGAGGTTTAGCTTGAAGGTGATAGGCGGAGCTAGGTGGGTGGGAAAGGTAAAGGGCTGAAGAAGGAATCAGATCAGAGAGGAGAGCAGATCATAGGAAGGAAGAAGGAGAGACACCAGGCAGAGGTGATAGGCAGGTGAGGAGAAGAGGTGAGAGACTATGCTGGGAAATAGAAGAGGGAAGAGCGGGAAGGGAAAAATTACTGGAAGGAGAAATCAATGTTCCTGCTGTAAAGTTGTAGGCTACCTCGAGGGAATAAGAGGTTTTGCTCTTCCACCTTGAGAACAACCTCATCGAGGCAAAAGAGAAGGCTAAGGACGGAATGGGAATTAAAATGGTTGGCCACTGTGAAATTCTGTGTTTGGCAGAAGAACTAGAGGTGTGCAACAAAGCAATCTCCCAATTTTTGTCTGGTCTCACCAATGTAGAGAGGGCCACAATGGAAACAACAAATGTCCCCCAGCAGATTCACAGGAGAAGTATTTCTTCACCTGGAAAGGACTGTCTGTGACCCTGAATGGAGGTAAGAGAGGAGGTAAATGGGCAGCTGTATCATTTCTGTTGCTTGAAGGGATATGCGCCAATCACAGGGAAGTTAGTGGGGAGGGTCAGATGGAAAAGGGAAGCGTGGAGCGGGAGATCACTGTGGAAAGAGGAATATGGGGTGGGGAGGCAAAGGTGTGTTTGGTGGTAGGATTGGTTGAAGATGGTGGTGGAAGTTACAGAGAATGTTGCGTTGGATGTGGATGCTCATGGGTGGTAGCTGAGGACAAGAGGAACTGTTAGGACAGCAAGAGGTTGGGATATAATATTCTTTATCAACTGTTTTGACTCTTTAAAATTTATTTCCTTGATCATAGAATCATTTCCTCTATACCAGTTTTGCAATCAGTGTTTTTTATACTTCTTATAATAAGAACAGAATTAGATACTCTATTTGGTAAATGAAACAAATCAAAAACCTATAAGTACTGGAAAACAGGAATTGCTGCTAACTCTCATCAGGTCAGGTGAAATCACAAAAGTGAACAATAGGCTGCACTGGAAAAATGGAAAATGGAGATTTTAAGTTAGATTTGGAGAGGTCGGCATATTTTGTAATTGCAACAATGAATGACAGGTTTCAGACTGGCATCTTCATCCAATCTTCAGAAACTTTGTATATAAATGTTATGCAATTGGGAAGGAAAAAAGTACAGATAGATAAATATTTATACAGATGAAATTCTTTGATATGTATTTCATTTAATGGCAAGTTACTAATCATTTGATTTATTTCAAAGCAAGTATAAATTCTTTAAGTTCGCACTTGAAAGGCCTTGACATGAAAAGTGAACTCTGTTTCTCCACTGGTGCTGCCTGACTTTGAGTATTTCCAACATGTTCTTTTTGTTTTTGCTGGCATTAATCTGCGAGAATGAATTAAAGATAAAAGGCTGTGTTGTACATCCAAATTAATTTGTGTTTTCCACTAGCTAAAGTTCATAAAATCATTATTCATTTTGTTTTATTATCTCTCTCTAAGATACTGGAGGGTAGTTGGCACAGCAAATGTACAAAGTGCTTTATTGAACAAAAGATCTCAGGGATGGGAAAAGAGCAGTTCTTCAAGGTTCCTTAAGGTTGCTATAGCTGGGGGTGGTAATCGGGGCATGCTCCCAATGGCATGTGAGACCCAAGTCCAGCTCATGGCTTAGCTATTAAGCTCGGTAGAACAGTTTCTACTGACAGAAGAAGAGGCAAAGGTGGGTTACTGGCACCTTAAAACAAGTCATTTCATGCAGACGGCGCTCATCAGCCATGGTTGGCAGCTCATCTGGGAGAAGAAAAACTTTGATCTCAGTCGTCCACTGCCTTGCAGCTAAACCCCAAAGGAAAAATCCAGAGCGGCAGTCTTACATTGAGTTCAATGCTCTCTGGTAACTCCCGCTCCGCTGCTGGTACCAAATTGCAGCAGCCTTTGCCGTTTCTTTGGGTTCATGAGATGTATAGAGGGGGAACTTGCTCTCCATATTGTACTGCCCAGGCTTGCATGTCTAGACAGCTAGGACGCAAAATCTATGCTCAACCCTTTCCAACAGAAGCCTCAGTCACTCATTCCAAGGCAGGCAACAGGTTCCGACCTTCCTACCTATTCCATGGTCACAGTGTAAGAGTACACAGAGTCAGAGAAGGTAGTCATATGGCATAATCCTTGAAAGGACACACTTACACACACACACACACACACACACACACACACACACACACACACACACACACACACACACACACACACACACACACACACACCATTGAATTAACCAATATTACGAAAGGAAGTATTGTGGCGACCCACTTCCTAGCGCACTCGAACCGGCTCACAAATAGCCAGCGCGCCGGCACAAAGGCCAGTCCCAAAAGGGCGCCAGGTCTGCTTCACCAATAAAGGGAAAAGCCTGCGGGGGATTGTGAGTACGTGCCCCTACAGCATCCACACCTGGGGAGGGTGGGATCAGGGAGGCTTTAAAGCAAGGCTGTGAAGTTCAAATAAAATCTTTCTTTAACTGCAGTTTACCGACTCCGTGTCGTTATTTCAGCACTGCGTGTAGCACACCGCTACAATTGGTGACCCCGATGGTCCAAACAATTTTTGGACTGGAGATGAATGACGCCGTATCTATTCATGTGGTTTCGTTGAAACTGCCAAGCTTCTGGACGCTGCGACCTCACCTATGGTTCCAGCAAGCAGAAGCCCAATTCCATGTTCAGCAGATAACCTCAGAGGACACACGTTACTACTATGTGGTGAGCTCCCTCGACCAGGACACAGCGGCCCAGGTTTAGGAGTTCGTACAGTCTCTCCCAGCGGATGGCAAGTACACGGAATTCAAAGCCCTGCTCATAAGGACTTTCGGACTCTCACGGCGCAAGCGGGCTGCCCATTTACTGCACCTGGACGGCTTGGGAGACAGACCTCCATCAGCTTTAATGAATGAGATGTTGTCTCTGGCCAGTGGGCACAAACCCTGCCTCATGTTTGAGCAGGCATTCCTAGAGCAGCTGCCCGAGGACATCTGACGCGGATTTCAACAACCCCCGGAAGGTGGCAGCCCGGGCGGACTTGCTGTGGAATGCCAAGAAGGAGAGTGGGGCGTCCGTCACACAGATCACCAGACCACACTCCCAGCAGCAAACCAGACCCGGCCCGGCCACAGAACCCACTAACCCAGAGGCAAGAGTGGGGAGCCCAATGAACAATGGTGCTTCTACCACCAGCGGTGGGGCACAGAAGCCCGCCGCTGTAGCCCGCCCTGCAAGTTCCCGGGAAACACCAGGGCCAGCTGCCGCTGATGGCTACGGCGGCTGGCCATCAGGATAGCCTCCTGTATGTGTGGGACAAGAGGTCGGGACGCCGTTTTTTGGTCGACACCAGTGCCGAGATCAGCGTCTTACCTCCGACAAGTTACGACACTCGCAACAGGGCACCGAGTCCCCCCCCGAGGGCCGTGAACGGCAGCACAGTAAGGACCTATGACACCCGTCAGGTGCAGCTACAGTTCGGCTCCAGCAGGTTCACATGGACTTCAAACTGGCCGCCGTAACCCAACCGCTTCTGGGTGCGGATTTTTTGCGGGCTCACAGCCTGCTGGTCGACCTGCTGAGGCAGAGACTGGTCCACACCGAGACCTTTCAGACGTTCTCCCTGGGTAAAAGCCCAGTTGCCAGCCCCACACTTTGACTCCATCACGCTGTCCGACAATGACTTCACCAGAGTCCTGACGGATTTCCCATCGGTTCTGGCACCACAGTTCACACAGCCATGCCCCGACACAGCGTACAGCACCACATCCCGACCCAGGGACCACCCCTCCATGCCCGTGCTCGGCGGCTTCCCCCAGACAAGCTCCAACTGGTGAAGGAGGAGTTCAAGAGGATGGAGGAATAGGGTATCATCCAGCGGTCCGTCAGCCCATGGGCCTCCCCCCTGCACATGGTGCCCAAAGCTACAGGGGGTTGGAGACCATGCAACGACAATCGCAGGCTGAATGAGGCTACCACACCGGACCGCTACCCTGTGCTGCACATTCAGGACTTTGCAGCAAACCTGCACGGCGCACGGATCTTCTCCAAGGTAGACCTCGTCCCGGGATACCATCAAATACCGATGCATCCAGATGACGTCCCCGAAACGGCTCTCATCACCCCGTTCGGCCTTTTCGAGTTCCTCCGCATGCTGTTCGGCTTGAAGAATGCCGCACAGACATCCCAGCGGTTAATGGACGCGGTGGGACGCGACCCGGACTTCGCATTCATCTATTTGGACGACATCTTCATAGCCAGTAGCAGTCATCAGGAGCATCTGTTCCACCTCCGTCAACTCTACGCCCGACTGAGTGAGTACGGTCTAACAATCAACCTGGCCAAATGCCAGTTCGGGCTCGACACCATCGACTTCCAGGCCACAGGATTACTAAAGACGGAGCAACCCCTCTCCCTGCTAAGGTAGACGCGGTCCGCAATTTCCCCTGACCCACCACGATCAAAGGCCTTCAGGAATTCGTAGGTATGGTCAATTTCTACCACCGCTTCCTCCCTTCAGCTGCCCGAATCATGCGCCCCCTGTTCACCCTGATGTTGGGTCCGGGCAAGGACATTACCTGGGATGAAGACTCCACCGCCACTTTCATTAAAACGAAAGATGCCTTGGCAAACGCCGTGATGCTAGTGCACCCCAGAATGGATGCCCCTACCGTTCTCACAGCAGATGCATCAAACACGGCAGTCGGTGGGGTGCTGGAGCAACTCATCACAGGTCGCTGGCAACCCCTGGCGTTTTTCAGCAAACACCTGCGGCCACCCGAGCTCAAATACAGTGCTTTCGACCGGGAACTGTTGGCGCTATACCTGGCAATCCGGCATTTCAGGTACTTCTTAGAAGGTAGGCCCTTCACCGCATTCACGGACCACAAGCCGCTTACCTTTACGTTCACGAAGGTGTCCGATCCCTGGTCGTCCCGCCAGCAGCACCATCTGTCTTACATCTCTGAATACACGACGGATGTCCGGCATGTCTCGGGTAAGGACGATGTCGTGGCTGACACACTCACTCGCCCTAACATTCATGCCCTTTCTCAAGGGGTAGACTTTGAGGCGCTGGCAGAGGCGCAGCAGGCAGACGAGGAGATCCCGAGTTACAGAACCGCAGTCTCCGGTTTGCAGCTCCAGGACTTCCCTGTAGGCCCAGGTGAGAGGACCCTACACTGTGACGTCGCAACGGGCCAGCCCCATCCCGTCATCCTGGCACCTTGGCGGCAATGCATTTTTGACTCCATTCATAACTTAGCGCACCCCTCCATCAGGACAACCGTCCGGATAGTCTCCAGCAGGTTCGTTTGGCACGGACTCCGCAAGCAGGTCAGTGAATGGGCCAGAACTTGCATGCACTGCCAGACGGCCAAGGTGCAGCAGCACACCAAAGCTCTGCCGCAGCAGTTCCACCCCACCCACCGGCGTTTCGACCACATTCATGTGGATATCATGGGCCCCCTGCCAGTGTCGCGCGGACCGCGTTACCTCCTCACTATCGTGGACCGGTTCACCAGATGGCCAGAGGTGATCCCGCTCACCGACACCACCTCCGAATCTTGCGCCCGGGCACTGATCACCACCTGGGTGTCCCGCTTTGGTGTACTGGTCCACATTACCTCCGACAGAGGCGCCCAGTTCACCTCCAGCCTATGGTCAGCTATGGCCAGCCTTTTGGGGACACAGCTGCACCACACAACTGCCTACCACCCACAGTCGAACGGCCTGGTGGAGCATTTCCAACGTCACCTAAAGTTGGCTCTCATGGCCCGCCTGCGAGGAGCTAACTGGGTGGACGAGCTTCCCTGGGTCCTACTCGGCATCCGCACGGTGCCCAAAGCCGATCTGCACGCCTCGTCGGCCGAGTTGGTGTACGGCGCACCCCTGGTCATCCCCGGGGAGTTCATACCAGCCCCAAGGGGGCAAGAGGAAGAACCCGCAGCAGTCCTGGGCAGACTACGTGAGAGGCTCGGTGACCTGGCCCCCATACCCACTTCACAGCAGGGGCAGAACCCGACCTGCGTACCCCAAGACCTGCAGAACTGTAAATTTGTGTTTGTACGAAGGGACGGGCATTGGCCACCACTGCAACGGCCCTACGAGGGGCCGTTTACGATGCTCAGGAACAATGGGTCCACGTTCGTGCTGGACGTTGTGGGGAGAGAGGAGGTTTTCACAGTGGACCAACTCATACTGGCCCACATGGACATGGCACAACCGGTCGAGTTTCCGGCACCGCGGCGCAGAGGCCGACCTCCCAAACAGGGTCCGGCCCAGACTGTGGACATTGGGAGGTGTATCGCCGGTTCTGGGGGAGGGTTATGTGGCGACCCACTTCCTAGCGCACTCGAACCGGCTCACAAATAGCCAGCGCGCCGGCACAAAGGCCAGTCCCAAAAGGACGCCAGGTCTGCTTCACCAACAAAGGGAAAAGCCTGCGGGGGATTGTGAGTACGTGCCCCTACAGCATCCACGCCCAGGGAGGGTGGGATCAGGGAGGCTTTAAAGCAAGGCTGTGAAGTTCGAATAAAATCTTTCTTTAACTGCAGTTTACCGACTCCATGTCATTATTTTAGCGCAGCGTGTAGCACACCGCTACAGTGTGTGCTTTTGTGAAGTTTTTTAGTTACTAATCAATTGCATCTGATGAGATATTCAGTGACCTTGAACAAAGATATAAAGTTTCCAATATCCAAAGAGGAAATTGAAGTCAGAACTTCTGAAATCTGCTGTATTGATGTTCCACTTTTGTTTAATCAAGTTAATTTTTATTTTATCATTAAGATTTCTCTTGCCTTTGATCAGGTCAATACAAGACCACTTGATACTTCCAAGGATGCTATTTTATTGTTGTAGATGTCTGTTTAATGGCTCCAGGCGGGCCACATCATTAGATATTTGAATGATTTTTTTGGGGTTTTCTGCCTAAATTGTGAAAATGTCAAGCCTTGGTCTCATATATATTGAAGTCCAAAACTGAAGGCTGAGTCACCGTATTGAATCAAAACTGGGCCATCAGGGAATGAAGAAAAAACATAGCAAGCATGAGGATTAATTTTGTGACCCAGAAGAACACTACTGATCTTTTCTGATGTAACGGAAATATCTTCAAATCTAGATAGGAGTCTTCTCTAGGGCTTGGGAAACAGATCAAAGAATGAGCAATTTTGTCACTGTCAGTTGTCTCCCAAGATGGTAGCTGAGTTTCTTTATAAAACATTGCATATCGATTTGCACTTGACCTATAGCTGAGAGACATTTGTCCAATAAATGAGGTAGTCCAGGCAAAGGATGTCGACCCAAAACATCAACTCTCCATTTCCTTCTACAGATGTTGTCTGACATGTTAAGTTCCTCCAGCATTTCATTTCTTGCTCCAGATTCTGACAACTGCGGCCTCCTGTGTCTACTTGATGGTTAAATAGTATGATGAATACAGTACTGTGATTTCAACCTAATTTGCACCATCTAGAAGAGTTACAATTCACCCTGCTCTTGGAATAAAATCCTACAGATTTATCAAGTGTAACACTCATTCACTATTGCTACATTTGATATTAAGTGCATAAGAAAAATGAATTTCTTAAGTTGTATGAGTGAATTATTTTGACTGATATCATTGATATGAAACACAGAACATGGTATATAAAACATAGAAGAGCACAACACAGTACAGGCCCTTCAGACATTTTTGTGCTGACCTTTTAACCTACTCCAAGATCAGTCTAACCCTTCTCTCACACACAGACCCCAATTTTCCTTTCGTCCATATTCTTATCTAAGAAACTGTTAAATTTCCCTAATATACTCAACTCTAGCATCAACACTGGCAGTGTGCTTCACACACATTTTGTGTAAAAAATAATACCTACCTCTGTCGTAGTACTATAATTTTCCAATCATGTTAAAATTACATCCTTTCATATTAGTCCTATCTGGCATAGGAAAAAGATACTACCTCTCCACTCTGACTATGCTTCTTCTCATCTTATTCACCTCTCATCCTCCTCCTTCACTCAAAAAGAAATGCTCTAGCTTGCTCAAACTCTCCTCATAATTCATGAACTCTAATCCATGCAGCATCTTGGTAAATCTTTCTGCACCATCTCTCAAGCTCCCACATCCTTCCTACAATGAGGCAACCTGTAATGAGCCCCTTGGGCTTGTGTGGGCAACTTAAGAGCACTGGAATTGATGAATTGTTGTTTAATAAGAGTCAATAATGTTGAATTCCTTGTGTTTCTTCTCGAGCGACTCCCTCTTTGTAATGCATTCTCCTGGTGCTTTCTCTTTAAACTTATTAAGTTTATTCTGATAGGCTCAGAGATTCCGTGTTACTTGCATTATTTAAGTGGACACCAGATAAGTGCTAATCTTTGGGATCCTAGTTTTGAGAATGTTACGTCTCACAGTTTAGCTCTGCCAAGCAACTGATGCTCTGGTAGAATTAAAATAAATAAATTCTGGTCACCATCTGTGCATTGGAGTCTGTCTTTCCTCCATTTTTGGGTTCTGATATTGCCATCACACATCATTTCACAACCAGGACTGAACACAGGACTCAAACGTGGTCTAACCAGAATTGTGTGAAAATGAAACATTACCTTGTGAATCTTATACTCTGTCCCACAGCTAATGAAGGCCAACATCCCATAAACTTTCATGGTAACTTTGAGGGAATTGTCGATGTGAAAACCAAGATCTCTCTGTTCTTCCACACCGCCAAGGATCCCACCATTATCCTTCTACTCTACCTTCAATTATGACCTTCCAAAGTGTATCACTTTATACTTTTCCAGATTGAACTCATCAACTTCTCAGCCCAGTTTTGCATCCTATCAATGTCCTGCTGTAATCCATGACAACTTTCTACACCATCCACAACAACTAAACTCTATGTGTTATCTACAAAGTTACTATCCCACCCTTCCATTTCCTCATACAAGTAGTTTATAAAAATTACAAAGAGAAAGAGTCCCAGAACACCACTGGTTACCAAACTCCAGGCTGAATAGCCTCCATCTAATAATATCCCTCTGCCTTATTTAAGCAAACAAGTTCTGAATCCACACAGTCAAATTTCCATGGATGCCATGTCTCCTGATATTCCTAGTGAGCTTACTCTAGAGAAACTTGTCAAATGCCATACAAAAATTCATATACACCACATTCACTGCATTACTTTCATGATATTGTTTTACCACTTCCTCAAAGAATTCAGACAGGCTCATGAGGCACTACTGCCCCTTACAAAACCATGCTGACTATCCTTAAGAACACTGTGCTTCTCCAAATGTTTGTATATCTTACCAATAAGAATCATCTCCAATAATTTGCATACCACTAATGTAAGATTCACTCATCTGTAATTCCCAGAATTATCCCTATTAACTTTCGTGAACAAGGGGATAACACTTGCCACCCTCCAATCTTCTGGTACCAGTGAGGATGCAAAGGTCATCAGCAAAAGCACACCCATCTCCTCTCCTGCTTCTCATAGTAACCAACGAAATATCTCATCTGGCCCCAGGGACTTACAATATCTATCCTAATGTTTTCAAAAGTTTCAGCACAACTCTTTCTGAACATAACATGTTCCAGCATATTAGTCTGTTCTGCTCTGTTCCCACATTTGTCAAGTTCCCTATCATTGTGAATATTGTCCCAAATTATTCATTAAAGACCTCAGCTACTTCCTGTGACCCCAGGCACATGTTTTGTCTTATATCTCTAACCACACTCCAGTCATTTCCCTGTTAGTCACATATATATAGAACACCTTAGAGCTTTCCTTAATCCTTCTCACGCCCCCTTCTAGCACTTGTAATTCAATTTTTAAGCTGCTTCCTGGCTACTTTTTAACTCTTGTTTCCAAAACATTAAGTATGTTTCCTTTTTCTTCTTCATGAGATTTTCCGCTTCTGTTGTCAACCATGGTTACTTCACCCCACCATCCTTTCCCTGCCTCAGCAAGACAAACGTAACCAGAACCCCATGCAGGGTGCTTCCTATAAAACTTCCACATTTCCATTGTATTTTTTGCTGAGTGCATCTTTCCCAATTTATGCCTAGTTCCTACCTAAGAGCATTATAATTCAAACTCCTTCAATTCAATATTTCCCCATACTATCAGCTCCAAACCGGTCCATTTCTATGCTAACAGATGGGGAATTGTGGTCACTGCCTCCTAAATGCTCACCTACTGAGAGAACTGTCTGTCACCTGACCAGTTCCAATGGCAAGTATTAGGTCCAGTATGGCCTCTTTTCTAGGCAGCCTGTCCACATATTGTGACAGGAATCCTTCCTGGCACACCTACCAAATGATGCTTCATCTAAGTGAATTGCACTAAGGAGATGCCAATTAATAATAGCAAAGTTGAGGTCCCCATGGCAACAAATATTAGCACTTTTTTGCCTTCCAATCTGATCTTTACTGAGTCTGTTGTTTTTTTTTTGGGGGGGGGGGGTGTCTATCAAATTCCCCCAAAAGAGTGATTTCTCCCTTCCTGTTTTTGACTTCCATCCACTCTGACTCAGTAGACAAACTTTCATAACGTCCTCTGTTTCTGCAGGTGTGATACTATCCCTGATTAGTAATACTACTCCCCCACCTCTTTTACCCCATTTCCTGAAGAGAAAGATTAAATAAAAACCCAGAAGATTATAAAGAAGCCAGAAAAGAACTCAGAAGGATAATTAGGGAAGCCAAAAGGGTCCATGAAATGTCATTGGCAAGTAGGATTAAACAAAGTCACACACACATTAAGAGCAAGAGGATAACTAGGGAGAGAGTAGGACCACTCAAGGATACAGGGGAACATTTGCTTGGATGCTGAAGATTGAGTGAATGAGTACTTTACATCATTATTTACCAAAGAGAAGGGCATGGAGGGTAGGGAGATCAATGCCAAGTGTATCATACATTACAATATAAATACCTATGTTAAGATGCTGTTTATTGACTGTAGCTCAGTGTTAAACACCATTGTTCCTGCAGCCCTCATTAAAATCTGCAGAACCTGGGTTTCTGTACCTTCCTCTGCAACTGGATCCTTGAATTCCTAACTGGAAGACCACAATCTATGCGGACTGGAAGTAAAATCTCCACCTTGCTGACAATCAACACCAGCGCATCACAGGGATGTGTGCTGAGCGCACTGTTCTATTCTCCCTACACCCATGACTGTGTGACCAGGCATAGCTCAAATGCCATCTATAAACTTGCTGACAATATAACTATTGTTGGCAGAACCTCAGATGGTGAAGAGAAGGTTGCCGGAACGAAATATTCCAGCTAGCTGAGCGGTGTTGCAGCAACAACCTTGCACTCAATGTCAGTAAGACCAAAGAGCTGACCATGAACTTCAGAAAGGGTAAGATGAGGGAACACACATCAATCCTCATAGAGGGATCAGAATTGGAGAGGGTGAGCAGCTTCATGTTCCTAGGTGTTAATATTTCTGAGAGCCTAACCCAGTCCCAATATATCAATGCAGCTATAAAGACAGCAAGAGAGTGGCTATATTTCATTGGGAGTTCAATAGATTTTGAAATGTCACATAAAACACTCAAAAATTTCTACAGATGTAACATGAAAGACATTCTGACTGGCTGCACCACCAACTGGTATGGGGGATAGGGGCTACTACATAGGATTGAAGTAAGCTGCAGAGAGTGGTAAAATCAGTCAGCTCCATCATGGGTGCTATCATCCATAGTCTCCAAGACATCTTCAAGGAACGGTGCCTCCTAATTAAGGACCTGGGACATGCTCTCTCCTCATTGTTACAATCAGGAAGGAGGTACAGAAGCCTGATGGCACACTATCAGTGATTCAGGAATAGCTCCTTTCCCTCTGCCATTCAATTTCTGAACAGACATTGAAATCATCAATACTACTGTTGCAATATAGCAATAATGAATATCGGATTGAAACAGTTTTTTTAAATAAACAAATAAGTATTTATTTAAACTCTGCTCAATAAAAATGAAAAGTAAACAAATGACTAACTTAACCCAAAGTTAACTGACATATGGCAACTCGAACGGTTCTTAAAACGATAAATGCAAACACAGTTCTTAAAGTGATAAATGTGTAAGTCCAAATGATTTATACAGTCAATTGGGAGAGACATTCCTGAAGTAACAAATTCCTCGACGATGTGATGTTACTGCTGATCCTAGCTGAAATATGTCTTGCCCAAAGGATTCATGATGAAGGAAATAAAAACGGCTTGAAGGAACTGACCTTTTCCTTGGCAAATAACACTGCGCCCAACCCTTTCTGCTCCTACAGCAGGGATTATCTCAGATGCAGGTTAGTATTTCCTTGACCGAAGATCCAATAAGGTTGATCCTCTATTACCACGGATGACACCAACTTTACTCGATCCTTCGGGTTTCCGCACTTTGGCAAATCTTCACTCTTCAATACCTAGACTTTAAAATTAAATCAAAGATACATCAAACATAACTGGCAGTGATTTTCAAAACTGCTGGGACAACGACAATGTACCTTACAGTAAGAATTAAAACCACTTTAAAACAAAACTGCATCATGAAACTAAATACGTAGCATAACGGAGTAACGGACAACTTAAATGATGTCCCAGCAAAAACGCCTGCATCATTGCAGGCTTTCCCCATTTTATACCTGTTGGAACAGGTCATCACATGACCTCACACTGGCAGGAAAATTACATCATGCCACCATCACAAGACCATAACATCACGCTCACCAGACTCTCAATTGCTTCATTGTTATGAGACAGTTACAAGATACCCACAAGGTATATAACACCTCCCTCCAAAAAAAATTAAATTTTGGTCTGTCAAGATTTATCAAAATATTATACTCCTGTAACATTAAACTCAAGTTTAGTAGCCTTCAATTTTTGTTTTTCATCTTACTCAGAAACACTAACGGATTATGGTCAGTGTAAACAATGAGTGGTTTTTGAGTTGTACCAACATACACATCAAAATGTTGTAAGGCCAAAACAAGGGAGAATAATTCCTTTTCTATAGTTGAATAGTTTCTTTGATGCTTATTAAATTTCTTAGAAAAGTAAGCTACTGGATGATCAACCTTGTCACCGTCATTTCTTTGCAGTAATACTACTCCTGCAGCTTCATCACTAGCATCTACAGCTAATGAAAATGTATTTTCAAAGTCAGGAGCCCTGAGCACAGGTTGATGACATATCACAGTTTTCAGTTTCTCAAATGCCTCCTGACAAAGCACTGTCCACACAAACTTTTCATTTTTCTTCAAGAGGTTAGTTAATGGAAGGGCAAAATTAGCAAAATTCTTACAAAATTTTCAGTAATATCTTACCATTCCCAAGAATCTTTTGAGATTTTTTTTCGAGTTGGAGTGGGGATCTCTAAAATTGCACAAACTTTTGCCTGAACAGGATCTAACTCACCTTGACCCGCAACATAACCAAGATAAGTCACAGCAGCGTGACCAAATCCACTTTTAGCTAAATTAATACAACACACACAAAATGCTGGTGGAAGACAGCAGGCCAGGCAGCATCTACAAGGAGAAGCACTGTCGACGTTTCGGGCCGAGACCCTTCATCAGGACTAACTGAAAGGAAAGATACTAAGAGATTTGAAAGTAGTGGGGGGAGGGGGACATGCGAAATTTTGCAGCTGCAGCTTGATGCATCTGGAGCAAGTATGGTCGGCTGGGAGACTCCCAGACTTCCCACATCTGACACCCAGTGCAGAACACCGGCCTCACAGACATACTTCCTATTCCTATTCCTCACTTACCTCGCCTCGACCCATTATCGCTAAAGCCCTCCCACTCTGCCTCAGATCAATCCATCCATGACCGCTCTGCTAGGCAGTGTCTCCCTCTTATGCCTGAACCTTCTCTGCTATTTAACTCACCACTGGTGCTCTGGTTATAGCCACTGATAGGCCACGTACAATGGACAAATGCTCTTGAAGCTCCCTTTTTAAATAACTGCCACCAACCTGCAAGAAATTCCTCTTGGTAAAGCTCTGTTGACAACACTGATAGGCCACATACAATGCCATACAGTTTTGGTTACCCTATTATCGGAAGGATGTCAAGCCTTTGAAGAGTATGCAGAAGAGTTTTAACAGGATGTTGCCTGGATTAGAGAGAATGTGTTATAAAAAAGCTCAGACGAATTTGAGTTGTTTTCTCTGGAAGGGTGGGGGCAGAGGGGAGATCTGAGAGAGGTTTGAAAGATTATGAGAGACACAGATCGAGTAGACTTACAGTATATTTTTCCCAGGTTTGAAATGTCTGATACCAGACAGCATGTATTAAAGTTGAGATGGGATAAGTGTGAACAAGATGTGAGGGGCAAGTTTTTACCCGGAGTGTGGTGGGTATCTGGAATGCATTGCCTTAAGTGATGGTAGAGGCGGATGCATTGGGGATTTTAAAGAGATATTTAGATAGACACATGAATATGAGGGGAATGAAAGGATATGGGCTTTGTGTAGGCAGAAGGGATTAATTCAGTTGGACGTTTGATGACTAATTTAATTGGTTTTGTCACAACTATGGATTCAGCATCACAGTAGATACAACAATTGCACTTGTGAATATGCACATGCTGGCTAATTATTATTTTATTGAGATTGTATTTAACTCCATACTTGTCATTGCAGTGCTTGTTGAGACTTGGACACAGCAATGCTTCGCTGTCTGCTTTCCGCTTTGCCTGAAAAATTGGCCTCTTGAGTCAGCTGACTCTGAAGACTAGCGGTAATCGTCTTATTCTTAGTTGTTCTTTTCAGCCACAGCATAGGCTTTGTTTTCCATTTGAGAGTTTTGGTTAATGGCCCTGTTTTGGCCTAACGTTTATCGTTTTCTTTTCCCTTTAACATAGTTCGCAATAAAGTCTGAACTATTGACCTGCTTCAGTGTCTCTTACTCCACACTTGGGTCCTATCTGCATCGGGTGGCAGGTTTGGCACAACACTGAGGGCCACAGAGCTTGTTCCTGTACCATCCGATGTTGTACTTCTGTCTAAACTCAAGAATATCTAACAGCTATCCTGATCTTGTGACTGCCAAATCTCTGTAATAGCCATAACATCATAGTTCATCAGTCTTCTTCCTGATGCATTTTCCATGAAAATAAACACATTTTAACTCTTCCAACTAAATGTATTTATGCTCTATCCACTACCTTTCCTTCTTCGCTGTTTCTTTGCATATTATATCTACCTTGTCACCAACTGTTTCATCCTGTGATGATTTGTTTCCAAATCTCTGCCAACTTAGTTTGAACTCTCCCCAATGGTTCTAGCAAAATTGCTCACAAAGACATTGGACCCTCTCAAATATAGATGCGACCCAGCCTTTTTTACAGGTTATACCTTCCCCAAAAGAGATTGCAGTAATGCATCAATACAAAACCCTATCCCCTGCACCAAATCTTCAGCCACACATTCATCTGCCATACCATTCTAGTCCTATTCTCACTGGTGCACGACACAGGCAGCAATCCAGAGGTTACAATCCTTTAGGCCCTGTTTTTCAGCTCCTTTCTAGCTCCCTATACTGTAGTCACTCATCAGTACCTATCCTTTTTCTACTTATGTCAGTAGTACCAATATATACTGCTCCTTCCGTCTGTCATCTTGCCCTTAAGAAGGCCATGGATATTTAAAAAAATATATAGTGTGCATGCCGGCAGTTTCCAATGCAATTTGAAAAAGACCATTTGTGCTTTCTTAATACCTAGCTCGAGGCTGAGCAGATGATTTTAGTGAAATGGAATGTGTACATCTGTACCATTCAGTTCCAGTGATTAAGTATGTGTCCAATCTGGAATTCAGAAGCCTCTAACGTTTTGTGATGCAGGCAGCTGATTTTGCATTGGTGATGTATACTGCTGCAGAAGGGTTTAATTCTGGTGTGCTTGTAGATCTGTGTAACATTGCAAGCCACTTCTCGTTAGGAATTATATTTCAATTTTATTTCCTTTTATTTCACCTTATTCCCTCAGGTAAGGTTGTATTGATGCCAAATAGGATGGGCCTGGAACTTTACCTTTGGAAATGCATTCAAGGATGCTGGAAGAAGTTAGACAGCTCATATTTCAAACTGTCTGGCCTTTATTATGATGGTATCCAGTCTAATTATGCTTGCCATTAATACAATAAGGTGCTGTTCGTTGTCAAAAATAGCTGGGTAGAAGAATTAGCTCTTAAGGAATGCTTCACTCTAAAATGGACAAAGAAACTGTGATCTAATAGTCACTCAATTAATTTTCATTTAGATGTGTCAACATTGAAAAATCTTTGTTGTTATATTTTTTAATTGTGTGATGAAAACTGATTTGATAGCCTTGTTCAGAAAGGTACCCATTGTTAGAAAGGATAAAATGTTTTTGGCATGAGGACCACACAGAAGGATTTGAGGATTGTAAGTAATGTTATTTATCAAGTAAAATGCACTTCATTAAAACAAAGGTAGTTACGCTTTCAAAGAAGGTGTTTAGTGTGCTTGGAAGTTACCCCTCCTCTATTGATGTTAGCGCATTTTCTAAATATCTAGTGGAAGAACAAAAGAAATACCTTGGCTGGAAGATCCATAACAGACAGGAGATCTTGAACTCTAAGAGGATGCGACCAGGTGTATGTGCACTTTGGTCTGCCTTACATCATGCCATGCAGAAGGAACATCTGTGATAAAAACAAGGAATTGGTCAGTGTTGTCAGGAAGATATGAGGGGCTCAAAGAAGAACAAAGGAATCAGAGAATTAAACAGGAAACATGCAGGTCCTGATGAAGGAGCTCATGCCAAAACATTGACTATTTATTCATTTTCATAGATACTGCCTGACATGCTGAGTTTCTCCAGAATTTCCAGTATCTTCAGAATGGTAACCGGAATGGGAAATGGAAAAAAAAGGAGGGAAGAGGGAGAAGAAATTACCAGGGATTAGAGAAATCGATGTTCCTGCCAACAGACTGGAGGCTACCCAAATAGAATATGAGTTGTTGTACCTCTAACCAGAGTTTGGCCTCATCATGGCAGTGGGGGATGCCATGGACTGATATGTCAGAATCTGACTAAGAAGTTGAATTGAAATGGGAAGCCACTGGAAGATCCTGCCTTTTGGGGTAGACAGAGCAAAGTTGATCAACAAAGCAGTTCATGAATCCATGATGGGTCTCACTAATGTAGAGGAGGCCACACGAGGAGCACCCAATACAATAGATTACCCTGAAAGACTTACAGGCGAAGTGTCAATGGGAAGGATTTGGGGCCCTGAATGGTGGTGCAGGAGAAGGTGTAGCACTTGCCACACTTGCAGGGTTAGGTGCCAGGAGGGGGATCACTGGGGAGGGTTGAGAAGTCATGTTGAGAACAATCACTTTGGAAAGTGAATTGGTAGGGATGGAGAATATGTACTTAACAGCAGAATCCCATTGGAGATGGTGGAAGTTACAGAGAATGGTGTGCTAGATACAGAGACTCATGGGGTGGCAGGTAAGGATGTGGGGAACCCCATCACTGTTCTATCAGCAGGAGGATAGATATGTGGGAAATAGAGAAGATGCCAGTGAGGACAGCATCGATAGTGCTGGAAGGGAGAAACCCCATTTTTTTGAAAACAGAGGACATGTCAAATGTTCTAGAATGAAAAAAATCCTCATCCAGAGAACAGATATGATTGAAAAGAAGGAATTGGGAGAAGGGAATAGCATTTTTACAAGTGACAGAGTGGGAAGAAATATAGTCAAGATAACTGTAAGAGTCTGTAGGTCTGTAAAAGATGCCAGTCTATCTCTAGAGATGAAGACAGAGCAATCGAAAGGTGTCAGAGATGGACTAAGTGAATTTGTGTGTAGGGCAGTAACTGGAGGTTGATGAAATCAATGAGCTCAGCATGGCTGCATGATGCAGCACCAATGTATTCTTCAAGGTAAAAAAGAAAAATTTGGGGAGCATTACCAGTATAGACGCAACATGGACTGTTCCTCACAGATGACGAAAAGGCAGGCATACAGTGGCTTGGGACAATGTGAATGCACACAGTACACTTCGGGTTTGAAGAAATTGGGAAGAACCAAAAGAGAAATTGTTGAGGGTGAGGACCAGTTCCACCAAACAGAGGAAAGTGGGTGGGAAATGGTTAGCTCTGTTGTCAAGAAAGATGTAGAGAGCTTTAAGGCTTTCCTGATCTCTACTTTTAGCCACCTTCAGGAATCACTGTAATACTTGTGCTGGAAGTACGGTTAGTTGGGGTACAGCAGGACCGGTACATTTTGCCCAATTTAACAACTGCCCATTTAGCTGGTTTAAGGGAAATAGTTAAAACCCAAATTGAGTAATAAATTATGTATTTAAATGAAATACAGAACAAATCAGAACACTACCAATAGTATTGTAGCACTATAAAACTCTGTGTTCCTTATAGTTACTGACGGTGGAATTCATCCAGTGTACGCAATGAACAAAATTAGTGCAGACACCTAGTGCAGATAATGGACTGCCTTTATATAATGCTATCGATGACCGCATCCTCCAAATCTTTATTTTCATTGTAATATTCAAGATGGTCATCAATATCTTCAAATTCTTTGTAGTTTCTTATTTGTTGAAGTAGTGAAATCACTTCATTTTCACTCCCGACCGTTTCTGACATCTGCAAGCCTGAATGCTTGAAATCCTAGTGAGAAAAATAGATCAGAATTGTCTTATAGCTTAGTTCTCATCAATTATCAGTAACAAAAATCACTTATTTTTGAACACAAACGTACACAACTGATGCTATTTAAAAACTGTTCACGTTATGTGCGATGTAGTGTCTAAAAGTCACACAAATGCATACAATTGATGCTACAATTGTCCACTTGTGTGAGGCCATTAGGAAATTGGACAACAGTTTCCAGCCCCAATTAAGCTGCATTATGTACCACATAATTGAAGGGAATCCAGGTAATTTTCTCATTTAGTTTTTGTTATTTAAGAGTTATCCCAAATAAGCAGCCGCCCCAATTAACCAATGGCCCAATTAGCTGGAATCCACTGTACTTACCCAGAACTGTCATCTGAAGTTTCAGCATGTAGACCAAGAGATATTTCTAAGTCAGTAGAATATGTGACTTGGAGTGGAACACCCTCTTTAGCTGGAGGCTGATGACTCTGTGTTTATTTAAAGTAGAGGTTGATAAATATATGATTAGTCAGGGCATCAAAGGTCACGGGGAGAGGCCAGGAGAATAGGGTTGAGAGTGGTATTAAATCAGACACGATTGAACAGTGGAGCTGACTCAATGGACCAAATGGCCCAATTCTGCTCCTATGCCGTATGGTCTAACAGAACCTAGTAGTAATGGGCTTTCTATGCAACTACAGTCCTTATCCTTTCTGATGCCATGGTTTGCAAACTTGGGACATGCCTGGTTGAGAAATCACAGTACACATTGTAGCCACTGTACACTGATGTTAGAGGGAATGAATGTAAAGGGGGGTCAATGGACTGCAAATCAAGTGGGAATCTTAGCCAAGTGTTTTGAGAATTGCTGTTATTGCAATAACCCACAAAAATGAACAGAGTGCTAACACATTGTTGAGTTGTGACCTGTAGATAAGTGAAAAAGAATTGGGCTGTTTGAAGTGTGCCATGTACTGCAGGATATGCAGATTAACCTGGATTCCTATCCATGGTGTTAAAATGGCTTGACCAATCACTTCTGTTAATTGCAAGTCACTGGTGGAGTGTTCAGTGGCATTAATGCCAATCAATGCCAAGTATGGTGTATTTAGTAGATCAATATTATTTGAATAATTTTCTATATATACTATTTGTTTAAGCATTCTTGTTCGTTTAAGCAATTTGTTATGGGTTTTATGTATAAATGCATGAATTGCTTACATACCACATAACACGTAAGTGCCTCACTTAAAGTAAACAGGAAGTTAGATTTGCATTCCCCGTCTCCCATGTCTTCCTTTGAATTAGTTTAATGTTTTGAAGTTACAAAATATAACACCCAGGACAGGTGGAAAGATGACAAAAGCTGCTCCTTGCAAACAAATTCAAATTTTTGAGTAGCAGCATTATTAATACATTTTGTCTGTAGCTCCATATGTTAAATCAGTCCCCTGCAGTATGAGAATTGAAACAATGGTAAAATGAAACAGAATATTGTGCAGATGCTGGAAATCGAGAGTAACACACACAAAATGCTATAGGAACTTAGCAGGTCAGGCAGCACCTATGGAAAGGAGTAAAGAGTTGATGTTTTGAACCAAGACCCTTCATCAGGACACTTGGTGAACCGAAATATTTGGTAAGCTGAAAGCAAAACTCACAGCAATACCCATGTTCACACAGAAACAAAGCAAATCATCTGAACATTCAATATTTTATTACTTATTATTTAAATGCACATATGCACTAATCAAGTTCCATTCCAGTAAGCACATGAATAATAATGAACTTTACTGCCTTAGTTTTGCAGTGACTTCTGCCTCAATATCCCAGAGCTTTATCAATGTTTCGACAATCTCTTAGACATTATGCCTTTTCAGCCATAATGCTATCCACCCACCATCTTATTCATTATTAATCATGATGTGTGGGAAGCAGATGGCTAGTCTTGTTAAAGGGTAATTGCAAAAGGTAGTTAATGAAGTGAAATGCTCAAGGAATGAAGGAGATTTGACTGTATGTTTTGTGTGTTTGAAAGAAGCAAATATTTGATAAAGAAACTCAGACTGGGGTGCAAATGGAAGCCACTGAAATGAATTGCTTTTAGTATTTGCTGCCAGTAATCTGGTTTCTAATTTAGTGGTTTACCTATGTAATTAGACATTTTAGTAGTGTATTATTCAGTGGCAATTCAGTTAGCACAGTCTTTGCATTGACACTGAATTAAGAATTATTTTCATAAAAGTCAGTTTTTCCACATAATTTCCAGATATTTAATTTTTCTTATTGAAGGGAGCAGATTTAATTTGTATATGAGTAACATAATCTATTAATAATACTGTACTCACCTTTTTAAAAAAAATTCTAGGAAGGCTTTGTATTAAAAACTGTACCCTTGACAATCAATGATATTAACTTTACCGAGCCCCTCTCTGTCAACATCCAGTGGCCATTTACCCCTTGTCCAAGCAATAAAAATACCACAGATAGAAAAGCAGACATCCACTATCTTTCCACTATCCACAAGCTGAAGTTCCAAAGCATAATGGAGAACAGGAACTCCACAGATTACATAAGGGTTCCTTTCCTAAGAACTGTCTACAAACTATTTTTTCCATAAGTCAGGAACGGACTTACAGGGTTGGCACAGTAGCATAGTGATCTGCATAATGCTATTACAGCACCATTAATCCAGGTTCTATTCCATCGCTGTCTGTAAGAAGTTTTGTACATTTGTCTAAGTGTGGACTTCCTCCGGGTGCTGTTGTTTCTTCTCATATTCCAAGGAACTATGGATTGGTAGGTGAATTGGTCACATGGATGTAATTGGCCAGCATGGTCTGTATAAGCTAGAAGGGCCTATTAACTTGCAGTATCTATAAATAAATAAAATAAAGCTAAAAGGTGTTATTACACATTTTGTCATTAAGGAAAAACAAGTGAGTGAAAGAAATGACAATGGAATTCACTCATTTGCAATGCTGCAGATATGATTGCCCACCTCAACATGGTCTTCCTTACTATTTATTACTTATAGTGTCGCCTTCAGCAATTCTCCAGTTTCCGTGACCTCAAATCATTGCTAACCACCTTTTGTTCATATCACCCTTTCTTATTGATGACTTATCCACATCATATCCAAGACCTCTATCTCCATGATCCCCCGAGTCTGAAATCAGAGTTAATGAATTTTCTCTGCACTTATCATGCTGTTACAGGCACTGAGGAAGCTCTAGACCAATTTGCATTGAACTCACAGAGAGGGAGGTGAAAGACTGAGTGATCCTCAAACTGGCCAAGTGAAAGCTTTTAGATGATTTGATACATAAAGCTACTAAGGGAATGAGACTAAATTAGCCAAAAATTATTAAAGAGAATTTATCAATGTTGGAAAAATTAGTTATTAATTCACTATATTATTTTATTTTTGAAGTATATTTTGCTCTAAAATGGTTGTTTGAACTTACCTTCATTTATTGTCAAATAAATCACAAAAATTGAAAATCAAGAAAACTGCAGATACTGGAAACCTGAAATTAAAAGTAGCAAATGTGAGAAACACACAGCAAGCAAGGCAGCGGTGTGAAAGCTTTTGACCTGAAATGTTAACTCTTCTTTTTTCTACAGATGTTGCCTGTGCTGCTGTGTGTGTTAGCAGCATTTTCTAATTTTCTTCCAGATGGTAATGCTTGCTAGCTTAATGACAACTTTGTCTTTATTTGCTGAATAATTAAATCTGGCCTGAACTCAGACTGGATGTCCACACTGCGGAAGGGTAAGGTTCCCAATTCATAGATTAATGACTCTCCTGATTGTAAAATTCTGGCACGGTTGCTAGATGTCTAAACACTGAACAAATAGTGAGTACAAAGCAGATGAACTGGGCAGGAGGATAATGGTTTGGAATTATAATAAAATGCATTGCAGACCATCCTCAGTGAGAACATGCTCAATGTTCCTAAGGTCAGGGTACATTTCAAATCCATCTTGCATTGGCTGCTAAAGTTTCTTACCAAGTCTGCATTGAAGCTCATCAGCCTACATTTATATTATACTGAATGGAAAAAAGAATGATTAAAAGTCAAAGGTATTTAGTAGCTAGCAATGAATAACCAAAGAAACACTTTGTATATCAATCATGCATTGCCCTTGGCAACATTTCCAGCTTACAGGCATTTAATGAGAATGGAACTCCAGGGAATTTTGTCTGGAATAAGCTAAATAAAACATATCATACATTTCATGTGAAGGTCTTAGAACCTGCTATGGACTCAACACACATCATCATGTTAATACCTTGGAACCTAAGGGCAAGATTTTAAAAATAAATTATTAATGTATTTGTGCGATCCTTAGTACCTTGTTTTTGATTTTTGTCTGTTGGCATCACCATGGAATTTGAATGCTTTGGAAGAGATTTTTTATAATGTAAGAAGAAGTGACTGTTCATGTACTTTAAGTATTTTCAATAATATGACCTTTATTTTCTTTCGGCCATTACACACTCTCCCAAATCCAGAACCTGTAACACAGAACAAAGGGGACAACGGTTATGAGAAAATCAACCATGTTACGAGAATGATCCCAGGAATGAAAGGGTTACCATATGAGGAACGTCTGACAGCTCTTGGGCTGTATTCCCTGGAGTTCAGGAGAATGAGGGGGGATCTCATAGAAATATTCCAAATGTTAAAAGGCCTGAACAGATTAGATATGGCAAAGTTATCTCCCATGGTAGAGGATTCTAGGACAAGAGGGCACAACTTCAGGATTGAAGGACGTCCTTTTAGAACTGAGATGTGGAGAAATTACTTCAGTCAGAGGCTGTTAAATCTGTGAAATTTGGTGCCACAGGTGGCTGTGGAGGCCAAGCCATTGGGTGCATTTAAGGCAGAGGTAGATAGATTCTTGACTAGCCAGGGCATCAAAGGATATGGGGTGAAAGCAGGGGAGTGGGGACGACTGGAAGAATTGGATCAGCCCATGACTGAATGGTGGAGCAGACTCGATGGGCTGAATGGCCTACTTCTGCTCCTATATCTTAAGGTCTTATTGTTACGGTTGAGTGAGGAGCTTTGTGGGGGTGGGTCTGGAGAAGGAAATGGGTTCTCAACCAGACTATAGATCATTGGAGTTGAAGGGGTGGGCTTTGAGGGGTGGGGGACGGATTGTGGAGAACGAGTCAGTTCGGGAGATGAAAGATGATTTTTGGTGAGTATGTTGGCATGGGATCCTCAGTAAAGAACTGCTATGACAGGTGAACAATTGACAGATTTGCTTGTGGTAAGTCTCCAACACTGGAACCAATCCTTTACATCAAATCATAAATTAAATACCTTAACTGCCATGAAGGCTTTCACCTTAATAAGTAGATTGGACCTCTGCAGGTCATATATGTTTGGTCCAAGATCATAGAAGTGATGCTATTACCAAATATTGCTCATGACAATTGATAAGTGCTTACTTACCTTCAAAATTTGTCACACTATTACCTTAAGTACTACTATGAGATATGTACTTGCAGTGTGCACTTGCGCATTGTATTATCCTGCAGTGATGAATGTAATCCAACATCTTAGTGGCACAGCTGATCGTGCTGATGCCTCCCAGTCTTACTGACCCAATGCTCTCTGTAGGGAATTTGTGCATTTTTCCTGCAGCCAGGTGGATTTGCTTTGTTCCACTTCCTCCCCGCATTCAAACTATATCTGAGTTTGTTGGTCAACTGGTCAATGGAAATTGCCTTTATTGTGCAGATGGATTCTAGATTCTAGGGGAGATGATGGGAATGTGGGAAGAATAAACTGAGATTAGTATAGGACTAGAGTAAATTAGTACTTGATGTTCAGTGTGAACTCAGCGAGCTGATGGGCCTGCTTCTATTCTGTATGACATGATACCATACATGGCATTGCAAAAAAGCACGTCCCACCCACGAATTCAGAAACCTGACTGGCAATAAAATCGGTGGTACTTAATCTTTTCATAATGCCTTGTATTTCGTTTCAGATTAGAAGCATCAGCTTGTTGACTTGTGCCAAATGGCTGACAATAGATTACAGATTTTTAATAAATGTGCATGGGAATCCCAAAGTTGCCATCCGTTTTATAGCTAAATTATTTTATCTCCATTACTGGAATGGCGAGCTTGCCATATGAAATATTGCGCTGACCAATTTGTACAGAGGATTTCTCATTGAAAAATAGAGAAAAACTTAAAAAGGACAAATGCAGGATTGATGGTTCTCCTGCTGTGGTGTGGTCCCAATCTTAAAGAAATAGGCATCAATTCAGGACAGAGGTGAGAAGAAATTCTTCCACACTGTGGGTCGTGTTATTTGGCTTTTTCCGTCCTGAAGGACTGAAGATCGTGACATTACTATGTTATGAAGGTACCACAGCTCTTAGAAGGGGCGGGAGCAGCCCCTTCCTTCCGGAGAATCGCAAGATCGCTATTAATTCGGGTCTCGGACCCAGGAAGTGAGAGACAATGCAATGGTTTTGGCCATTGTTCTTAGAGGCACCTGTGTGACGTGCATGTCCCTGCTACATGACGGCTACCATGGATATGGACACCCTCGGGCAATGTGGGGGTGGGGATTGCATCACCCTACTTTGATGGACATCTACAACTCTGCAAGTCAAGATAAAAGGGGACTGCAGGAGGCAGTACCCCAGCGATGCACCAGAAGGACACCCTCGCTCAGTGCTCCCGTGATAGCTGGAGGCCATTCAAAAGCCACGTGTGCTCCGTAACTCCTCTGCCTGCGGAGCGGGTGGCTGATAATACCAAGAAGGACTTCAAACTAACAACGGGGAAACGACGCTCCCCTGATTTAACAGAGTGGCTTTATAAAGACCCGGGCAAGTTTTTTTTTCCGTTTTTCACCGATCCCTCTAAAACACGTGAAACCCAGCGATTCCTCGAAAGGCTAAAGTCTGCAGACTTCTGAGTGACTTTTATATTTCCAACGGACAAAATATTATCCCCTAGACAACAGTCGAGATTACTTCTTAATGATGATCATTACTATACCCGCGTTTTAGATTGAGTATTGATGATGTGCATTATCTGAATGTTTGTATTAACCTTACTTTTGTGCCCCTTTATAAATAAAAACGTTTGAAAATAGTGACATCAGACTTCAACTGACCTCTCGATCTTTGCTGGTAAGTTATCCAGTTACGGGATACGTAACAACTAGATTTATGATTTTAAAGAAATCAGGAGAAGTAAGATTAGGAATTTAGGTGTCAATGAGTTTAAAGATCGGCCATTAATGATTTGAACAGCAGAGCAGCCATTGAAGGGCCAAGTGGCAGTCTCCTGCTTTTAATTCTATATTATTAAAATGATTGCAAGCTTTCTTATATACTCAATGGCCACTTTATTAGGTACATGTGTACACCTGCTCATTAATGCAATTATTTAATCAGCCAATCATGTGACAGCAGCTCAATGCATAAAAGCATGCAGACATGGTCAGGAGGTTCAGTTGTTGTTCTAACCAAACATCAGAATGGGAAAGAAATGTGATTTAAGTAACTTTGACTGTAGAATGATTGTTGGTGTCAGATGAGGCAATTTGAATATCTCAGAAGCTGCTTATCTCCAGGAATTTTCACACACCACAATTTCTGGAGTTAAAAGGGAATGGTGCAAGGGACCAAAAAGTATCCAGTGAGTGACAGTTCTGTGGGCAAAAATAATGAGTGAGGCCTGAGGAGAATAACCAGACTTGTTCAAGCTGACAGGAAGGCAACAGTAATGCATGTTACAAAAGTTGAGTGCAGAACTGCATCTCTGAATGCACAACACATCAAACCATGAGCTACAGCAGATGAAGATCACGAACATATACTCCAGTCATTTTATTAGACACAGAAGGTACCTAATAAAGTGGCCAATGAGTGTATAACACATGTGACATTTGAGATAATTAATATTTTATACAGAAGTTTAATATTTTCCTGAGATGTGATAAGATGTTGTTTATATGCAAATGCTCATCTCCCTCATTTCTGCAATTAAGATCAGTGAACAGTAAAAAATGATTTGTGAGATTTAAGTCCCCATGCTTTTCTCACAGAGTCAAAAGCTATTGTAAATGCTCTCAACCAACAATGAGACTTATTAATTTCTACCATCGGCACTGTGGTTCAGCTAGTGGAGCTGCTGCCTTGTGCTTTCATTAACAAAGCTTCAATCCCAACATTGAGCCATGTCAATGTAGAGTCTGCTCATTCTCCAAAGAGTGTGGGGGTTTCCCCCACCAGGTGCTCTGCTTTTCCCCTCATCCCAAAGATGAGCAAGCTGACAGGTTAATTGGTCACTGGGAATTGCTGCTACTCTGAGGCTGAGAGGTAGAATATGGGAGTGAGCTGATGAAAGTGTCTTAAGACTAAAATGGGTTTAATGTGGGATTGGTGTAAATAGGCATCTGATGGTCTGCACAGACTCCATCAGCCAAAGGACCCGCTTCTACACTGAATGAATCTATGATGATGCACTATAATCATTAAAAGGGGCAAGTTGAGCCTCAAGTGTTGATGTGGATACTATTCGTGCAGTTCTACTTTTTAATAACTTGGAATGTATTTTTACTGGAGAGCAACTTGATGTAAGATTTCATTGTGCAGACTGAAAACTCAGATGAGGAGATCTCAGGTTCATCCTGGTCTCTGGTTCTGTCTGTGTGGACTTTGTAAGTTGCACCGGTTTCCCACTGGGTCCTCCTGTTTCCCACTGCTGTGGGTTGGAAGGTTATTTAGTCAATGTAAATAGTATCTAATGAATAAGTGAGTGGTCGAATCTGGGTGGGGAGGAGTTGGTTAGAAAGTTAAAAGTTCAAATTTATTATCAATGTATGTATATCATGTACAAAGTAAGATTCATCTCCTTGGAGGCCCTCACGAAACAAAGACAACAGAATTCATTAAAAACACACACATACAAGAGTACCACATATTCACTTTGCAAAAGAGGACAAATCACATAAAAAGTAAATGTGAGATGCAGAGTCCCTGAAGGTGAGTCTACAGTTACTGAGCCCATTCAGCACTGAGGTGAGTGAACCATCCAGGACTCCGATGGGTGCAGGGCAACAATTGTTCCTGAATCTGGTGGCGTGGGACCCAAGACTCCTCCACCTCCTACTCGACAGTAATAACAACAATATGGACAGAATAAAATAGGTGTCAATGGGCCCTTGGAGAATGCGCCTGAATGGCCTGTTTCCATGCTGTGTGGCTCAATGATTCTTTGGTTGTAACTGTGAGCAATGAACAGATTGGCAGATTTATGTTCTAACATGCCAAAAATATTATTTCTGTCATCGTGGGTTGGGACAGATTAAAGGGGGTGAGGGGAACTCCTTATTATTTTTGTTAATGTGAGAAGTATTGCGTACAGGACAAAAATAACTTACTGCAACTAAAAGGACCTTGGTGAGACCATATCTAGAGTATCATGAACAAGAGAAAATCTACAAATGCTGGAAATCCAAGTAACACATGCAAAATGCTGGAGGAACTCAACAGGCCAGGCAGAATCTATAAAAAAAAGTATAGTCGACATTTCGGGCTGAAACCCTTCATCAGGAGTATCATGACCAGTTTTGGCCATAGCATTATTATCACTTTTACCTAAAAATGCATACACTTGTCAAAGAAGAAGTTCAATAAAGATTCACTAGACTGGTTCCAGGGGTAAGTTTGCTTTTTGAAAAGAGATTGAGTCACCTGGTACAAATTCTCTTAGGATTAGAAGAAAGAGTGGAGATCTTATCGAAATTTATAAAGTATTTATAGAGATTTATAGTCTGGAGCAGGATTAATATTTCCCGTCTGAGCAGTCTAGAACTAGGGCTCAGGAGAAGAGACTTCTCCAGCATTTTGTGTGTTGTTGTTTCAGGAGAAGAGATAGGTGAAGAGAAATTTCTTCATGCTGGTGATGGGGGATCTTTGAAATGCTCCTACCTTGTAGCCACATGGCTTAGTCAATAGATTCAAGGTTGATAGATTTCTGGATGTTAAGGGAATCAAGGAATTTGGGTAGGGCACTGGAACGTGGTAGTAAGGTAGAAGATCAGCCATAATCTTGACAAGTGACAGAGAAGGAGGGCTGGATGACCAGCTTCTGATTCTATTCTAAATTATTACATTCTGCGTAATTTAGTGCAAAACCGAGTAGAATTGATTCTGTCAGTTTCCACAAAATCAAGTCAATTAGATTCTAAACTACAGTATGTGCACAGTTTGTTGCTTCAGATCAGCTCCTTCACCAACTCTAGCTTTTCATTAACTATCCAAGTAACCTCAATGCATTAGTATTCATTGTTTTTCATCCACCTGACTCTCTGCATTATTTAACCTAATACTTTCTTCCCGCTATGGCCAAGTGTATGAATTTCTGACAGACTGAAAGATAATGGACTGACCATTTGTAAAGATAATAGTGAATTATGTCATTTATAAACACTTTTCTGGACAGATATTTATTTTAGATCTCATCATGAGTGTTTTATCTGACATACTTTTCACTCTCAACACATCAATTTGCTTGTACTGTATTTCTCAATAGTAGATTTGCCAGAAATAAGTGGACCAGATCTTCTCTGAACCCTGTGATCTGAATAGTTTTCCAGCTCTTTTTATTACAGATCACAGAGTGAAATTTGTCCCAGAACATATCCTTTCCCTGCACCCAGTGGTAACGTCCTTGTTCAAAAATGGCAAGGTTAACATGACTCCAATGCACAATTAATATTGCTCTAATGGTGCTACGATTCACCTTGTAAACAGAAGAACCATTTACCAATCTGTCCTTAGTCATTGGGAGAGAAGAGGAATGGGGAAAGTTTTTACCTAAATTCTCATCATGTTGGCAATTCAAAAGGTCAAAAGTCAGAACGAAATTACAATATTCACTGTTGTCAGTCACATCTCAATAGGTGAAATATTGAAATCTGGAGCAGCAAAGTTTTTAATTCAGCTCCTTCCACAGTTTTTCATACATGATCTTTGTCAGTATATTCTCAAGATACAAAGGGATTAAGTGTTGCCTAAAGTGACCTCTTCTGGATATTACTTTAAAGTTCGGCCTGGTGATGCTTTTTGGAAATGAACAGAAGAGTTCTAGCCAATAAAAAAAAAAGAAATATCTGGAAGAACTCATTGGGTCAAAGAGAACCAGAGTCAAAAATACTTCTTCAATTAGGTTGCCATGTTTCCTACATTACATTTGAGACTGTGCTTGAGTTGTGTTTCTTTGATTTTCAATGCCCTGAGATTGAAACTACAATAAAAGATATCAATTTTCTGATCATAATGTATTAAAGCTAAGAAGGTTTCCGTATATGATGAAACATTTTTTAAAATGTTCTAACCATGGTGTGGTGAACTACATATACCTGTCTGAACATGCCCCCCCCCCCCCCGGCTGACTGCTCCTGTGGGTTCTCCCACAGACCCCAGTATAAAGGCAATTGGAGGCACTGCTCCTTCCTCAGTCTCCAGGATGTTGTGTGGTGGTCGCTTGCTGCTGCTTGTGCTTTCTTCCAGCTAATAAAAGGCTACCTTAACTCACGTCTCCGAGAGTTATTGATGGTGTATCACATGGCATACAAAAATTGAACTGAGCTACTTTCTAACTGTGTACTAACAAACAGAAGCACAATAAAAATATAGACTGCAGCACAAATTCTTTTCTATAAGGAAACTTCCTTGCCTTTAATGTATTAATGCCAGAAAGCAGATAAATTTTCACATTGTGGTGCAGAGTTGAGGGTTCTGCCTGTTAAGTGTGACTGACAGTAGTAGAAATTGAATTTTTGTTTTTCCTTAAGTGCCTTTTGATCAGAAACTGAAAGAGAATGATTTTGAACTTAGCAAAGGAAAGAATAGCATGAGTCATGCAGTCTGCAATGACTATCTGTAGGAGACTCCAGGAACTGGCTTTGAGAGAATAGAATCTCATTTACAAAATGTTACTGTCTGACAAAAAAAAGGGTATAGTGGTCAGACCAACCACATTAACAAAATTAAATTGAATTCAATGAATAAAACTGGATGTTGCTGATCTGATTGATTGAAAAGTATGACTAGTACAAAATGTAAGGGAGCCAGGGTCTTGTTCCACAATTAGAGCTTACTTGATCACTTACTAAGAACTTGGAGCAGTTAGGAAGTCAGGCCATAGAGCATCTTCTGCTGTCTGATTTTCCTTGAGTTACTCAATAAGGATGCCAACTTCAACAAAATCTTGCATTTCTGTGGTCTGCAAATTGGTTAGAAAGCTTCAGCTGGAGCTTGTATTCGAAGGTGTTGGTCAAAGACTAAGGTCATTTGGTAGATGAATTGCGTCTGAGGTACTGAGAATTGTTGGCATGTGGCCTAGTGGGCAAGGCATCAGACTAGTAACTTGAAGGTCACTGGTTCGAGCCTCAGCTGAGGCTATGTGTTTGTGTCCTTGAGCAAGGCACTTAACAACACATTGCTCTGCGACATCACTGATTCCAAGCTGCATGGGTCCTAGTGCCCTTCCCTTAGACAACATCGGTAGTGTGGAGAGGGGAAGACCTGCAGCTTGGGCAACTGCCCGTCTCCCATACAACCCTGCCCAGGCCTGTGCCCTGGAAACTCCAGGCGCAGATCCATGGTCTCTCGAGACCGACAGATGCCACCAACTGAGAATTATAAGGTCATCTGAGGATCATGAGCTTTGAAGGGGCTGAAAACGAAGGGAAATGTGGTAGAATAAAGTAAGGGGGGAATAAATTAAAGTGCCCTGCTGAGTCAAATTCCAAATACCTAGCCTGGACATATGCTTAGAAGAAAAAAAAAATTACTTTAAAACATTTGTCAGATTTTGAGTATTGATACTGATTTGAGGTGAAATGTTTAACCCATTTTTGCTCAATTATACTGTATAGGACAAAAGGAACTAGCATTTTGTTTATTCATGGGCAAATTCTCTCTGAGATTCAAGTCAAATTGAAGTCATTATAGCAATTGTGATATTAGGATAGAACCATATGCAGTCAGTGCAGGATTCTTCTTTGCTGAACGAGAGATTGGGGTCTTTGGCTATGAATTCACTACCATGGACTCAATAAAGTCACCATTAAAAACTGCCACCCTCTCCCCTTGATGGGTCTGTTTAAAATTCTGCACAGGACCCAGATAACCAAAATAGATCCTTTTAGATATAATAATTGGATATAATTATTACACCTAACTTCTCTGATTCAGCCTGAGTAACCAAATTTTGGAGTAAATGAACAGGATCAAATTGAGAATGTTTCAAATTCACGAATGTATTAATAGTTTGGATTGTCACAGAGTTATTGATGAATAAGTCTTGTTTTTATGCAGTTTTTTAATTTTAAAATTCTTTTTAAATGCTTAGGATTGGGAAAGAGTTTAGCACTGGCCAAAATGAGTTTGATTTATCAGTGTGTTATTATGGCTTCCAAAGGAAACTATGAATTATTAATTATACAGCTGTTTAATGTTCTGATGCTTTTGTGGCTTAACTAGATGCTGCCACTTGTCACTCATTTCACAATTTATTTTTGTACTTTTCTATGTTTCCATACAGAAGTTATATAGTCTACATTTCTTGAGAGAGATAGCAATTCAAGGACACCAGAAATAAAAAAATATAATGGTCAATATTCGTATAGTTGAGTTCTATGTTAGTTACATCCTCCATTTGGGCATCAATGCAAGTAATTTCACCCTTGCATCAAGTAATAATGGTGACAATTACCATGAATATTAGTTCTGCTCTTTATTATTCTTGTCCCTCCTCACCATGCTCATAAATATACCCTTCAATGCTGATCAAGTGTATCTAAAATATTAACATTTTTGTGTATTCATCTATAAATGCCTTTAGTCAGAACATTATTTAGTCATACAAAATAAGTTGGTTTTATTATCATACATATTAGTATTTTCATATATTTTCATTGTCTTTGGCATGAGCCTGAAGGAATGTTAAGCAATATACTACATTACTTGGAAATGCAATATAATATGAGACCATTTGATTTATACTGACAGCTCTTTTCACAATTATTGATAAGCCTCCATTACATTCCAAACTGTGTTGCACAATAGTTTCATCATAGTTGTTGGTGTATCTGAGATAGGTCAGCTAATCCAAGACACTACTATTGTATGCACGGACATTGCAGAAAAGATAATTCCAGAGTAGAAAAATCCTGTCAGAAACATCATCTATGTGTATAAATACATGGACAACAAGTTGTAGGCTTGAAGTTCTGCATCAAAATTTCTCTTAAGTTTTTTTGAGTAAGGAACAAATGGACATGGACCATGTATGGGCAGGAGTTACATTGGTTGTTAATACAAATCAATGCATTTCACAATATGTTCAATGTATTTGTGATGAATAAATAAATCTGTATATAAGGAGATATTACACTTTTAGTCAAAACTTGCATTTCTGCAGTATTAAGGAGGATATCCTAAAAGGCATTTCAAATGAGGCCATATGTGTATTGAAGTTTCAATAGTCACTTTACCAGATGTGAATTACAGATCTACTACTAGTTAACAAGAGACAGAGGAACTGTTATTAACCGGAGATCAGAGAGGTACAATAAGAAAGAAATGTTGTTGTACTGGGAGATTTCAAGTTTATATATTTTTATTTTATATTATTTTATTGAAATATGGTATGGAGAAGGCCCTTAGTGGCCCTTTGAGTTGCGTAACCCAGCAATTCCTCATTTTAATCCTTTCTTTATCATAGGACAATATACAATGACCAATTAACCTACCAACCAGTATGTCTTCGGACTTTGGGAGGAAACCGGAGCACCCAAAGGAAACCCACGTGGTCACTGGGAGAACGTACTTACAGGCAGTGACAGGAATTGAAACAGAGATTGCTTTAGCATTGCAGGGTCAGAAAGAGTGGAATTTTAGAAGTGTGTACAGAAGTGATTTTTGATGCAGTCTGTAGACAGACCAATAAAGAAGAGAGCTTTACTGTATCTTATCTTCAGGAATGCAGCTGGTCAAGTGAAAAGAGATTGTTCTTGATGTGGTGACCATAACTTTGTATATTTTAAAGTGGCTATGGAAAAGAAGAAAATCGAAGGTAGATGAAATTAAAGGACATAGAGAGAAGAGATTTTTAGGGGCTATGAGGGGGACTTCCTTCATTCAGAGATTGGGAAGGATGCAGAATGCATTGTCTGATTGAAGCAAGGTTGCTGTGTCATGAAGTGTCTAGATGAGCAGTTGATTCCCCTAGGCACAGAAGGTTATGGACCAAATGCTGAAAAATGCAATAATGCAATTAACACAGAAGACCGCCTATGAATCAGAATGAATGAGTTGGGCCATTTGGCCTGTTCCTATGCTGTATGACTCTATGCCTTTAATAAGCAATTGGCAGGTACCCCAGCTTTAATAATTGTCCTGGTGTCTGTAGATCCTTAACAAAGTCAGTTAATGAAATCAGTTAATTCTTCAGGAGTGATATGAAGTCCTTGTCAAGCCAGGTGATGAACCTTCTAACCTCTTAGTCTTCATCAACTGAGATCCATTGGTTTTGTTTAGCTGTTTCACAAAGGAAATCCTTCTCAGGGTAAGAAAGTCACGCCAGCACTGTTGAATTTTCAATGTACTAGATGTCTGAGGAATGGTTAGTAACAGATTAGCTTCCTGAAAACTGCTTTCTACCTTCATTGTGAAAACTAGTCATAGTTTGGGAAAGTATTTGTAAATGAGGTCAACTATACTTACTGTGCTTGGTGTAGTCACTACATGGCACCTAGGCCTCTGACACCCAAAGTGAAGGTTAGGAATGACAGCCTTTACACCAGTAATCATATTCCAATCAGGATTTAACACCAGTGACATGTGAAGTTCTGGGTAACTGTGTGTCCAGATGAGGCTTATCTATATCACCTGTACCTATGAGCTCCTTCTCGTTTTCCCTGCATTGCTTCTTGTTGACACTCCCCAAGGAACTCCTTGTAGTCTCATTACTGTAACAATTGTACCCAACTACATGGGCAGAAGTTCAGACACAAACAACAAGGAGGCAGCCTTTGTGTTTCATGAGCTAGCTCTCCACAGGCCACAGTAGTGTTGAAAATATGTAGGCTGGGCACCAAGGAATGGCAGAAACAATAAGAGTGTTGCAAGTTCTCTGGAGAGAATCCTCATCTGACAGTTTCAGAACAGTTTGTTATTCAAGGAGTAAGAGATGCTCTCATTCATGCAAACCTCTGAATTCACAAGAGAAGCAAGAAGTGTTGTTTGAGTTAAATCTAACACTCCTGTATCTGCAGACGGCCTACAATCCTTTGCAAGTCCACATGATTGTTCTGTTTGTGTCTGTTCTACAGAGAGTAGATGAGGACTCTTTTTAAGTGGCAATGATCAGTACTGGTACAAGCTGTGATATATGGTATAAGCCAAAAGCACCTGGGGAGATCAGGACTTTGACATTTATAGCCTGATTACTACAGACTTTGAGAACAGTTGTCAGTTCACTTCTGTTCTATTTGCAGGAGGCAGAAAGGATGATAGTAATCCTCTTGGAAAATCAAGTCCTCTGGCCATCTACTGTCCAATGTCTGTCCTGTATCCTCTGCAGCATACCCAATGGACAATCACAAGAACGACTGCCAAGGTCAAAAAGTGCTAGAAATAACTGTGCTGTACTAACAGTCACTAATAAACTATCACAAACAAAATAGCTCAACACAGTCAACCATTCCATCACAGTGATTCCATCAATAGATCTGTTACATCAGCCTGGGCTTAATCTTGACCTCTAACATTGTCTGTATGGAGTTTGCACCTTCTTGCTATGATGTAGGTTTCTTCTATTTGCCCAAGCTTCTTCCTCATCACAAAAATGTGAAGATTGTCAGGTTAATTGGTGGCTGTAAACTGTCCTTATTGTGATAAAATCTGGAGGGAGCTGGACAAATTAGTTCACAGGGGGAATTGGAGCGGGGCGGTGTTGCTCTGGAATCAGTGTGCACTCAGTTTGCTGGATGCCCTCTAAGGTCAAAAGGAAACGTGGAAATTGGACCTGTGATTAATCCCACAAAAACAGACGTCATGACTTTTAAAATGGCCTCGTCCTCCCCAGTACAGTTGAGAGATTACAGTCTTGCTAATCCAGAAACACACACACACACAAGGGCAACATTATCAGCCAGGACAGTGGAACAAGATGAAACATCCTGATCAGAATTTGCAAAGTCAGAAGTTCCATCAGCTTCAGATAAAACCTACTGTATCACTGGATCCAGGCTTAAATGAAAACTTCCTTCTACAGGAGAGCAAAGAAACTATCAGCACCACTACTGTATTGAAATGGATTGGACAATTGCATTGGTGGGAAGATGATTGAATCACTTAAGTATCAACAAGGTGGATACTTAAAGTCACGTGAAATGGTAAATTGAAATGCCTGGGGCACAACTAGGTGCCATTGAAAGATGGAGGAAGCTGTTTTTTTTTCTCTTTACTCTTGGGATGTTGACAGTATCAGGGTCTACACTGGGCTAATCTATTTGAAATTTATTTTCAGCTCATCCACTTTGACAGATATTAATAAGAAAGCAGTTTGGCGATAGACACCGCCTCATCAATATTTAATCCTACTTTCTGAGTCGAGGGAAAAGAATTTCAGGCGGTCAATAAAAGGTCATCAACTGAACTCATTTAACTAGCCCCCTACGTGCCAGATTTCAGAATGCGCATATCAAAAATTGGGCAGCTGGTCACAATTGTTTCAGACCACATAGAAAAATGTCGGATTTCAGACAAATTGATAACTGCTGCATTGCACAGTATTGTACCTACAGATATTGGTAGATATCAGATAGGCCAAAAGAACCTGTTCATTCTGTAAGGGATGGTGTTTGCCATTTCTCATTCATTTTCTCATTCTTATCCCTGAATTCCAGAAGATCGAGGTGAGTTGGAGGACATGCACCAGCATATTTTTCTTCCCACTCCATTGCTGGACTGGTATGCTGTGGAGATGGGCTAATGCACTTAGCATCCACTCCCTCAGTTTATGCCACTTATTACATCGAAGTTTAAGTGCAGGTAATTGGTTTATTTATATTTAACACTGTTAAGGAATTTGAAAAGTTCAGAGTGAATTTAATAACTTTTTTATGAACAGTTAAAACAGTTAAATTATCAGTTTAAAAAAGGTTCCAATGTGAAGCTTCAAAAGATCATCAATGCATTTCAGGGGGTGGAGCCTTGGGATTCGCTGCCTTTTCTTTTATTTTGTGAGATTATTCTCAGACGTGGGATGTTGCCTTGGTGAAGAATAGTAGCGAAGCAGTTAGCGCAATTTATTTTATATAACACCAATGATCAGGGCTCAATTCCCGTCACTGTCTGTAAGGAGTTTGTACATTCTCCCTGTGACCACTGAGGCCTTCTCCCATATTCCAAAGCATGCGGGTTAAGATGTTACTAAACTGTGGCATTCTTTGTTGGTGCTGAAAGCATGGTGACATGTCTGAGATGCCACCAATATGACCTTAAACTGTGTTGGTCAATGAGACAAATGACGTATTTCACAATGTTTTGATGTACATGTGACAAATAAAGCTAATCGTTATCTTTTATCTTCTGAATGAATTCCTGGCCACAGTTGTAAAACTGGGGAAATATTAGGATTTGGCAACTTTGACCCTTGAAGAAAAATTGAACTTCATTTTATTTTTCTTGGAAATAGCTGAAAATATTCATTCCAATGCTATGAAGGTTTTTGGAACTTCATAATACTCTTGATCATATATTACTTTGGTGCCTTGAGTTAATTTCAGTCATCTAATTTAAGAATTGCCTGTCAACATACTAGCATATTACAGTACAATAATGCCAAAAAACCAATTCAAAAGAGATACTGTCACCATAACAGATGTATCACAATGTTTTACTGAATTAAATAAATATGAGACTTTTAACAATTTCTTTGTAGTTGATTGGATTGAATGGTTGATAAATCTCTTAAGCCTTCAAATATATGGAAAGTGTGATGTTCTGGTGGGGGGGGGGGGTGGAAATTACATTTGCCTCTTTAAACCGTACATATTTATGGTTTAGGCCAAGTTATATGCATTTTTATCAAACTTTGTGCTGAGTGTACAGTCCTTTGGGGAAGTGTGTATCTGATTGATAAAACTTCAGATGTGGCTCTATTTAGTTCAGCTTGGAAATGGCCAATACCCAGGTGTACTAGGAAGTCGACTTTGTAAATAAAGCTGACTTCTGGATGAGGTGGGTGCATATGGTGAATGTGAATTCAAGAAAATCTCTAATCAAATATCTACTTCCCAGCCTTGTCCAATCACCACATCCCTTTTAAGATCAGGATACTGCCTGAAATATCAGTGCTCCCAAACGTAAATGTATTCCATCCTCTCTCCATAGAAATTTCTGTTTTTTCAAGTTATCAACATACTCCATTTGCCAAGCAAGAGAACAACTTCCTCAGATGTGATCTCCAGAGTAATTGATGTCTGCGTGTTATTTCCATCTGCATGCAGGCTGTAGTTACACATGAAATGACACCCATATCAAAGCATGCAGGGAATTTACGCTAATGTGTTCAGGGATAAATGTGTTCTGTTTCAGTAGTATCTGCTGTGGTATCTGTCTCATCTGCCTCATGTTTATTCACCCATGCAGGTGTGCAGAGATAGATGTATGCAGACATCTGTGTGCATAGAATCCAGTGTCCACCTGTGTGGTCCATTTATGCCCATTCATCCAGCAATCTTCATGTAGTATCTGGATCCATGCAGGTGGGTATACAGTCGTCCAGAAATGCCTCTGTCAATATGGTGTCCATGTTCACATGTATCCTTAAGACCTTAAGGCATTGGAGCAGAATTAGGTTATTTGGCGGATCAAATCTGCTCCATCGTTCAGTCGCAGCTAGTCCTTTTTTTCCCCCTGTCCTCAGCCCTGCTCCCTAGCCTTCTCCCTGTAACTTTTGATGCCATGAACAATCAAGAACCTATCAAGCTTTGCCTTCAATGCTGTATCATTTTGCTTATAACTGTAAGTGCAGCAATGCCTGTTGAAAGACAGGGTAAGACTTCAGTAGCAAAACCCCGAAGTTAGGGATGCATCTTGCTCAAGTAGTGACAGTAACAATATTTGGAAAGGAAAGCTACAAAGCCTATTAACTACTTTCATTTCCCATGTAATGGTTTAGTTAAAAATATAAAACACAACAGCACAATTCAGACCCTTCGGCCCACAAAGCTGTGCCAAACACATCCCTACCTTGGAATTACCTAGGCCTTACCCATAGCCCTCTATTTTTCTAAGCTGCATGTAGCCATCCAGGAGTCTCTTAAAAGACCCTATCATTTCCGCCTCCACCACTGCCACTGGCAGCCCATTCCACGCACTCACCACTCCCTACGTAAAAAAACTTAGGTGGCAACTGCTGACATCATCATATTGTGCATTTACCCACTTTATTGCTCATTTTGCTACTCAAGCAATGTGGAATAAAAGGATCATACTTGAAACTTAATTAAAACTTTTTGTCAAGGCAACATAAGTTTTTGTTTTCTATTATTTAACTTTTATTATCTTTGCCAAGAGAAGTAACTCCTTAACCAGAGACAAATAGAAAAGGCAACGTTATCTATTTTTCTGTTCATAAGCTGAAGGCAGAAATACAGAAGCAGTTATTAATTTGCTTCAGTATTTTGTTTAACACAACAGACAACCTGGCAGAAGACATTAAACATGTTATCCTGTAGTGGGATGTGCAGCCTTTGGGTATGAGAGTAAAATGATAGCAGTTTAGACAGTTGCAAAATGTGGTAAGCTCTTATTTTGGCCATAACGAACTATGCGTCAAAAGACACAATGAGCATGACAGGATAAATGGAAAAACTCATTGCTGCAAGTGCTGTCCCATCCAATGGGATTATTCAGGTTGATCAAAACTGTTGAATGTATTGCGTATTTAATATTTCAATAATATTTGAGCAATCTTGTGTGTGTGTGTGTGTGTGTGTGTGTGTGTGTGTATATATATTTTTTTTTGATTAAGCATTCTTAAGTTAAAAAATTCATTATGAGTTTTATGCATAAATATGTGAATAGTATGGGTCCTCACACTACCATGTGATACATGCATGCCTCGCATAAAATAAACACAAAGTTAGATTTCATGTCGGACTCCTGTGACTTCCTTTGAATTAGTTTAATGTTTTGAAGTTAAAAAGCATGAAATATTCATTATTTATATTTAATTCAACATACAAGCTACATGAATGGTCAGATTTTTGTTGCATCAACACTTGTCCAAATCCTGTCATTTTCGGAAATGAAGTTGCCCTTGTATTTATCCAATACACTGTGAAATTTTGTAAATGTCTTGAAGAGCAGAGCAAGTAAATAAAACCAGAAAGATCAGAGAACAAGGTTAGTGGCTCCTTGATGATGCATCTAGAATTATTCCTACTGCCAATGTTTTCCCTCAAGCTCTGAAGCTTCCCTTCCATTTCAATTAAGGTATGGCACTTGCTTCCTCAGCCACTCCACATCTCTAATGTTTTGAAAAGCTACTTCTATAAAGCCCTCTGAACATGTGTATTAGAATTTTAAGTTGCTGGTCTTTTTAATTCCTGACTCAAATTTAGGGAACTTTCCCTTCAGACTATAATTAATAAATGTTTCTTGAACCATTTCTCAGACTTCCGTGATATTTGTCCCGATGTCTACTGTCTCTACTTAAACAAGTGCCTTATCATTCATGCCTTCCATGAATATCTTGTCGTGCAATCAGCAAAGGTTTCACACAATACTTTAATTGTAACTTCTGTTCCATAAATACAAGTCATTATTACTTTACCTATCTTATTTTTAAAAAAGCTCAATGATACTGGTATTCCTACTTTGTTTATGTTCCATTTTGAAAAATTTGTGTCATGGATTTTGTTGTCCATTTAGCCTTCACCTCCTTTCCAGTATGTGAGTTTGTAATTTTTTTTCAGCATATCTGCATTTTCCTGGCCCATGTGTACTTGTCTATTGCTTGGGTTCAGCATTTTGCTTTCAACACTTCTTGAAAGGAACCTCTCCAGGTCATCATGGGAAAATAGCTTCCTCTTTTCATCAAGGGAACACTGAGCTGTTAATCAATGTTAACTTACAATTTACATTTTCTTTCATTTTGCTGGTGCAATGCTTTCAAAATGTTCACATAGACTATTGAACATTCCCATTTTTCGCCAAGATGTACTGATCAGCAGCGGGACACTGGTAAAAAGAGCTGGAATAATCCAACAAATAACGAAAGGTATTAATGGTTATCTGGGGAAAAAAATAGTGAAATAAATCAGGTAAGGTCTAAGTTAGTCTGAAATTAATATTGTTACCAATTTCAATTTAGTTGTTCTTTAACAGAGATTAAAAGTTTTGACTAATCAACGTCTAAAAAATACTCAGTATTGCCAAATATGGATTTAAAATCAACAATTATTTCCCACATTGAACTAGCCATTTAATAAAAAAGAAACATGCAAACCTAATTATTACTTGTATGTATGTTGAGCTTTCTAGTGTCATTCACAAAGCCCTTTACTTTTTCCACGTTTATCAAATCTATAGGCTTTGAGCTCCCTATATCCGGAGGCAAAATCCTTTACAACTTTATTTTTATTGTTTAGAAAATTTAACAGAAGTGACATGTAAGAAAGCAATTGCAGAGAGGAGATCCAAGGCTACTAATATTGTCTTACCCTTGTGGTTTCAATGCCTTTGAAATGGTAATAACCATTTTACAAAATGCTATTTCCAGTAAGTGATCAATATGGAAGTTAATGAACTGAATAAACTGGAGGCCTTGGTGAGTAATCGGTGCTATGCAGTTAGCGCATTGCTATTACTGCTTGGGGCGCTCCGGAGTTCAATTCCAGCCCCATTCTGTAAGGAGTCTCTTTACCTCCTCCCCATAGAATGTGTGGGTTTTCCCTGGGTACTTGGGTTTCCTCTCACAATCCAAAGATGTATTGCATAGATCACTAGTAGGTCACTATAAATTATCCCATGATTAGTTTAGGGTTAATAGGGTTGCTGGGGCAGCATGGCTCAAAGGGCCAGAAGGACCTGCTCTGTGCTGTATTGCTAAATAAATAAAAAATAAAATAAATCTAGAGATCAAGTTTAAACCCAGTAGAAGGTGAGGAATTTGAATTAAGTCTATAGTCTGAGCTCTCTGTTTAGGTAAAATTTATCCTAAACAACAATGGCAAATGCTCCATGTGAATCTCAGATTTTTCTGTATCTCAGAACTTTTTGAACTCTTAATATTTAGATAGTTTTAAATCTTTGTTTTTTTCCCAACCAAAGTGAACAATTTCATCTATTTCCACATGCATTCGATTTAACCAACCTTTGCACAGTTGGTTAACATTCTATATCCTTCTGTAGCCACCTTGCGCCTTCTTCACAACTTTCCAACTTTGGCATAAGAAATCTTGTAACAATGTAAGACATACAAAATGTCAGAGGAAATCAGCAGATTGAGAAGCATCTAAGAAAAGGATTAAACAGTCGCTGTTTCAGGCCAAGGCCCTTCATCAGGGCTGGTAAAGCTGGAGAGCAGAAAGAGGGGCTCTCACTGAACTCCTGTTGAAGAGAAGATTTAAACTTCTTAAGGGTAGGCATATCTTGAAGAGGCTTTGCAGTATAGCAGCAATTCATAATTGTAAGAGGTTCTGCAGATGCTGGAAATCCAGAGTACAACAAAATGCTGGGAGAGCTCAGCAGATCAGGCAGTATCTATGCAGAAAAGAATAAACAATTGCTGTTTCTGTCATGGTCCCATCTGGCAATTCCCCATCTTGCTATTACCACCTTAATTGGGCCTTAATCCTCTTGTTTGATTTCCAGTCATTCCCAGTTCTACTGGTTACAGCCCACCTGGTTCCCATTGGCAAACATAGAATAAAACTATGGCGACACAGCCAGTTCGTTAGTCAACTCTAGTATGAGTAAAATCTCATTTCCTGAGTTCTTAGGACTGTCAGTTCTAAGCTCTGCATCATTTCCTGGATACTCTATGTAAGCTTTGTCTCTGGGCAAAGACTCTCCTGGATACTGGTTTCCCATATGCGACGGTGCTAACGCCTCACGACTTTGCCTCCGTGCCTGTGTCCTGCACTTGGGTTTGTCCTCAGACTCGTCCTTACAATGGTTTCCAGCTGAAAACCTTTATGACAATATCCCAGGACTGATCCCTCTTGTACACTATCTGGTGTATTTTGCAAACCAGAAGATGATCTATTTATTCGATACTTTCTGTTTCCCATTAACAAGGTCATTTTCTATACAAGCCACTATATTGCCCCGACACCATGAGCTATTAATTTTCACAACAACCTCTGAAGTGGCATATACCTTCTAGAGCAGTACGTCTATCAGTTTCTTTATCCACACTGCATGTTACTACTTCAAAGAACTCCAATATTTAAGGTTTTCCTTTGTCAAAACTATATTGACATTGCCTGATTACCCTTTCTATCAAATGCTGTGCTATAATGTCTTTAATAACAGCCTCTATTCTCCCTCTGACAGAAGTTGATCTAACTAGCTGATAGTTTTCTGGTTTCTGTTTCACACTGAACAGATGAGTTGTATTCACTATTTTCCAAGCTAATGGAAGCTTTCACAAAATCCATGGAATACTGAAAATTTACAACCAGTGATCCAGCTGTGTTTTTAGTCACTTCTGTGAGGACCACAGAACGAAATGGATCAGGTATATGGGACCTTTCCGAGCTCAGTGTTCAGTTCAAACAATTTTTACAGTATTGCTGACCTTCTTTTGTAAACTTTCTGAGTTCATCCCTACCTTCCAATTCCGAAATTGCATGCACTTATGGGATCTTACTGATGCTGTGAAAATTGACACTTATACTTTTTTAATTCAGAGCAACAAACAGCCTGCTGTAGGAACTCAGTGAGCGCGGCAGCATTTGTGGGAGGAAAGGATTGTCAATATTATGGGTTGAAACACATCAGGACTGAGAGATAGAGAAGTGGGAATTCCTTTCATCCCACAGATCCTGCTCAACCTGCCGAGTCCCTCCAGAAGGCAGCTTCTTTGTTCTAGATTCGTGCATCTGTAGTCTCTTATTCCCAGTTTAATTCATCTGCCACCTTATTTTCCTTCATTTAATTCCCCTAACATTTTCTAGCAGACCAATGTTCACTTGGTATCTGTTTATATATAATCATGGAAACTCTATTAGCCTCGTCTCATTCTTGGTTTTCTTAGTCATTTATTGCGGTTTTTATATCTATTTTACATTTCAGGCTTTTGATCCAGTGAGCTTTTTCTTTCAGTCTAATGCAAACTTTATTATTTTAATCAGTTCTTCTCTTAGAATTATTCATTCCCATTGCAATATATTATAAATTTTTGCCACTACATTTTGATTGACTGACCTATGTACCAATTCACTCTGGTTAGCTTTGATTTCACGTCCCACAATTCCCCGATTTTTTTTTTGGGGGGGTGGGAATATTTTGAACTCATTTTGCTCCTTCAAAATCAATGTAAAATTCACTCTATTATGGTCAATGGTAGCTTGAGCTCCCATTGTTAATTAGTGATACCTACTTACTACACAACATCACATTTGGCATAGCCTGATCTTTGAGCTGGTTTGAGAAGTTGAGCCAAAAACTCTGAAACTCCATACCTCAGCTAATTTGGCCAAGTACATTTTCCAGTCCTTAGGCGGATTCACCCGCCCCATGATTATCACCATACATTTCTGGCATCCTATCACTATTCCTTCCTCTCCTTCTTTCTTTCTTAGTATGTGACTTCTGTGAAGGAGTGACTTTTTTTCTGGACTCTCTCTTTGCAGTCCAAGGGTAGGTCCTATCCCACCATCCGGTGTTGTTATGCTTTCAGCATGAATTCAAAAGTCATGGTGATGGAGAGAAAGAATCATAGGGAAATCCAGCATGAACATCTGATATGTATGCTAAATGCCAACTGCCCATTTATGCTAAACCTACATTTCATTTTTTCTGCTTTTTTAATTGTTCCCTAATTATACCGCTTGCATAGAGACAATTTACATTAGCCAATTAACCTATCGAGCTACGTGTCTTTGGGATGTGGGCTGAAACCCGAGCACCTGGAGAAAATCCACTTAGTCATAGGGAATATGTACAAACTCCTAACAGGCATACCCAAGGTAAGGGGTAGTAGTTTCATTAGCTGTACCTTTGTGCCACCCATAGTGATGTTGATTTAAAAAAAAAACTGGTCATCAATTGCTTGCAAATGCTGATCTCAAAAGGCTGTGTAGGGCTGATTATCAATGCTGGGTCATTCAAATGGGATATAAACTGGAATGTAATCCTGGAGAATTTTAAACATAGGCTTTTCTCTTGTATTCCCAGCTCTGTGGTAATGTCACCCAAACTTGCATGCAACATAGAAGTAGCGTGATAACCCTGGCATCTTTAAATCTGTCCCCCAAAAAAGCAATCTGAATAAAAATATCAAAGGGAAAAAGAACTCAATAGCAATTTTTAGAACATAGACAAATTCTGATTTGTTTTCATTCATATCAAAACCTAACATTAGATATTGAGTATTCCTATATTAAACAATTCACGGTCCTGTAGCAGTCAAACAGGATGAAAATTCCACAATTAAGCATCATGCAAATTATCGTTGGTCTGATATTTGGATTATGAAGGAAGGAGGACTCAGAAAATTTTTACAACTTTCCAGAGCAGTTGAGAGGCCTCGTACTGTCCTGGTCCCTTCTGGCAATCACCCACCTGACTATTGGGCCTCAATCACCTCGTTTAGTTCCAATCAATCCCAGGTTCTACTAACTACAAACACCTGCTTTCCATCAGCAAATGCGGTATAAAAACCCTGTGAGCACAACTAGGAGCTGCCAGTTTGTTGATTCTGATGTGAGTATCATTGTTTTGTGGTTCTTAGGACTACCAGTTCTAGGTCTAGCATTGCTCCTGGATACTGATTCCATGCTTGCTAAGTAAATAATGCTTCCTGACTCTGCCTCCACGCCTGTGTTCTGCACTTGGGTTTGTCCACTGCCATGCTTGTGTAATGCTAATCTTCTTAATTCATCCTGAATCAAACATGGTGGGGTAAGTTAATTAATTTTTATGGTGGGGGGAAGAATCTATTCTGAAAATAAGAGGTTTGACTTAGTGAATTGTTACTGACTAAACAGGCTGAGTCTCCAGGATATGGGCCTGCAAGAGGTAATAAACAAATCAACATAAAGGACTAAATTACTTGACCTATTATCACTAGTTGACCTGTTGTAGACAGATCTGTTCATGAGAGTTTGGTAGAAGTGAAAATGACCCTCTGGTAATGAGATCCCATCTTCACTCTGAGAGCTTCTTACATCATGCTATGTGTCACTACACTTGGGTGAATGGGATAGACTCAATGAAGATCTGGCTGCTCAGAACTGAGCATTCCTAAGGCACTGCAGTCCATCAGCAACAGTGGAAATGTACCCCATCACAATCTATAATCTTGGAGCCTGGTGTTTTAATCCCTCTACTATTGAGCCAAGAGATGAATCCTAGTTTACTATGGAGTAAATATGAGCATGATAAGTTTGCATAAGAAATCAGTTGTCCATCTAGTTGACACTATGAAAAAAAATTGCTTGGGTCACAAAAACAAGACAAGTGCAATATGATGAACACAAGAAAGTCTGCAGATAGTGGAAATCCTAAGCAACACACACTAAATGCTGGGGTAGCTCAACAGGTCAGGTAGTATCTGTGAAAGTGAATAAACAGTCAAAGTTTTGGGCCAAGACCCTTCTCCAGGACCGAGAATGAAAGTGGAAGACACCTGAATAAAAAGGTGGGGGAGGGGAAGGAGGCTATCTGGAAGGTGATAGGTGAAACCAAGTGGGTGTGACAGGTCAAAGGCAGAAGAAAAAGAGAGGGGAGTGGCCCATTTGAGAAAGGGAAGGGGGAAGAACAGAAATAGGTAGGTGAGAAGAGGTGGAATGTAATTGCTATCTAATCAGTCAGATTTCAATCAGCAGCCAAGTGATAGGTGTAATCAGTGGTGCTTCTATGCCACATGCAGGAGTGACCTGATTACCAGTAGTCATTTTGGGTTCTCAATCAGTCCATTCATCTCCTGACCTCCTCAGAGCCTTTATCTAAACATCAGCCCAGGTGCTACATACTAGAAGTGAGGTAAAAATGACTGCACCAGACATCTAGATTTGATTGTGTCTGGACTTGAGGACCCTTGGCCAAGCTGAAGTCAATGGGTATAAACAGAAAATTACTCCATTGTTGGAGTGATTCCTTGTGTAAACCAAGGTTGTGTGGTTTTTGGATGTCAATAACCAGCTTTAAGATTGTAGAGGTGGATTGGGACGGTGTCCAAGGCCTGGCTGCTTCATTAATGACCTGCCTTTTTGGTGACAATTGCATAAAGTTATTTCCACTTGCAACTATTCAGCAAATGCAGCAGTTCATGCCTGTAAGCAGAAAACCCTGAATAACATTTTGGGCATGGCTGTTAAGTGGCAAGAAATGTTCATGTCTCAAGTGCTGCACATTGACAATTTCTGCTATCATAGAATCTAGCTACCTTTCTTTGGGGTTCAATGACATGACCATAGCTGAGAACCCCTTCAATAATTTTCTGGGCTACCAGTTTGTAGAATCTTGTATTAGTATGCCACTAGGCTATTGTAGCTACAAAAGTAGATGAGCAGTTCAGTTTCCTGTAGTGAGTGATTCACTTCCTGCTACTTCTGTCTTTCCACTATCTCAAAAGTGCAGGTTAGGAATGTAATGGTTTACTCTCCACTTGCCTGAATGTATGATGTTTACATTACACTGGAAACACAAAGCAATTCAAGACAAAGAAGTCTATTTGATTGGTACCCATTCCCTCATCCCAAACTTCATTACCATCACAAAGTTTAAATCCGGGAACTCTCTACTGATAGACCTGACAGACTGGAAAGGCAGGGTGTTGGGACTGGAGGCGAGAGTTGGGCCGTATTTGCTCGCTCTCCCACTCCACTTTTCGCGACACTGAGGCAGCCCGACTGCCCTAGTTGCAGTGCTTCATGTTTGTGAGCTTCACAGTGACTTGCACAGCAAATATGATATGAGACTGAGGTTTTGGGCCTACCATGGGCTGTTCCAGGGATTCGGATCTAAGGACCCAGTTTGGCTCAGAATGCTGTGATTGTTTCTATTGTTTGCATAGTTTGTGTTTTGTTTCCTCTTTCACTGTGCATCATGTATTGGTCTTTATTTCTGTTATAGTTGGGTTCTTTGGGGTTTCTTGTTTTGTGGCTGCTTGTAACAGACAAATCTCAAGGCTGTAGAATTTATACATTCTTGGATAGTAAATGCACTTGAGTCTTGAATAGCACTGTAGGAGTTCTTTCAGGAAAAGGACTGCATTAGTTCAAGCAAGTGGCTCATTATTAAAGTGTTGAGGACAATTGGAGTTGGACCAGTAGGACAGGCTAATGTTCTGGACTATGTAGATGTTATGAAAGAGGATGCATTGGAACTTTTTCTGTGACTGGATGGTACAGTCTCTCCTTATCCGCAGGCGATTGGTTCCAGGGCCACCCATGGATACCAAAAAACACAGATGCTCAAGTCCCTTATTTAACCTATCTCAATTCAGTGGTCTTTAGGACCCAGTGGAACCCCAGACCTTATTTAACCAGTATTAGTGCAGTGGACTTTAGGACCTGGCACAGCTCTGAATCCGCAATGTTTCTGTTCTGAAAGTAATTACAATTGAAAATAAAGTTGACGTAATAAAGCAATTGGAAAGAGGTGAAATGCCATTGGTCATTAACCGACTGCAGTCTAACACTTTTCCAACAATCGGAACAATTTTAATGGAGAATTTGAAAGGCCTTGCCCCAATGAAAGCAAAGCAGTAGTTTAATTATTGAAAGTGTTCTATATGCATAGAAAGGTAAAATATATAATATACTAAGACAAATGTTTTACTAACTGAGGCTACATAATACCAGATGACCTGTTCCAACTTCAAATCCAAATTAAAGACGGACTCAGGAATGGAACGTGTTCATAACCTGGGGACTGCCTGTACTTTTAAATTATCTCTAGATTACTTACAATATGTAATACAATGTAAATGCTATGTAAATAGTTGTTGTATTGTATTGTTAGGGGAAAATGACAAGAAAAAAGTCTGTACATGCTCAAATGAGTGCTGGAGAGAGAACTTCTGGGTTTTCCTGATTGAATCCGTGCATGCGGAATCCGCGGATAAGGAGGGCTGACTGTATATACCCCAGATTACTATCGGAAGTGAGAGAAGAGTTTGAAGCACCTTTGGCAATGATCTCTGCATCCTCACTGACCACAGGAGTAGTACCAGAAGACTGGAGGATGGCAAATTTTATTCCTTGTTTTAAGAAAGATGACAGATAATCCTGGGTTATGTAGAGCAGTGAGTTTCATATCAGTGCTGGGCAAACTATTTGAGTGGATTCTTAGAGACAGGATTTATTAGCATCTGAACAAGTACAGTCATTCGGGTTAGTCAGCATAACTTTGAGGGCAGGTCATGCCTCATGACTCTGAAGGATCCTTTAGAGGAAGTGACAGAGCACATTGTTAATAGCAGAATAGGGGATGTGGTGCACATGCATTTTAGTAAAGTGTTTGATGAAGTTCTCCATGGTCAGCTTATTTGGAAAGTCGGTGGCATGAGATCCATGGAAATTTGGCTGTGGAGATTCAGAAATGGTTTGCGCACAGAGGCCAAGTGTAGTAGTAGATGGAGCATATTTTGCCTGGAGTAATGTGACTAGTGGAGTCTGCAGGGACTTGTTCAGGGACTTCTGCTTTTTTTATGGCTTATCACATTCAGTGGCCACTTTGAGATGAATCCTGTTCCTAATAAAGTGGACACAGTGTACGTTCATGGTCTTCTGCCACTTCAAGATTTGACATGTCGTGTGTTCAGAGATGCTTTTCAGCAGATGACTGTTGAAACAACTGGTTATTTGAGTTATTGTCACCTTCCTATCAGTGTGAACCAATCCGGTAATTTTCCTCTGACTTCTCTCATTAAAAAGGAACTTTTGCCCACAGAACTATTGCTCACTGGATGTCTTTTTTTTTGTTTTTACTTTTTAGATCAGCAGTTTCTGAGGTACTCAAACCACACTGCCTGGCACCATTATTCCATGGTTAAAGTCACCTGGATCACATTTCTTCCACATTTTGTGTTTAGTCTGAACAACAACTAAATCCCTCGACCATGTTTGCATGCTTTTATGTATTGAGAATTTTATGCAATCCACATGATTGATTAGATATTTGCTTTGAAGAGCAGATGTACCTAATAAAGTGGCCACTGAATGTAGATGAGGAAATGGAGGGACAGCTGGTAATCTTGCATATGGCATAATGGTTGGTTCTGTTGTGGTCACTGTAAAAGGTTGTCATGGAATGTAGAGTTGGGCTGAGAAGTGGCAGATGGAGTTCAGTCCAGAAAAGAGTGAAGTGATACACCTTGTTACATAAACAGGAGGATTCATAGCAGTGTAAATACAGGGATCTTGGGGTCCAAGTCTATAGATCTCAGTCATCGTGTAAGTTGCTAGGGTGATTAAGAAGGCGTATCGTGTGTTGGCCTTAATTAGTCGTGGGATTAAGTTCAAGAGCTGGAAGATAATGGTGCAGCCCTATAAAACTGATCAGCCTGCACTTGGAGTATTATGTTCAACTCTGGTCACCTCATCATAGAAAGAATGTAGAAGCTTTAAATAGAGTGCAGAGGAGATGTTCCAAAGGTTTTTCTAGGATTAGAGAATGTGTCTTATGAGGAAAATGTTGAGCAAGCCATGAGTTTCCTCTTTGGAACAAAAGTGGATGACAGGCAACTTGATATAGATGAATAAGAATGTAAGAAGCAGAGATAGAGTGGACAGTCAGCACCTATTTCCCAGAGCAGCAATGGAAAGTATAATAGCGATGTCTTCAGGAACAGCTTTTCCCCTCTTCCATCAAATTTCTGAATTAACATTAAACCCACGAGCACTAACTTGCTATTTTTTGCATTACTTAGCTATAACAATATTAATAAACTTACTGTAATTCAGATTTATGTTTTGCAACAACAAATTTCATGACATATGCTGGTGACATTAAACCAGATTCTGAGGTAAGTTTTATGCAAGGAGAATATTAAATGCATGGCACTCACTGCTGGGGCTGGTGAAGAAGCAGATTCATTACAGGTATTTAAGAAGCTCTTAGGCACATGAGTGAAAGAAATGCGGAGGGCTGTGTAAGAGGGAAAGGTTTGATTGGTCAAAAGTTCCAAAAATAAAGTTCAGTAGTTCATTTATTATTGAAGTATTTATGCAGTATACAACTCTGAGCTTCATCTCCTCCAGAGAGCCATGGGTCTGGAGTAGGTTAAAAAATTGCCACACCATCATGGGTTAAAGGGCCTACACTGTGCTGTACTGTATTACATTTTCTGTCCTTGCCAGTGCTGTCCAAGGTTAAGAAAATAAGTAAAAGGAGAATTTCCTCTTTTTGTGGAAAGGAGAAACAATGAGAACAGAACAACAGAATCCTCAATATTTCTCATAAGCCTTTCTACTGCACTGTAAACACTATATTATGCAGAGACAGTTGTCAATTCAATCTACAGTATGAAAGATGGAAATGCACATCCACTTCAAATTCCATGAAGGTCTAAACCTGTGTGTAATTTTCAGGTGCTGTTATACAATAATATTTCCTTAAACCATTGAATTGTAATACTATAGAACTGTAGTCCAATCAAAGCGATTGTTCAAGTAATTTCAGGTACAAATCTCAATTTGTTACTGTTAGTCCATGTTATTAAAAATACAGAAAGTGTGCACTAAAATATAGACAAACTAAAAGACTTTTGACACTTTGACATCATTTAGTGATCTTTCCCAGCAGTACGTGTGTTTACATTACCTGCTGAAGCTGTCAAACCAGACTAGTCCCAAACTGCTATAATTAATAATAAATCAGCACCAGTCAACATTCTCTGCATGACATCAACATTACAAATGTGTGTTCTGCTTTCATAGCATTATTCTCTGGTGGCATAGAACTACATCCCAAAATACGGCGGTGTGGGAAGCAAACTGTCTGGTTGGGGAAGCAAGGGAGACAAGTGACCCTCAAGTGACTCACTGAGCCAGTCATAATTTTGTGATCATGCTTTTGCCCCTTGTATTATAATCAGTTCCCACTCCAGAGAGGAACATAAAATTCAAGCTGACATTTTGGTGCAGTACTGAGGGAGTATTAAAACTGTCAGAGGTACTCTCTGGAAGAGATTTTAAATCAAAGCCCCAGTCTTGCTTTCATCTGGGCATATACAATCCCAGAGCACTGCTTTAAAGAAGGTCAAGGAATTCTCTATTGTTTTACCTGACTGATGGCCATCTTTTAACTAGTAGTACTAAAACAGATTATCTGTTGTTTACCGCAATGGCATTTGTTGCAGTTCACTCTGTTTATTTTGGGCACTCAATTTCCAAATTGGGACTGCAATTCAAAAGCAAGCAATCAGATGCAAGTGGTCTGTGTTGAGGTAATAAAGGATGATAGCAGAAAGTGAAAGTTCATTTGTATGTCTCCAAAACTTGGCTAATAGTCTAAATAGCCATACTTGTTAGGAGGAAAACAAATGAAACATTAGAGATCGATTTTTTTAAAAATAAAATCTGGTGAACAATGTTATTGAATATAAAGGCACAAATTAATAGCTGGATCTTCCACTGGTTCACAAGGCACATGAGATGACTTCTCTTCACACTCAGCATAGAGCCACAATGTTTGCTTTCCGTACGATGGACTGTAGCAATGGCCTGCTCCAGCTGCATTGATGCTTGGCTCTGCTTTTTGTAAATTTTCAGTTCTGAATGTTATTTGCTAACTTTTATTGTTTGCACAATGTTTTCTCGCTCTCCACGCATTGGTGTTTGATGGTCTTTTTAATTGTTTCTTTTGGGGTTTCATTGTTTTGTGGCTGCATGTAAGGTGATGGATCTCAAAGTTGTACAATGTATACATACTTTGATAATAAATGTAATTTGAGCTTTAAACTTTGGATCAAAATGGTTTCCTGATGAAAGGCAAGAGCTTGCTGAGCATGGCTTGCAAGTATTACTGTACGGGTTGCCTTGACAATTGGTGAGTATACCCAAACCTTTATTGAGCTTGTACATTTGTGGAAGTGTTTAGTTTATGTAGCCATTTTTTAAAAAAATCGCATCATCTTTTGGCTATTCCAAATTAAATACATTTTTTTTTTAAAAAAGCCTTGATCAAAAGTCCTTTTTTTTTTGTAGTCATTCTTCTACAACTGTCTTCCAAGTGAAGACTTGTAACTCATTAACCTGGAGAGGTTCAATGGATGGATTCCCTGTCAGGCATGCTGGAAATTTGAAGGTTGTACTCCCACATCTGGACTTCCAAAGTAGAAGCTGCCAATTCTAAGTGTACCTGGAGACATCAAGGAACCCGATTTTGCTAATTTACAGCAACAATGCCAACTTTAAAAGGAATGTGTTAAAATGTAATGAAGACTATTGTTGCTGTGAGTGAATATACTGGCCTTCATGTATCTTTGGTGAATATTAAAATCTTAAAGCAAGTTGAAAAATGCTAAAAGAAGCCAATATGAATTAGCAACTTAATCCAGCTGAAGTTCAGCAGTAAAGCTTAATCATCTGACTAAGCAGAGATCGTGGTGGCTTGGCATCTAGCTGATCGGGTTCTGTTTCAAATGTTCCCTTTAACCTCAAGACCAAGTTACCCAGAGTAACGTAAACAAAATGCTGGAGCAACTCTGCATGTCAGACAGCATCTATGAAGAGGAATAAAAAGCTGACATTTTGGGCCAAGAAAGACTTATCAAGGGTGCTGGCAAGAAATACATGTTCTTCATTCCTCTCCATAAATATTGCCTGACATGCTGAGTTCCTCCAGCGTTTTGTACGTATTATTCTGGATTTCCAGCATCTGCAGAATTTCTTGGGTTTATGATTTGAGACCGCAATCCCATGCTCCAATGAAATTCACTAGGACGTTGTTGCCATGTTCCTTGTAACTGACAGGCCTCAATCCCACACTTAACTATTTCTATCTTATTTATTGAGATACAACACAGAATAGGCTCTTCCAGCCTTTCGAGCCTAAAAGTAATCCCCTCATTCAATCCTAGCCTAATCACAGGACAATTTATAATAACCAATTAACCTTCCAACCAGTATGACTTTGGACTGTGGGAGGAAACCCACGCGTTCACGGGAAGAATGTACAGGCAACCGCGGGGAAATTTTAAATTTGCTGGACACCAGTTCACTGATTTCCTGTGCCACGTTCCTCTTAACCTCTCCAAGGTCTTGTTTCCTGCACTCCCCTGGTTATCTGAGAAAAATGATATACTGTTGTGTAACATCTTGGAAAACAAATTAAGACCTTAAGACATCCGAGCAGAGTTAGCCCACTTCGCCCATCAAGTTTGCTTTGCTTTAAAACCACATTGGTGTAGTAATGTGTAATATTCAACAGTATGGAAAATCTCTACGTCAGTGACCGCAGGTCATGATGATGCTGGATTATCAGGGTTTTACTTTATTTAAGTATGTATGTGAGTACATGATTTATTCAAGTACAGAATAGCACAGAATTGCCCTCCCCAGTTAATGGCTGATATGAACATAACTTGGTAGAGATGGAGGACATTCATCAGATTCCAGATAAAAAATCACTTTGCTCAGAGTCGCATTAAGGGAGCAATTAAATGCTAAAATTTCAAAATAAGTGCCGGAGATGAGAATACAAAGTGGGTCAACAAGCTATCTTTCCCCATTGGGATTTTGGATTCAGCCATAGTGAGAAATGAAAATCTCACTGGCATCTGTGAAGGACCTGAGTGAAATAATTTAAAGTGGTCTCAAGTGAGCTTCTTAATGAATGCACCCGCATAGCAACAACCTCCCCAGAAATCAACATCGTTGGTAGTCTTTGTCAGATTCACGCAAGGGCATCTGGTACAATAACTAGGAAAGCCTCACTGACAAAAATGATGCTACTTTCAGCTTGGGTTTGAGCCACATTAAGCTTGTGCTGTATGGAGAAATATTCACACATCAGTTCAACTATAAAAGATGTGACATGGGAATATGGGATTCTGAGTTCTATTTCACAACACAATGTTCAGCTTGAGGTAGGGTGAAAAATATTATCCACAAGTTATTTCCAGGAGCATCAGTGGTAAAATCAATATTACAGATGACATTTATTTGTTCACTTCCATTATTTGATTGAGTTTCATTTCAAGAAGCAAGTTTTACATCTCTTGAGTTTACATCGACATAGAAGACAAATGTTGCAAATCTGAAGTAAAAGTGAAATTTGCTGGAATAATTTTTTTTTACAGTGATCATCCCTATGCATGTTGGTAGACCAGTTAAACATTACTAATTTACTTTACTATTTTACTTCCGACTGACTTTCTGCTTTGTTCCCTTCAGGGGCATAATGGAGGGCTCATCCACTGAATCTGTATGGGCAGAACTCAAAAATAGGAAGAGTCCAATCACTCTGATGGGATAGAATTACAGTCATCCCAATAGCCACTAGGTCATTAAGGAACAGTTATGCAGGCAGGTTAAGGAAAGGAGCAAAAACAATAGCGTTGGTGTCATTGGGAACTTGAACTTCCGTAATATAAACTTGGACCTTCTGAGTGTGAGAGATTTAGAAGGGGCAGAGTTTATTAGGTACATCCAGCAACATTTATTAAATCAATATGTAGATAGATAGTTCAACAAGAGGAGGGGCTATACTGGACCTGGAGTTGGTTGATGAGCCTGGCCAGGTGACAGACCTTTCAGTGAGGGAACAACAACTAAAGTTTTAAGATAGCTGTAGATAAGTAGGGACTTTGCAGAAGAGTATTAACTTGGGGCAGAGCAAATTCAGAGTGTAAGGCAGTGATTAGGGGAGTTAGTTACTTAATAGAGAGTTAGTTGATGGATGAATCTTGCTCCAATGTTTTATGATCTTGTTTTATGAATGGGGTTGAGAGGGATAATGAATTAGCCGTCATGGAAAGGCCAGCCAAACGATGAGCTGAAAGGCCCAACTCTACTCCTTTGTCTTATGTTCTTAATTGGGAACAGCTGTTTTAGGGTAAGTCCACATCGGATGTGTGGAGGGCATTTTAAAAAGTCCAGCTGCAAACATTCTGGCTGGAATGAGTGTGTGGGATGTTATGGGTATTGAAAGATTGGAAAGTGATCATTTTCCTATACTTTGAAGCTTGGGTTTGGTTTTGTATAGGGGACAGGAGGCTACTTTTAGGAAGTGGAATTTTAGTAAAGCGAATTGAGAGAAGTGTTAAGGTTTTATGCAACTAACATCCATCAGGACTGAATGTTAAGGATGATGTGGTTATTTGAAATGAAAAGTTATATCACCTTATTCATCAAACTGCATTGGGTGTGATTCATATTAAAAAGGGCATTAATAGGAGAAATGCTGCACCATGATGGAATGAGAATTGTGCAGAGGCTATTAGAGAGAGAAATGGGGCATTTAGGAACATTAAGATGTATCACTCTCCAGGTAACCTTTTTAAGTATAAAAGGGTATAAAAGGCTGTGGTGAGGAAAGTGGTGAATATTACAAAAAGGTTTACTGGAGATCATATTGAGATAGTATTGGAAGGGATGTTAAACTTGAAGATGTTTGGGGAATGATTAAGAAAATGGAGGGAATTCATAGGGAAATTAACATTTCAGTATAGATTAATGAAGGCAATGTGATTGTTACTTAAATAGAGAAGGTTGAGTTACTGGCTAAGTCATTGGTTGCAATTTATAATCAAGATAAATTGAGTGAAGAAGTTGAACAATATAGGGATAAGGTTTTAAATGAATACCCCAATGTGTTGGAAGCCAGCTGCATCAAAGACAGTATTACGGATGTAGACTTGGTGTGAATTTAAGAAGGCTATTATTATTGCAGACGTCAGACATCTCAAGGAAAGGATGATGTATTATTGTATGTTTAAACATATGACTGACAACTCTCGAGGTAATATTAACATTTTGGAACCTTATTTGGAGTTTAGGTGATCTTCTCTCCTCATGAAAAATGGCAGTAGTTGTGTCTATTTTAAAACCTGGAAAACCCAGATGAGATCCTTCAACACACACAACCTGCTGGAGGAACTCAGCAGGCCAGGAAGCACCTATGGGGGGGGGGGGGGGGAGGGGGGAAGTACAGTCGATGTTTCGGCCCTAAACCCTTCGGCAGGTCTGGAGGAAAAAAAGAAGTGGATTTGAAAGGTGGGAGGAGGAGAGAGAGAAATGCCTGGTGTTAGGTGAAACTTGAAAAGGGAGGGATGAAGCAAAGAGCTAGGAAGCTGATTGATGAAAAAGACAGAAGGCCATGGAAGAAAGAAGAAAGTGGGGGTGTGTGGAGTGGGCAAGGAGATATCATGAGAGAGGAATAAAGGGATGGAAAAGGGTGAGGTGGGACAGGTGGAGGCATTTTTTTTTCTTGGTTTCGTGGCTATCTGGAGAAGAACATTTTTGGAGTTGTGTACTTTGATAATAAATGAACCTTTGAACATTGGCCCAGATTCATTTGGCTGTAATCATGGATGATTCAATGATAATTTAACTGAAACTTAAAGTAGTGTTAGGCCTCTTAAAGAACATGAAGATAAATAAGTCCCCGGAGCCTGATGATATATACCAGGTTATAGAGAAGCAAGAGGAAAGATTGCTGGGCATTGACTAATGCCTTCATGTCCTCTCTAGCTGCAGGCAAGATCATGGAGAATTAGTCACTTGCTAATGTTGTTCCATTATTCCAGAAGGGAACCAAGGATAATCCTGAAAGCTATAGACTAACGACTTTCACATCAGTGGTAGGGAAGTTACTGGAGAGAATTCTTAGGACAGGATTTATGAGAATTTGGAAAACCATGGCCTAAGTAGGGAGAGCCAGCACGGCATTGTGAAGGACAAGTTGTCTTATTAGAATATGCTGTCAAGACAATGAGGGTGTTTGATGAAGGCAGAGCTGTGGATATTGTCTACATGGATTTTAGCAAGGCATTTGATAAGGTCCTTCATGGAAGGCTCATCCAGAAGATTAAGGTGCATGGATTCCATGGTGAATCGGCCATTTGAATACACAACTGGCTTGTCCTTAGAGGGTGGCTGTCAAAGGGACTTATTCCACCTGGAGGTTTGTGATTGTGTTCTGCAGGGATCTATACTGAAATGTCTGCTGTTTGTAATGTATATACTGTAAATGTCTTGGATGAATGGGTGGATGAGTAAGTTTTCAGATGATATGACGATTGGTGATGTTGTGGAAAGCATAGAAGACTGGCAACAAATACGATGGGATATAGATCAATGCAGAAAAGGGTGGAGAAATAGAAGATCAAGTTTAATTCAGCCAAATATGAAGTGCTGCTCCTTCGTCAGTCAAACGTAAACACTGTTAAGGGCAGGATACTTAACAGTAGTGATGAGCAGAGGGATCTTGGGGTCCAAGTTCATAACTCCCTGAAAGTGGCTACATAGGTTGGTAAGATGGTTAAGAAGGCATACGGCATGCTCACCTTTATTAGTCAAGGCATTGAGTTCGTCAGGAAGTTAATTTGCAGCTTTATAAAACTCCAGTTAGGCCGCATCTGGAATATTGCATACAGTTCTGCTTGCCCCATTACAGGAACAATTTTGAGGCTTCAGAGAGATACAGAAGAGGTTTGTCAAGATGTTGCCTGGCTTAGAGGACATCTGCTATAACAAGAGGTTGGACAAACTTGGGTTGTTTTCTCTGGAAGGATGGAAGCTGAGGGCAGATCTGGTAAAAATTTATAAGGTTATGTGAGGTATATATAGAGCAGACAGGCAAATTCTTTATCCAAGGGCTGAAATATCTAATACCAGAGGGTATGCATTTAGGGTGAGAGGGGGGTCATTTCAAAGGACATGTGAGGGGTAAGGTTTTCATTCAGACTGTTGGATACCTGGAATGCACTGTTTGGGTGGTGGTAGAGGCAGAAACATTAAAGACCTAAGATTTCGATTGGCACGTGATTGAGTGGAAATGAAAGGATATGGACAATGTGTAGGCAGAGAAGATCAGTATAGTTAGCCATTTGATTACTAGTTTGGCACAACATTGTAGGCCAAAGGACCTGTTCCTGTGCTATACTATTCTATAGTCTACCTGGATTCTAAAAGTAAACATTGGATTTGGCTTTAACATAAATCCCTGTAGAAAATGTAGAGCATTTGTATCACTAACATCTGCATTCTTTTCCTGACAGTAGAAGTTTAACTCCCAGGATTAGAGGTTTTCCTGGAATTACAGATTTGTCTGGATTGCAACCAACAATGAGAGAAAAATCAAACAAAGTTACCTAGTTATAAGGCAAGTCATTTAAAATGGAGGTATGTGGAGTTTTCTTCTTGCAGAAGCCAACGAATCACTGATATTTTGCACAACAGTGTTCTGTAGTAGCTAGCTTATTAGAAGTACTTAAAGTGGAGGTAAATAAGCTTCTTGTGATTGGGAGCTATCTGAAATCTGATATAGGGCAATTGTAGAGGTCTGGGATAGATCAGCTATGGCATCGAGTGGCAGGGCAGGCTTGAGGGAATGAGGCAGAGAGTGGTGAATCTGTGGAATGTATTGCCACAGATGACTGGAGGCCAAGTCATTGGGTATATTTAAGGCAGAGGATGATTGATTCTTGATTAGTCAGGGCATGAAAGGATATGGGGAGAAAGCAGGAGATTGAAGCTTAAAAGGAAGATGGATCAGTTATGATAAAATGACAGAGCAGACTTAATGGGCAAAATAACCTAATCCTGCTCCTTTATTTTATGGACTGAATGGCCTGGACCTGCTCCTTACTTGTATGTTCTGTGTTGCACTGTTTTTCAATCACTTTCCATAACTCAGCATTCTTAACACCTAATTTGCTCAGTCTTAGGACTATATTTGTTGTCTGTTCTCTATTGTTTAACAATAACTTGCCATTTCTGCAGTCACTTTGTTATCAAAGTATTACATTGGTGTTCTATATAAACTGGTTAAAGGAACTGTGATAAAAGCAAACAGAATTACAAAGGCAGCTGTAAGAAAATTAAAAACCTTGAACATCTTCACTATTTTTGAAGAAAAATATTGCTAAAAGATTCACTTCAAGTATTTCTCTCTCTGTATAAAATGAACAATATTAGGGTGAAATGATCCAGACGTACCTTCTATGTATGTGATACATTTCTTTGTTATTGATCCCCAAATGGATGGCAACAGAAATTCACACCAAATTTATTTAATTTTACATCATATACTCTGGTTGGATCTTACAGGTTGTGCATCGAGCCCTTGAGTGGGAACAGATGTTTAACTAGAATGCAGTTGTTATTTGGGGGGGGGGATGCTTTTGGTTATTAAATATAAGTTACAATATATGACTCCGTGTCCAAATACTTTTTAAATTGCAGAGTGAGAAAAATGTGTATAATGACTATAGAAGTTTTATCATCCTACATTTTGGGATGAAATTTAAGGTAGATGTAGGGTGAATGTAGGCAGACTAGGCGTATCTGTCCCCAGTAATAGTCACTAAAGCGAATACGAATACTACATTGTTTTGGCCACCTTACTAAGTACAGGAGTAGAATCCAGTGTGGTTTTCTTTTGCTGTAGCCCATCCATTTCAAGATTCAAAGTGTTATGCATTCAGGGATGCTCTTCTGCATAGCACCGTTATAACAAGGCTATTTGAGCTACTGTCACCTTGTCCACATGAACCAATCTGGCCATTCTCATCTGACCTCCCTCAGTACCAACATGTTTTCACATGTAGAACTGCTGTTCACTGCAGGTTTCTTTTGTTTTTGACCTCATTTCTGTAAACTCTGGAGACAGTTGTGCATGAAAATCCCAGGAGATGGTCAGCTTCTGAGATACTCAAACCACACCATCTGCCACCAACAATCATTCCACAGTCAAAGTCACTGAGATCACCTTTTTTCCCCCATTCTGATGTTTGGTCTGAACAATAGTTGAACCTTTGCATCAAGTTCCTGCCACATGATCAGCTGATTAGCTATTGGCATTAATGAGCAAGTGTACTTAATTAAGTGGCCACTGTACATGCACACTTCCTTAAGAGGTGCACATTGGATTAAGTGCACAGAGTATATTTCCCCAGTGTGAGTGGTAGAATATTGGAGCAGTTGAGTGGACTGCAGGAAGGGAAAGGCTGCTTGATTGTCAGTGTGGCATCTGGGCCGAGTAAACTGATTCCATGCTGTGAGAACTTGCAGCACAATCCCCAGCAAAAGAGAAGACACAGGAGCCTTTTTAAATAATGCATCTTTTTATCCTCCTGTAATTTAATGCTACATTTCTCATCTGTGATCAACACATGGGATTAAATGCATCAGTGCATTCTAATTTGGCAGAGCAGAATCTAACTTGTTGGCATATTTGTGACAAAAGTGAGCATCAGTCACTCCACTACACTATCCAAGTTATCATCCAGCACAAGACAAGGACCTGTGAATTACAGTGCACATGAAATTGGCTATTGTCACACTGACAACAGGTCTCCACTCATCCTACTTCTATGAATAACCTCCCCCTCCACCCAATACATCCCCATGAGATAATGTTACCATTTCTGCATGAAATTAGTTAGTCTTTTTCCAAGGCCATCAGAACCATCTGCTACTCCTGTGCAATGAATGCAGAGTCATAACAAAGCATATGGGGCACATTCTGAAAAGCATTTAAGCCCATTTTCACCCAGACATTTCTATTCATTGGGATTCCATGGAAGTAAGCTGCTCTCAGAAGCTGCATTGATACAAAAGAAATCTTGTTTTTCTATTACCAAAAATTGAGTTCAAAAGCACAGAATTCTTTAACATTGGATTATGTTTGACTGAATTTGAAACCCATTTCTGAGACAGTAACTTGAAGAAGATACATAACTCAACCTTTCCACTTTCAAGCTGGTCGGTTGCGTTCGTTGTTAATGTTATGGAAACTGAAGCGCCACTATTTAAAGCACGAAGAGATTTTTCCAGGGATCCCGGGGATCAGATTTATTATCATTGAAACTGTACATGACATGACATTTATTTTGTAGCAGCAGTGTAGTACGAAGACATGGAATTCTATAAATTACAGAAATAAATTTATAGCCCAAAAATAAGAAATGATGATCTAGTATTCTAGAGGTCATGGACTGTTCAGAAATCTGGTGGTGGAGAAGTTGTTTCTGAATCATTAAGTGAGGACTTTCAGACTCCTCTATGGCCTATTCAGTGACAGTGATGAGTGTGTTAATATGTGTATGCATAATAAAGAACCTCAGTTCCAAGTGGCAAATGTGGGTGATTCACCCAGAACCATAAGCTTTGAATAGTGACCCAGTCCCGTGCACTCAGAGTTGAACTGAAGCAGCTTCTGCAAATAAAAAATGTTCGATCATTAAAACCATGTCAAGTGTGTCTTAAGAACAAATGTAACATGCTGTCAGAAGTCGACGTGAGGAATACCGTGTGTAACAAGGAAAAGACACTAGAGACAGAGAAAAGTTGGACAAAGAAGTGACTGAGCACATTGTTCCTGAATTCACCAGGAGAAATTCGGGTGAGAGACTGAAAATGCCCAACATGACCTTCCACATCTATGCGATCTAACTGGAAACACTTCAAACAGCAATTCATTGTATATTTAGCAGCTAGCAGAGAGGGAGGGATTGATGAACAATTGAAACTTTTTTCTACATGTCAATTTTTCTACATGTAATTTGTGATGCTTTGGACATCTACAACGACTTTCAGATTGATGAGACAGCCTTTACATTGGACACATTGATGACAAAATTTGAGGAACTTTTTGTCTTAAGTAAAAACATCACACTTAAGATATGCAAGTTCCTTTCCTGTCACCAGAAACAAAGTGTTAGCTTTGGCCAATACTTAGCTGAGCTTCACTCACTGTGTAAATACTGTGAGTTTGGAGAATTGAGAGACTCACTAGTCAGAGAGAAAATAATTTGTGGATTCCCAGAAAGTAGGCTCAGAGTGGGCTCCATGAAAAAGAATTGACACTGGAGAAGGGTGTGTATATTTGTAGGACAGCAGGGACCACACAGGCACAAGCTAAGGATCTGCACAGAGCAGAAACAACAGTGCATGGTGTGAAAATAGAGGGCAGGGCACAAGGCATTTCCCAAGGCAAAGAAGTAGGCTCAAACAACAAATGAGGCAAAAGTCAAGGTAGGTACATTTCAAAGATACGCCATGCTTATGGAAATTCCTGCACTAACTGTGGGGGAGAAAAATCATTTTGCCAAGTGCTGCAAAACTCGGGCTACCCAAAGAAAGGTGTACACTATTGCTGGGGAAATGGAGGAAGTCATTGTGGATTCTCTGCAGACTGCTAGTGCTCGTGAAACGGATTGATTATTCCGGTGACAGTGAATGAGAAAGTAATTTCATTCAAGTTTGATACCAGAGCCCAGGTGAATCCATCACCCATGGATGACTACACAACTCTCAAAGTAAAGAGCAAGAGTTACCCAGTGAAGTTAAAAGTGTCAGGCTATTCTGGAGAGAATGTTCCAGTAAAATAGGACTGTATAGTGACCTTCAAGCATACTGGGCAACACCTGAAGGCAGAACTAGTGATTGTAGAAAAGAGAACATAGCCAATATTAGGTCTGACTGCATGTGAAAAGCTCAACCTAATAAAAACAGTTTTTGTAGTGGCTTCAGACCAAAGATGACCAAACAGCACTCATGAGAACCATTGGTTCTTACCTAGTGTACACAAATTTCATGTAGATGAGATGGTAGCTCCTGTTGTCCATACATGCAGGAAAGTTCCATTTGCGCTTAGAGGCAAAATTAACCAAGGACTAACACATACTTTTGGCCTCTCACTTGAATTTTTCTTGGTGAATTTGGGAACAATGTGCTGTGTCGCCTCTCTGACCAGTTTTTCTTTATGTCACTTATGTCATGCAGAACGCTGAAGAACCAACAGATTGGGTAAGCTCACTGGTGCCAGTGTAAAAGAAAAACAGAGCATTGCAGATATGCCTAGAACCAAGAGATCTGAATAAACCATCAAGAGAAAGCATTTTAAAGTGTCAACATGGAAGGAGATCAAGTCCTGGTTTGTAGGTGCCAAGTGGATTAGCAAATTTCATCTGGGTTTTGGCTGATGAAGCTTGAGGCAAGTTTGAGATTGTGTACTTTTAACATACCACGAGGAAGATATCCCTTTCTTCGTCTGCCATATGGAATCCCGTACACAGAAGTCTACCATAAAGACATCCATATGATGTTTGAGGGCATACCTGGTGGTAAGACCATGATGGATGACATCATTATCTGGGGTCCACCAAGGGTAAACATGATGCATGACTGAGACAGTTACATTATGTGAAGTGGAATGTTGATCTGTAATTAAATAAAGGGGAAGGTCAGTTTAGTGCTAAGACACTGACTTTCACACCAGATGTCATATCGGACGAGGGAGTGAAACTTGACCCAAGAAATAAGGCAGTCATTGAACAGATGGAAAGAAAGAGGAGGCGAGATGTTTCCTGGGGATGGTGACTTACTTGGCTAAGTTCATCCCTTAACCATCTACTGTGTCAGCACCAGTTAGGTCACTCCTTAAGCAGAGAAATGAGTGGATTGGACCTCATGAGCAAGAAAAGTGTTTTGAGATGCTGAAAAGAGTCCTAACTGAAGAGCTTGTGCTGAAGTTCTATGATCCAGAAAGGTGAACTAGGATCTTAGCTGATAGAGGATTTCCTGTGAATGTGGAGCAGCACACATAGGCCAGAGGGGGCACATGGTGGAAACCCACATCAAGGAGCACAGGAAATGTATACGTTTGCGTTACCCGGAGAAATCAGTGGTAGCAGAACATTGATTTCACAATGTCCATAGTATTGACTTCAATACAATACTGCTGTGCAGCACCAATGGCTTTTGGAACCACCTGGTGATGGAAGGCATTGAAATAAAACTTGAGGAAAAGAATGTTAACAAAGATGAAGATCTTGCTCTAAGTAAGAACTGGAATTCAATTGTAAGCGAGGTGGAACAGTGGAAGCCTGATTGGATGAGGACTAACCTATTAGGAGGGTTGGATATCAGGGATATAACTACCACTGGACTAGACAAGTCTAGACACCATCCCTGATGAAGATGGCAAAATTTGTAATTGAAACATCAGTTAAAGCAATACCTGTACCTGAGGAGAGTTCATTTGTCATATACACCAGGAAAGCACTAGATCCATTTTCCTCATATTCTATCTAGGTAGCCTGCAACATGATGGTATGAACATCGATTTCTCTGACTTGTGGAAACATTTTCCCCCTCCCACTTCCCTCTTCAACTTCCCACTCTAATTCCCCTCTTTCCTCTTCTCCTCAACTGTCTATCACATTCCCCTGGTGCCTCTCTTCCTTCCCATTCTCCCATGGTCCACTCTCCTCTATCATATTCCTCCTTCTCCAGCCCTTTCCCTATTCCCACCTACAAGTTTCTTACTTTAACACCTTCCCCCACCCCCTGGCTTCATCTGTCACCTAGTTTGTATTCATTCCTCTTTCACCAACCACCTTATTCTGGCATCTTCTTTCTTTTCTAGTCCTGAAGAAGAGTGTCAGCCTGAAATGTTGACTGTTTATTCAATTCCATAGATGCTGTCTGAACTGTTGAGATCCACCAGCATCTTGTGTGTGTTAGAGGTTGCTTGGTGTACTTTAAGTCGGTGAATTTTGAATTAAGAGTCAATATGCATGTTTCTTCAGCAGTCCCCAATAACTATAACGTAGGCAGGCTTGCAGAAAGGCCTAGTGCTTCCCTCACCCACCACTCCCAGTGCAAAGGAAATGCTTTTGCACTGTGCAAGTGTCTTTATTTTATGAATAAAATTCATTTATGTTGCCTAAATGTATTAATGTTCGGTCATATGGGGAAGCTCCAGTAGAGGTAGGTTCTCAACATTACTGATCAAGGTAAAGTTTACTTCTGGGGTAAATACTGAGCTGGAGAATAATGTAAAAATTGTGAGGAAGCAGCTGAGATTCGAGATTGTTTCATTTCATTTCCAGTACACAAGTGTAAAGGAGAATAAAATAATTGTTAATCTGGATCCGTTGCAGCATGAAAAGAAAACATGATAAGATAAAGAACACAATAATTATTTTAAAAACACAATAAATATAATACAACTTGTAGTTACTTTGAACTTTGATGTATGCCCATAAAGTGATGCTCGACACAGGATTGTCTGTACATAAGGTAACTGAGAGGAAATAATAAAGTAGTGGTGGTTGGGGGTGTGAAGGGATATTAGGTGGGCAGCATGGTAGCATAGTGGTTAGCACAACACTTTACAGTACAGGTGATCTGAGTTCAATTCCTGCTGCTGCCTGTAAGGAGTTTGTATGTTCTCCCCGTGACCGTGTAAGTTTCTTCCAGGTACTCTGGTTTCCACCCACAGTCCAAAGACACATCAGTTGATAGGTTAATTGGTCATTGTCAATTGTCCCATGATTAGGCTAGGATTAAATTAGAGGATTGCTGGGCAGCATGACTCAAAGGGCCGGAAAGACCTACTCCATGTTGTATGTCAAAAATAATAATTAGTGGGTGGAAGTGTTTATCAATCTTAATGCTTTAGGGAAAGTAACTGTTTATGAGTCTGGTGGACCTAGCATGGATTCTATGTAGCACCTTCCCTGATGGGAGTGAGACAAATAGTCCATGTGTAGGCTAGGTGGGATCCTTCATGATATTACTGGCCCTTTTCTGTGTATATGTCCTTGATAGTGACTAGGCTATTGTTGGCAATGCATTAATTAATTAACTGCTGTTGTTTGTATCTGAGTCTATTCCAAAGAATGCTTATTATATTGTAGCGGTGTGCTACACGCAGCGCTAAAATAATGATACGGAGTCGGTAAACTGCAATTAAAGAAGATTTTATTCGAACTTCACAGCCTTGCTTTAAAGCCTCTCTCATCCCGCCCTCCCTGGGTGCGGATGCTGTAAGGGGCATGTACTCACAAACCCCCGCAGGCTTTCCCTTTGTTTGTGAAGCAGACCTGGCCTTTGTGCCGGCGCTCTGGCTATTTGTGAGCCGCTTCGAGTGCGCTAGGAAGTGGGTCGCCACAATATCATTAAAGGAAAGTGAAAACCAGAAGGCAAATAACTAATCAACACTACTTAAAATGTGGCACGTTGCATTGTTTTAAAGCAGATTTTCCATTTACTCTCCGTGCATGACCTTATTTAACTCTCTGCTAGTGCTGTGAATTTTTTTGCTGGACTGCAGGTTATGTTATTGTTTAATAATGAATTATTGCTGCACTGAGGAGGTTGAAAGAGCTTGCAGGGCAAGTCTGCCTCTGCAAAATTATATTCCATATGCCAACATGAGGTAGCATTCTGAAATATCCATGGACTAATATCTTGACCCTCACCATTCTGTTCTGACCCTACAGAACAAGCAAGGACTTCTGGGAGGTGGGGTGACAGGGCAGAGGAGCGGAGCAAATGCTTAGTGAGAAATTAATAATCTTAGCCTCCAGGAAAATCATCCTCACACAGTGCAACTGTCTTAATTTTAACTGAAGTTTTGAAATTAGATGAGGTTTTGTTAGGCTTTTTGTAAGTATCCTGTCACTGTCCTGTCCTTCCTCTCGTTCCTGCTCAGACTTATTGCTTAATCATATAGTCTTGGTAAAAATTCATTGGCCCTTATTGCAATATGATTGAACTTTGCGCAGAGTGCGAGACCATTAGAAGAAGCCCATCAACAAATGAAAATACTTCAAGTGTAAAATAATTTCTGCACCAGAGATGAAATGGGGATTGAAGCAAACAGATCAGAATAGCTTTATTCTGAGGGAACCCCGACCTGCAAGGAATACCATCAAATGCAGAAAATATACATTTTCCGTCCATATGAACGTGATGGATACACCAATGTAATTATCCCTGGTGTTTAGTCACAAGACAACAAGACACCCACTGTGCCTAGTTATGTTGTTAGTCTCATGCTGTTTTATGATGTACAGTTTAAGAAGCAAGTGAACCACAACATTCTTAATTTGCTGTGAACAATTTACTGATGTTCTCTGTGTGATCCAACTGTGACCCCTACAGGTCTTTGACAGCAATGTGTTAACTGGAAGTGAAGATGTACTGACTGCCCTTTTATATTGAGTTTCCTTTGCAGTTGGAGTACAATATTGCTGTGTTGTTGAGTACAATGAAATTCAATCAGTGCATGTGTGGTTCATTACTTGACTGTTGAGTTCACAATGGTGGATTGCATTCCGTGCTTACTTTGCTGGGATCTAAAATAAATAATACGGCTCCTTCAAGATGGGCCGTTAAATTGGTTTTAAGAGAGAATTGAAATGAATGCCATTAGTAGCGAATACACGTCAAGGGTATAATAGTGATGTATACTGGTAGAAACAGCCCATTATTCACTGTCATTACTGTTGCATTGAGCTCCTTATTAATATTCCCTTCACAATTTGGAAAGGATGCAAGAAATCACTCAAGAAATTGTATTAAATTTTCAGTCTTGATGCTTTTTTAGGCCCATTTTGTTTTATTAAGAAAAGCCTAATGATGGTACTAAAATTCAATAGTAAAGATATGAAGGCATTGTAATTTATATATTGTGAATTCATTGTCAGCATGCAATTCAAGATCACAGTGCATTCTGCTGTCAATAAAGTTGTATAACTGACCTTGTTGGATTATAGTTGGCACTGGTGACAACCTCTGTACATTGTTGGCTAAAGAATTTGGTTACATATAGTATACTCCTAATTCTCTTTTCTCCTTGAAACAAGTAATTGCTAGGTAGAGGTTATCTTTGAACTTCACTTCACAAGCAAAGTTAATTATTATTGTACTTGTTTCTTTATAATAATCTCTAATACTACGGAGTGCATATCTCCTCTATCTATTCAGACATCTCGCAAACCTTTTACCATTTACAGTATACCATATCTATAGGATGTGTAAATATATAGCCACTATGTACATATATACGTGCGCGCATGCACATACACACGCACACACCTGTGTCTCACTGTGCTTCAGATACTCGCTGAGATTTGGAGTAAAGAAAGAAAGCAAAAACTTAACAAATGAGCATCTTTATCAATGGGCATGAGAAAAAAGGTCATGGGGTTAGATCAGGAGCCTGCCACTATTTGTTTTAGCTTTGACTTAACAAAAAATACATTAAGTTCATGACACATCTGTCATTGTGAGAAACAAGGTAATAAAGTTTATAAAGAAAAGAAGAAAAATAATGATGTTGTGCATAATAGTTTTCAAGCATGAACTATATCATTGTAAGACCTGGAATTGGATAGAGTCTCTGGTTATTTTGAAGGAATTGTTATATATAAAAAAGTTTTTTTTCCCAGTTCATATAGAACAAACAGAATTATTGCTGTTGAAAATAGCATTGCTGAAAGTGATGGTAAGAATTAACTGCAGAAAACAATATCATTTGGCCATATGAGAAGGCCATACTTTGAGTTGAAATAATTTGAAAAGTGCACACGATATCAGCAAATGTTTTATGCCATTGAGAGAAAATGTTTTGGTTACCAAAATAAGAGTTTTCAGGATCATTTAATTCTGAATTGATGTATATTGGGGAGCGCTATAAATTTGGAATAAGGCATCAGAAGTTGAATGAGAATGTCTTTTTGAAGGAGTTCCCCTGATGTTGTAAAATTTAAGCATTTTTGGAGACCACACGCTATGAAACACGTTTTCAGCTATGTATGGAGCAAATTCAGACAAAGTTATTAAACGTACAAGATCTCAAATTAGAGTTGCATACAGAATTGCAAATCTGTGGAAGTAGTACCAGGAATACAAAAGCTATTCATCTAATGAAAATTACAACAGTGGCTTCTAGTCTTAAATCAAAAGTAAATTTAACAATCCAAACTAGAACCCAAAGGATATGGATCAAAGTGGAGCAAATTGTGCTTATGGGTGTAAGAGAAACCATTCAATGCACTTACTTCAAGTTGGAGCAGCAAAATGTTTAAACTGCCTGTGAAGGGGCATATATCATTATACAACTTTGAACGTCAAGGTTATAGATTCAAGATTTCTTAATGTAATTCCCTGTACAGAAGTGTAACAAAATAATTTTACTCTTGATATGGTGCAGCACAAAAAGACACCAAAGATAAAGAACACAATAATAATACTAAAAGCATGCAATTAATATAAATACATGAGATAGCCTATATACATTGATTGTCTGTCCATAAAGTGACACTAGGCTGTACATATGGTGACTGATGGGGAAAAATAAAGTAGTGGTGGAGTTAGTGGCTGGAGGTGTTGATCACTCTTACTGCTTGGAGAAAGAAACTGTTTATGAGCCGTGCTGATCTTGGCGTGGATGCTAGGTAACCTCCCTGATGGGAGTGGGACAGACAGTCAATGAGCAGGGTGTGTGGGATCCTTCATGATGTGACTGGCTGTTTTCTGGCTCCATTCTGTGTATATGTGCTTGATGGTGGGTAAGTGCTTCTGCCAGTCATGCATTGAGCAGTTTTGACTACCCATTATAGAACTTCTCTGTCTATTGCAGTGCTGTTTCCATACCTAACAATGATGCAGCTTGCTAGGATGCTCTTTTCTGCAGATCTGTAGAATGATGCGAGTATGGATGTGCCAAGTCCAGCTCACTTCATCCTCCTCAGAAAGTCGAAGCATAGGTGATCTTTCCCCACTGTTGGTGTTCTGGGACCATGAGAGCTTGTGTGTGATGTGCACTCCTAGGAGTTTGAAACTGCTTCCAATGTAAAGAGGGTTGTGAGGGGTACGGGTTTTCCTTTGCCTTGTTGACATTGAAGAAGAAGGTATTTGTCTCGACCTCTTTCACCTCTTCTCTGTTGGCCGTCTCGTCATTGTTGGTGATGAGCCCCACCGCTGCCATGTCATCAGCCAGCTTGACAATGTGATTGCTCAGGTGTTTGGCCATAATTCTCCTGAAGTCGATGACCATCTCCTTTGTTTTGTTGACATTAAGGAAGAAATTATTTGCCTGGCACCAGACCTCGAGGTCTTCCACCTCCTCTCTGTGGGCCATGTCACCATTGGTGCATATCCTCACCAATGTCGTGTCATCAGTGAACTTGACAAAGTGATTACTTGGGTGTTTGGCCATGCAGCCGAATGTGTGAGCAGAGTGTGCAGCAGTGGGCTCAGCACACAGTCCTGGAGGGCATTCGTGTTGAGGATGATGGGGAGGGAGGAGCAGTTGTGCATCCTGACTGTCTAAGGTCTGTTCATTTGGAAGTCCAACACCCAGTTGCACAGTCATAAATTTGGACCAAGGAATAGGAGTTTGTTCACCAAGGCCTGTGGAACAATAGTGTTGAATACCAAACTGAAATCCAGAATCAGTATTCTGTCATAAGTGTTTATTCACTGGGTGTGTCAGGCCAAGTAACCCTGATAAAGCTATTTTAACAGGATAATATATTGATAGAGTAAGAGTTTTTTCATTGGGAGAAGCCGTAAGATAAGAGTTTATTCGTTAACTAGTCCAGACTGGAGAATTGGGCCAATTTAATTTCATTCCATCAATAACAGAAAGCAGAATGGCTTTAAGACCAATAATTAATGGTTAGTACATTAACATGATTATCCATACTGAAACAAGTTGTTCAATAAGAACACAGATATGAATTCAAATAGATGCAGTGAAGCCATAATTATTATAAACATGAAAACACATTGTGTAAAGTATTGAAGATTACAGGCCTGATAAAGTACTTAGGCCACAACCATCACAACAAAATAACCAACATTATCTAATCCGCTCATTTTCAGAGTATATAAGGAAGTGTAATTTTCATTTGGCTCAACACCTGTCAGCCACCACTGTTAAGATTAGACCATGCCTCATGGCACCATGTTGAATTTGCAGAGCAGTTGGTGAAAACTTTGAGATCATATTCCCTCTTTGGATTGTTCTACTGCATCTTATGTTGCTGTAATATGGACAAGGCTTTTCTGGATTCTTAACCTTCTTCCAAATTGCTAATTTGTATCAAATATGTCATAAATTGAAAGCGCAGGGGTTGATTATTCTGGAAAATGTCTCCAACTTAACACACTGTAGGTTTTTAAAGATTTAAACAACTAAACAAAAGAATAAAATTATGGAGAAAAACAAAGGGGGCAGGCAACATCCATGAGGAAAAAAAGCCATCAAAGTTTAAGGTCTGCAACATTAGGTCATCTGACCTGCAGTGCTAGCAGGAATTTGAATTTGGACTTGTGCGTTTTGGGTTATTTGAAGCAGAATGATGCTGATATCAATTGATGTAGATAGCAAAGGAAGTTAGGTCACCTGTGCCAAAAGTTGGGCTATAGAAATGAGGCCCAAAAAAAACATGATGTCAATGCCAGGAATCTGAAATAAAAACAAGGTTTTGGAAATACTTGACAGATAAAATAGTAACTCTGAAGAGAGAACCAAATGATCAAGGTGATGATCTTTCCAAAGATATTGCCTGGCCTGCTAAAACACAAAAGCATTTTCTGCCTTCATTAAACCTGAACAAGATATAATTATATGCAAATAAACAAGCACAAATATGATGCCAAGAGACCAAAAATGGGAAGTTACAAGAGCCAATCTCATGGAAACTTAATCCAGGCTGCTTTGAAACTATGCCTGGAAATTTTGGATATGCAGAAATTTGTCTCTTACGTTTGGAGAAATTTCAAGAAAGTTTGGAATTTCTAATGGAAGCTACGACATGGCCCAAACTAATTACCTGAGCAAGTTAACAGCATTACCTCTTGCAAGACCATCAAGAAAGAGCCTACACAGTGAGCATGGATACATTCTCTGAGAGTAGATTATAACCTTTAGTGTCAGTTTGATCAGATGCCAACAGTGTTCACAGTGTTCTATTGATATTCTCAGTGTTAATAATACAATGAAAATATTCTCTTAAACATAAAATTTGAGAGAAATTGATCCTATTTTGAATTTAGACATGCTAATCTGCAGCAAGATCCTGATGAGTACAAAACAATTTATTGAGTGGCTTGGGGAGATTGTGTATTCTAGATCCAGAGCAACAAGCAAACTGATGGACCAACTTCGATCAAAAGATTTTGGTTTTTACTTATTTGAACTGGAGAAGGAAATTAGTCCCCCGAAATTTAATTGTAAGGAGAAAGATCTAGCAACTACTCATTGGAATAATAGATACTCCTTAGTAAATGAAAATTTATGCAGCAACTATATGTGAGCTGGGAGTATTCAGTTGACAATGGATTTTGCTACAAGTGGCAATATCCTTAATCTCAGGATTTGAATGCAAAACAAAGTGACCAAAAATTTAAGTGAATATGGTTGTTCTCTATATAGAGTGGAGGAATAAAAATATTGTAGAACATGAATAGATAAAGGGGAACTCATGAATGTTAATGAAGTAAAAATTGCTCATTCCAGCACTAGGGTGAGTATTCATTTTATGACCACTCACCCTGATGCTGGTATGAGTGTGATGTGTGAATCAATGTGTGAGAGCTTGTACCTGTCTTAAAGATGTATCATTGGTTGCTCTGTGCTCATACTTGTATTGTACAGAATTGCTGACTAAGATATTGAGTGCACTTGAAGTTCCTGTTGATAGGGTACCAGATTTTCAAAATTGTATTTTAATCTGAGAATTTATCAGCCTATGTAGCAATGTTGTTATAGGCAATAGACTCCATAGAAACGGACCTAGACCAGAAACACTCTAATATTCTCTAGTGCTTTGACTGGTTCAAGTCCCTGTCATTGAACTTCTAGGTCATTGTCTCCTAGGCATTGACATAGCTCTTTTCCTTCAGAGATCTTCCATCTACACCCTCCAGCCTCATAAACCTGTCTTCTGTCCTCTTCATGAAAGCCATAACTATCACTGTCCAGGTGCTCCCATTGTGTTAGCCTTAGTTTGTCTCACTGGAATTATTTCTTTCTACCTCAAGTACACCTTTTCTCCCTTTTCCATTCCTTAATTATATTCACCAATCTGACAGTTTCTACCTGGTCCAAACTAGTTTAGCTTCTTCATAAATCCCTCAAACCGCCATCCCAAGATAGTGTGGTGGTCATCTTGCTTTTTCCTTGAATAAGACCAAAATGAGTTTCTTTAACTCATTTACTTAACTGGGCTCATTCTTACTTTCAATACATTCTCGAGCTCCACTTACATGTAACTACCCAAACTCGTGTGTGTCCAAGCTATCCCCATCTTTAATTCTATTCAGGCTTCCTCTCTCAACTCTTTGGTTGATACATTGACAATAATATTGATGTTACTTTCTGCCCTCATTGTCGAGATAGCTGTGGGAATATGTTGGATTTGAATATTGATTATAGTCCCACACCTATCTCAACTCTGCTTTCTCCTATCCTACTTCCTGTAAAGACTCTTATGAAAGAAGAGTACAGAAAAGATTTGAAGATTTTTCCAGGACTTGAGGAACTGGGTTATATGGAGAAGCTGAGCTGGCTAGGACTTCCTGCTTTATCATGTATGTGGGAGACTGGGGATGTTCTTACAAAGGTGTATAGGATCATGAGAGGTATAGACAGTGAATGTATGCAGCCTTTTGCTTCCCTCCAAAGTTGAGGATTTGAGAGCCACAGGGCATATGTTTAAGATGAGCCAGGAAAGATTTAATAGGAACTTGAGGGTTGTCAGTGTATGGAGAAAACTGCCAGAGGAAGTGGCTGAGGCAGGTGCAATAACAAGATTTAAAAGATCCTTCAACAGGTACATCAATAGGAAAGGTTTAGAGGTATGGGGCTAAACATGGCCAAATAGGACTAATATAGATGGGCACTTTGGTCAGTGTGAATGATTTGTGTCAAAGAGTCTGCTTCCATGCGCAGTGACTCCACTCCATTCCCTCAGTCCCTCTTGTTTTTGTTGTATCTACTTTGATGTCAAGGCAAGACTTCACACACAGGTGCTTCTGTGACTTTCTGCTCTACCATAGCTGAATGACACTTGGCACATTTCACCAACTTTCCTCCTGGTTAAAAAAGCATGTGCTTCCTTTGGTTCTCACATTCCACCCCACTAGCATCCACCTTCAGTGGCTCATCCATTATAATTTCCACAACCTTCAAAGCAACCCCAGCACCAGAGATCATTTTCCCCTCCCTTTTGCAGCATTCCAAATGAATCATTCCCTTCAAAGATTTCCATTCTGCCCTTCCATCTCTACCAACCACTTTCCTTCTCATAGAACTTACCCATGTAAATGCAAAATATGCACTGCTGACTGTTCTACCTCATCCCTTCCTGGAGAACCAAACATCCCTTTCAAATAAAGCAGTGATTCACCTGATCTTCTTCCACTCCAGCACAATGCATTGCTTTCACAATGTGAACTCCTCTGAATTGGCAAAGCCAATCACAGATTGGGTGACCACCGTGTGGACTACGTCGGGTCAGCTGCAGATTGATTCAAGCTTCTAGTCACATTTTATTTTAATCCTCCATCCCACTTCCACTCTGGTCTGTGTGGATCTAGCTTCCCACACTATCCCAACGCAAGCTTGACGAGCATCACCTTATCTTCTATTGTTAGGCTTAGTTATCAAACTGAACAATTTTGGGTAGCTCACTCCTTCAGTTTTTATCAGAACTCGAAGGGGTATTCATCTATAATATTAACATCTTTTTGTTTTCTTTCGGACATATTTCAGATTCCCTGCTTCTGTAGTTTTATTTTTAACCCGCACCTTGCATTGTTTCATCAATGTTTCATTTCACATGGCTAGAATGTTGTGTTTTTCACCCCAAAGAGGTCAAGCTCTCATATGTCAGAGCCTCCTCATTTTCATGGACATAATGCACATGCTTATCTTATAATGAGATTCAGGTTAGAGAAAACCTGTTATGTCCGTTGGTGGGTGCTGTAGCACAGTAAGCATTGCCTTGTTAGGAATAGCAAACAATCCCTGCTTTAAGAGTCAGTACACAAACTCAGAGGTGTTTAGTGAATGCTATAAATACTTTAGTTTTCTTCATTCCACAAAATCAGGATGCTATTAGTGTTTATTGCCTATTCTGAAATATGGTTGAGTCAATATTGCTGGACTGCCTTCTTGAAATGCTGACAAGATGATGACAGTATTATCATTCTTTTGGGGGGAGAGTGAGGATTTTGATCCTTCTATGAAGAAGGTATGGCCATATACTTGTATTAAACGAAGGTCTGTGGTTTAGAGGGAACTTGCGGGTAGTGGATTTCCCCCTGGGCTTTTTGGCTTATCAACCCGACAAACTCAGACTGAGAGGAAAACGTGCAGAAAGATGATCAATGAGCTGCTACAGTGCATTTTCTAGTGTTCTACTTTGTACTGATGGCAGAAAAAGTGAATATTAAAGTAAGCATGTGTTATGGCAACCAAGTGCCTACTTTATCTTGGATAGTGTTTAGTTTTCTGGATGTTGCTTGACAGTAGGCCAGATTAATCCCAACAGATTGAAAATATTTAATCACATCCCTGTTTTGTGCCCTGTTGATGATCAAAGATCTTTGGAGATTCTAGAGCAGAATAACTTGCAGTGGAATTCTTCGTCTAAACCTGTTCTTGAAAGCCCAATTATTAGGGTTCAGGTCAATAATGACTTCCAAAGATTGGACAGTGATGAGGCTGCTGAATGTCAAGAAAAGGTGGTTAAATTCTATTTAATTTGAGGTATTCACTGCACCATGGGCTATAGAAATTATTCACCTCATTTCAACCCGGACCTGAATTTTGTCCTGTGCATATGGGTGTAAGATGCTTTATTGTCCAAGGAATTGGGGTTTTACACAGCTCTTGTTCAATCATTAACAAATATCCCTGAAGATCATATCTCCTTAAACACCAATGAGGGTCACCAACAGAGAAGAAGCTCACAATTTGGAAGTTAGCTGGTGCCTTTTCATTTCAGGAGTTGTTTTGAAGACAGGCATGGTGCTCAAGATAAAGATTAAACTGCAGCTAGGCCTTATATAATTTTTCCCCTTTATTGATCTGTATCCAAAATCTGCTCTCAGTTATCTAGAATGAGATCCACTGCCAACTCCCTCCATATGTCTTTGGAAATCTTTCTCTGAAGATTGCACCATTCATCACCCAATGTCTTGTTAACACATCTCTTCCATCTCACCCTCCACTAATGCTGCAGTTTCTATTTCTTTGCTTCTTTCAAAAGTCCTTCTCCCTTCTCCATTACTCTATTCATTCCATCACAATGGTGAGTTTTTAAAATGTTCTTCAAAAGTGTCACAAAATATTACACGAGGATTAATGCAGTGGCATTAGAAAGAATGCAAAGAAGATTCATTAGAATGGTGCCTGAAATGGAAGGCTTTATCTACAAAGGATAGATTGATTAGGCTTGTTTGTTCGCATTGTAACTTCATGGGCTAAAATGGTAATTTTTTTGGAGGGGTTGTTATAAAATTATGAAAAACACTGATTAGGGTAGAGAGTCAGTCCTTTTGCTCAAGTGCAAGGAGTCTAAAATTAAAGTGCACAAATTTAAGGAGAAAGCACAGATATTTAATGTGTGGTGGAAGCAGGTACAATTGCATTTAAAAGACATTTGGATGGATTAATGAACTGGAAAAGAGTAGAGTGATAGGGGGTTAAATGAAAGTAAATGGGATAGTCATGGTTGTCAAATACATGACGGGCTGAAGGGCTTGGTTTTGTACCATACAATTCAGTTGCTCTTTTAGACAAATCATCCAAATAATTGCACTCCTACTATCTGCTGCTGTATATTCATTCTGAGATTTCTAACTATAATGGACTCTGTCGTTAGGGGGTCAGACAGACGATCCTGTGGAAAGAAATTCGGATGGTAGTTTGCTCCCCAGCTGCCAGGGTCCAGGATGCTTCGGTACGCTTCCAAGATATCCTGTGGTGGGAGGGAGAACAGCCAGAGGTCGTGGTACATATTGGTACCAATGACATAGGTAGGAAAAGGGAAGAGGTCCTGAAAAAAGACTACAGGGAGTTAGGAAGGAAGTTGAGAAGCAGGACCACAAAGGTAGTAATCTCGGGATTACCACCTGTGCCATGCGACAGTGAGTATAGGAACAGAATGAGGTGGAGGATAAATGCTTAGCTGAGGGTTTGGAGCAGGGGGTAGGAATTCAGAATTCTGGATTATTGGGACCTCTTTTGGGGCAGGTGTGACCTGTACAAAAAGGACGGGTTGCACTTGAATCGCAGGGGGACCAATAACTTGGCAAGGAGGTTTGCTAAGGCTACTGGGGAGAGTTTAAACTGGTTTAAACTTGTTGGGGTGGGGGCGGGAACCAAACTGATGTGACTGGGGAAGAGGCAGTTGGCTCACAAATAGAGAAAGCTTGTAGTCAGTGCAAGAAGAAGGATAGGCGGGTGATAGAGAAGGGATGCGCGCAGATTGAAGGTTTAAGATATGTCTATTTTAACGCAAAGAATGTTGTGAACAAAGCGAATGAGCTTAGAGCGTGGATGAGTACTTGGAGTTATGATGTGGTGGCCATTACAGAGACTTGAATGGCTCCGTGACAGGACTGGTTACTTCAAGTGCCAGGTTTTAGATGTTTCAGAAAGGACAGGGAGGGAGGCAAAAGAGGTGGGGGCGTGGCACTGTTGATCAGAGATAGTGTCACAGTTGCAGAAAAGGTGGGCGCCTTGGAGGGATTGACTATGGAGTCTCTGTGGGTGGAGGTTAGGAACAGGAAGGGGTCAATAACTTTACTGGGTGTTTTTTATAGGCTGCCCAATAGTAACAGGGATATAGAGGAGCAGATGGGGAAACAGATCCTGGAAAAATTTAGTTATAACAGAGTTGTTGTGAGGGGAGATTTTAATTTCCCAAATATCGATTGGTATCTCCCTAGAGCAAGGGGTTTAGATGGGGTAAAGTTTGTTAGGTGTGTTCAGGAAGATTACTTGACATAATATGTAGAGAAACCTAGAAGAAGGGAGACTGTACTGTACTTGGTATTGGGAAATGAACCTGGTCTGGTGTCAGATATCTCAGTGAGAGAGCATTTTGGAGATCGTGATCATAATTCTACCTACTTTACCATAGCACTGGAGAGAGATAGGAACAGTCAAGTTCGAAAAGCGTTTAATTGGAGTAAGGGGCAGGAAATTGGAGGCTTAAATTGGAAACAGATACTCTCAGGGAAAAGTACGGAAGAAATGTGGCAAATATTCCGGGGATACTTGTGTGGAGTTCTGTACATTCCAATGAGACAGGGAAGTTACGGTAGGGTACAAAAGCTGTGGTTTAGAAAGGGTGTGATAAATCTAGTCAAGAAGAAAAGCTGATAAAAGGTTCAGAGAGCTAAGTAATTTTAGAGATTTGAAGATTATAAGGCTAATAAGAAGGAGCATAAGAGGGAAATTAGGAGAGCCAGGACGGGCCATGAGATGCCCTTGGCAGGCAGGATTAAGGAAAACCCCAAGGCATTCTACAAGTATGTGAAGAGCAAAAGGATAAGATATGAAAAAATAGGCAGTGGGAGAGTGCATGGAACCAGAGGAAATAGCAGAGATACAAAATGAATACTTTAATTCAGTATTCACTATGGAAAAGGATCTTGATGATTGTAGTGATGACTTGCAGCAGACTGAAAAGCTTGAGCATGTAGATATTAAGAAAAAGGATGTGCTGGAACTTCTGGAAAGCATCAAGTTGGATAAGTCACTGGGACCGGATGAGATGTACCTCAGGCTACTGTGGGAGGCGAGGGAGGAGATTGCTGAGCATCTAGCAATAATCTTTGCATCATCAATGAGGAGAGGTTCCAGAGGATTGGAGGGTTGCAGATGTTGTCCCTTTATTTAAGAAAGGAAGTAGAGATAGCCCAGGGAATTCTAGACCAGTGAGTCTTACTTCAGTGGTTGGTAAGTTGATGGAGAAGATCCTGACAGACAGGACTTAAGAACATTTGGAGAGGTATGATATGATTAGGAATAGTCAGCATGACTTTGTCCAGGGCAGGTCACGCCTTATGAACCTGATTGAATTTCTTGAGGATGTGACTAAACACATTGATGAAGGAAGAGTAGTAGATGTAGTGTATATGGATTTCAGCAAGGCATTTGATAAGGTAACCCATGCAAGTCTTATTGAGAAAGTAAGGAGGCATGGGATCCAAGGGTACATTGCTTTGTGGATCCATAATTGGCTTGCCCACAGAAAGCAAAGAGTGGTTGTAGACAGGTCATATTCTGCATAGAGGTTGGTGACCAGTGGCATGCCTTAGGGATTTGTTCTGGGACCTTTACTCTTCGTGATTTTTATACATGACCTGGATGAGGAAGTGGAGGGATGGGTTAGCAAGTTTGCTGATGATACAAAGCTTGGGGGTGTTGTGGTTAGTGTGGAGGGCTGTCAGAGGTTACAGCACACATTGATAGGATGCAAAACTGAGCTGAGATTTAGCAGATGGAGCTCAACCCAGATAAGTGTGAAGTGGTTCATTTTGGTAGGTCAAAGATGATGGCAGAATATAGTATTAATGATAAGACTTAATGATAAGGCTGCTGGACCAAACAACATCCCTGGTAGAGTGCTCAGAAGATGTGCTGACCAGCTAGCAGATGTTCTCACTGACATCTTCAACATCCCCCTGAGCAGTGCCACCATTCCAATGTGTTTCAAGGCCTCCACCATTGTCTCCGTGCCAAAGAAGTCTTCAGTCTCCTGCCTAAATGACTACTGTCCCATTACACTTACATGATCATCATGAAGTGTTTCGAGAGGCTCGTCATGAGGCATATCAAGAACCTGCTGCCCCCCTCACTGGACCCCCTGCAGTTTGCATACCATCCTAACCACTCAACAGATGACGCCATTGCTACCACCCTCCACCTGGACAAAAAAGACACATGGTCGGATGCTGCTCATAGACTTCAGTTCAGCATTCAACACAATCATCCCTCAGAAACTGATTGGAAAGCTGAGCCTACTGGGCCTGAACACCTCCCTCTGCAACTGGATCCTAGACTTCCTGACTGGGAGACGTCAGTCAGTCCAGATTGGGAGCAGCATCTCTAATACCATCACACTGAGCATGGGGGCTCCCCAGGGTTGCATGCTCAGTCCACTGCTGCTCACTCTGCTGACCCACGATTGTGCTGCAACACACAGCTCGAAACATATCATCAAGTTTGCTGATGACATGACAGTGGTGGGTCTCATTAGCAAGAACGACGAGTCATCTTACAGAGAGGAGGTGCAGCGGCTAATGGACTGGTGCAGAGTCAACAACCTGTCTCTTAATGTGAACAAAACAAAAGAGATGGTTGTTGACTTCAGGAGGGCATGAAGCAACCACTCCCCACTGAACATCGACTGCTCCTTGGTAGAGATAGTAAAGAGCATCAAATTTCTTGGTGTTCACCTGATGGAGGATCTCACCTGGTCCCTCAACACCAGCTCTGTAGCAAAGAAAGCCCAGCAGCGTCTCTACTTTTTGCGAAGGCTGAGGGAAGTCCATCTCCCACCCCACATCCTCATCACATTCTACAGGGGTTGTATTGAGAGCATCCTGAGCAGCTGCATCACTGCCTGGTTCGGAAATTGCACCATCTTGGATTGCAAGACCCTGCAGCGGATAGTGAGGTTAGCTGAGAAGATCATCAGGGGCTCTCTTCCCACCATCACGGACAATTACACTACACATTGCATCTGCAAAGGAAACAGCATTATGAAGGACCCCATGCACCTCTCATACAATCTCTTCTACCTCCTGCCGTCTGGGAAAAGGCTCTGAAGCATTCGGACTATGCAACAGTTTCTTTCCCCAAACTAACAGACTCCTCAATACCTGAAGCCGGGACTGACACCTTGCCCTACTGTCCTGTTTATTATTTATTGTAATGCCTGCACTGTTTTAGTGCACTTTATGCAGTCCAATATAGGTCTGTAGTCTAGTGTAGCTTTCTCTGTGTGTTTTTTTTTATTATGTAGTTTGGTCTACTTTTTTGTACTGTGTCATGTAACACCATAGTCCTAAAAAAACGTTGTCTCATTTTTACTATGCAATGTACCTGCAGTTATGGTCGAAATGACAATAAAAGTTGACTTGACTTGACTTTTGGCAGTTTGGAGGATCAGACGGATCTTGGGGTCCGAGTCCATAGGACGCTCAATGCAGCTGCGCAGTTTGACTCTGTGGTTAAGAAGGCATACGGTATTGACCTTCATCAATTGTGGAATTGAATTTAGGAGTCGATGTATTGTTGCAGCTATATAGGACTCTGGTCAGACCCCACATGGAGTACTGTGCTCACTTCTGGTTGCCTCACTAGAGGAAGGATGTGGAAACCATAGACAGGGTGCAAAGGAGATTTTACAAGGATGTTGCTTAGATTGGGGAGCATGCATTATGAAAACAGGTTGAGTGAACTCGGTCTTTTCTCCTTGGAGCGACGGAGGATAAGAGGTGACCTGATAAGGTGTACAAGTTGATGAGAGGCATTGATCATGTGGATAGTCAGAGGCTTTTTCCCATGGCTGAAATGGCTGCCACAAGAGGACACAGGTTTAAGGTGCTGGGCAGTAGGTACAGAGGAGATGTCGGGGTAAGTTGTTTTACTCAGAGTGGAGAGTGCGTGGAATGGACTGCTGGCAACAGTAGTGGAGGTGGATATGATAAAGTCTTTTAAGAGACTTTTAGATAGGTACATGGAGCCTAGTAAAATAGAGGGCTATGGGTAAGTCAAGTAATTTTTAAGGTAGGGACAAGTTCGGCACAACTTTGTGGGCCAAAGGGCCTGTATTGTGCTGTAGGTTTTCTATGATCTCAAACATGATAATTTGAAAATTTCCAGCCTTAGGCCACTCCTTCCTTAGCTTGAAGATGTGTTCAGCCAGCATGAACAGGCATTTAAATCAAATGGCTATGCAGGTAATTAAGTCGTAGCACAAAAGCTTAACATCAAAACAAAAGATTTTGTGATATTCACCAAAGCAAAGGATGGAAATTGTTTGGGAATTTGGACTTCAACTGGCTATAAATGCTTGTAGACCAGAACCTGTCACAGAGCTCACATATTATTCAGCCCAGCATTTCTAGTCCAGCCATTAAGAACACATAAATACCAATCCCATTTAATAGCATTTGGTTGGTGGCCTTCATGATTCAAGGGCTGGTCCAGATGCTTTCTGCGTGGTGTAAGGATAGCTGCCCCCACCAGTTTGTCAGGAAGTGAATTTTACACCAAAATCTCATTTGAAGTGGTGAAATTCTTCCTCGGATATCCTCTAAGCCTCTTATTGCCCACTTTAAACCAATTCTACATCAGGAAAACATTTTTTGTCGTCTGCCTTCAGTGATGTGGCATTCAAAGGAGAAAATAATTCAATCAAAATGAAAGATAGCAGAATTTTGTGAGAAGTCATCTCATTACTTTGTGCTTTCACACAACATTTCACTGCTCTGGACATCATCCTTGTTGGTATCGAGTATGTGATAATTCGTGCTCCTGCTGGGAAACTTGCCCCTGTGTGTGCCTGTCTCAGTGGGGAACTCTGCAGATTGATGCTCTGCTGCCCTGTACACTTGGAAAGTTAAATGTTTGCAAGTAAGATGAAAGAAAAATGCAGAAAAATCTACAGCAGAGCTTTGAAATAAGCTACATTAAAGTGAATCACTTTGCCAGATGTTCATGTCATCATGATGCAACTGATGTGCACTTCTTCTGAAACAACTTCCTTCTTTGACAGAAGGAAGTTTAATAAATAGACAACAATAAAGACACTGCCTCTTTAGATTTCTGATTTTAGCGTCCTTTAGCATTCAGCTCCCTTCAAAATGAGAGAACCAGCCTAAGTAAAGATTTAAAGTAGACATGAAATGAGTGGCAAGGAGATTTTGCTCAAAGGAATTTGCTTTTGCAAGTAATAACACAAAAAGCAATTGTCAGGGTTTTCAGCTTTGGAGGGGAATAGAATAAGCCAATGCTTCTCTTCCTGATCACCAGCTCAATAATGAATGCTTGATTTTGTACCAAAGATCAGGCTTGAAAATTGTGCCCTTCTCGTATAATGGTCTGTCTGGAATGCCGACTCTAGAATTTGAGTTTGAATTGGCCTATTATTGTCGCTCGTACGGAGAAATAATGTTTGCCTGCCATCCAAACAGATCATTCCGAACATAAGAACATTGCGGTATGAAGGGAAAACTAATGCAGAACATAGCAGATGCGCAGGGTAATTATTCCCTACAGAGGGGAGACTTGGAATGCACTGCCAGGGTTGGACTTGGAAAAAAATTATGAAGCTCTCAGCCAGGCACTTGAAAGAGCAGGGAAAAGAGGGACATAGTCATTGTATAGGCAGAAGGGATTAATTTAATTAGACATTTAGTTAGTTTGGCACCACATCCTGTGCTGTATTACTCACTGGTTGAAGTTGCAAAGAAAGTTCAGAGCAGGTGGTCAAATAGGCTGCAAGAGCCATGAAAAGGTAGATTAGGAGATCAAGAGTTCATAAAAGTGATAATAGCAGGATGGGAGCCTAACAGTACATTTTCTCAAATTTTTGTGTCTTCTACCTGACAAGAGGGGATAGACAAGAGAAAGACTGAAGTAGAAGGGCTTCTTTATTATTGTGGCTGCTTTACTGTAGCAGTGAGATGTAGATGAAGCAAATGGAGGGGAGGCTACTATTCAAAATCACTAGAGTGTTAGTTTTCAGCAACTCTTTTTCCAATCTCTGCAAAAGCACCACTGAAACTGGGCAGATAACTATTGCAACTTTGCATTAAATCACTTTAAAGTGGATTTGAAGCAGATTGACATTAATAGCATCTTCTAAATCCCCGCCTGCTATTTGCAATGTAGGCGAGACATACGTCAGATTTGCCAGGATGTGTACAGCATGCAGGCAGAACGCGGCATAAATTTCCAAAGATCTATGCAACATTTGGCGCTCAGGTTATGGGCAATGCAGTGTGATGTTTCACTGCAGGTGCATCTTCCATTAAATGAGAATGTTATATTATAGCCCTGATGGACAGGGAGGCAACTCAATTGAACAGTAATGGGCAATATATCCTGCAAAATTAAATATATTATCCTTAGCATACACTACAGCTTTTGGTTCTCTGTGGACTGCAAGTAACCCTGGTCACGTATTGGTTTCAATAAATTAAACACCACAAAACATTTATTAATATGGAATCCATCATGTTTTTCACTTTTAATGCAATCTTAATGCAATTAAACTCCAAAGATCCTCAGAAAAGGGAAGGTTCCTCTGACTGTGATTTCTATAACATTGCCGGCACACTTTCCACTCACTCTTTATGGATGTTTGCATCGAGCTTCAATAAATTTTCCAATGAATTGACGGAGTATAAAGGAAGTGGAGAAAACAAACCCTGCTGAGTTCAAAGAGAAGTCAGGAATCAGGGCTCCAATATATTTAAACAGTTTGGGGAAAGTGAACTGCAGCAATCTTAAATAGAGTGCAAAACCAGCAGCGTGAATTTCAAATGAGTACAGGACCCAAGCACCTGGTAAGCTTAAAGAGAATGTACAAGACAGAACCAGTGGGGTTAGAGGGAATGCTGGAACAAAGTCATTACTGTTGAGTTTAAAGAGAATGGTGGATTGTATTGGTTTAATCTGGTCATGTGTACCAAGATACAGTGGAAAATATTTGTGTACCTTCCAGTCAGATAATTCTATACATAATTATACTGAAGTAGTAAAACAGAATGTAGAGAAGTATTATGGTTACAGGGAGAGTTCAGTGTAGGTGGAAGTCAGGAACAGGAAGGGAGCAGTTACTCTACTGGGGGTATTCTATAGGCACCCTGGTAGCAGCAGAGATACCAAGGAGTAGATTGAGAGGCAGATTTTGGAAAGGTGCAAAAATAAAAGGGTTGTTATCATGGGTGAGTTTAACTTCCCTAATATTGATTGGCACTTGATTAGTTCCAAGGGTTTAGATGGGACAGAGATTGTTTAGTGTGTCCAGGATTGATTCCTGTCACAGTATGTTGACAGGCCGACTAGGGAGAATGCCATACTAGATCTAGTATTAGGTAACAAACCGGGTCAGGTCACAGATGTCAGTGGGTGAGCATCTGGGGGACAGTGATCACCGCTCCCTGACCTTTAGCATTATCATGGAAAAGGATAGAATCAGAAAGGACAGGAAAGTTTTTAATTGGGGAAGGGCAAATTATGAGGCTAAAAGGCTAGAACTTGTGGGTGTGAATTGGAATGATGTTTTTGCAGGGAAATGTACTATGGACATGTGGTCGATGTTTAAGCATCTCTTGGGATAAATTTGTCCCAGTGAGGAAGATAAAGAATGATAGGGTGAAGGAACCATTTGTGACAAGTGAAGTGGAAAATCTAGTCAGGTGGAAGAAGGCAGCATACATGAGGTTTAGGAAGCAAGGATCAGATGGGTCTATTGAGGAACATAGGGTAGCAAGAAAGGAGCTTAAGGGGCTGAGAAGAACAAGAAGGAGGCATGAGAAGGCCTTGGCAAGTAGGGTAAAGAGAAACCCCAAGGCATTCTACAATTATGCAAAGAACAAAAGGATGACAGGAGTGAAGGTAGGACCGATTAGAGATGGAAGTGGGAAGATGTGCCTGGAGGCTGTGGAAGTGAGCGAGGTCCTCAATAAATACTTCTCTTCGGTATTCACCACTGAGAGGGAACTTGATGAGGGTGAGGACAATATGAGTGAGGTTGAAGTCCTGGAGCATGTTGATATTAAAGGAGATGAGATGTTGGAGTTGTTAAAATACATTAGGATGGATAAGTTCCCGGGGCCTGATGGAATATGCCCCAGGCTGCTCCACGAGGTGAGGGAAGAGATTGCTGAGCCTCTGGCTAGGGTCTTTATGTCCTCGTTGTCCACGGGAATGGTACCGGAGGATTGGAGGGAGGCGAATGTTGTCCCCTTGTTCAAAAAAGGTAGTAGGGATAGTCTGGGTAATTATAGACCAGTGAGCCTTATATCTATGGTGGGAAAGCTGTTGAAAAAGATTCTTAGAGATAGGATCTATGGGCATTTAGAGAATCATGGTCTGATCAGGGACAGTCAGCATGGCTTTGTGAAGGGCAGATCATGTCTAACAAGCTTGGTAGAGTTCTTTGAGGAGGTGACCAGGCATATAGATGAGAGTAGTGCAGCGGATGTGATCTACATGGATTTTAGTAAGGTATTTGACAAGGTTCCACACGGTCGCTTATTCAGAAAGTCAGAAGGCATGGGGTCCAGGGAATTTTGGCCAGGTGGATTCAGAACTGGCTTGCCTGCAGAAGGCAGAGGGTTGTGGTGGAGGGAGTACATTCAGATTGGAGGGTTGTGACCAGTGGTGTCCCACAAGGATCTGTTCTGGGACCTCTACTTTTTGTGATTTTTATTAACGACCTGGATGCAAGGGTAGAAGGGTGGGTTGGCAAGTTTGCAGACAACACAAAGGTTGGTAGTTTTGTAGGTAATGTAGTGGATTGTTGAAGATTGCAGAGAGACATTGATAGGATGTAGAAGTGGGCTGAGAAGTGGCAGATGGAGTTCAACCCGGAGAAGTGTGAGGTGGTACACTTTGGAAGGACAAACTCAAAGGCAGTGTACAAAGTAAATGGCAGAATACTTGGCAGTGTGGAGGGATCTGGGGATACATGTCCACAGATCCCTGAAAGTTGCCTCACAGGTAGATAGGGTAGTTAAAAAAGCTTATGAGGTGTTAGCTTTCATATGTCAAGGGATAGAGTTTAAGAGACGCGATGTAATGATGCAGCTCTATAAAACTCTAGTTAGGCCACACTTGGAGTACTGTGTCCAGTTCTGGTCGCCTCACTATAGGAAGGATATGGACTCATTGGAAAGGGTACAGAGGAGATTTACCAGGATGCTGCCTGGTTTAGAGAGCATGGATTATGATGAGAGATTAAGGGAGCTATGGCTTTACTCTTTGGAGAGAAGGAGGATGTGAAGAGACATGATAGAGGTGTACAAGATATTAAGAGGAATAGACAGAGTGGACAGCCAGCGCCTCTTCCCCAGGGCACCACGGCTCAATACAAGAGGACATGGCTTTAAGGTAAGGGGAAAGAAGTTCAAGGGGGATATTAGAGGAAGGTTTTTCACTCAGAGAGTGGTTGGTGCATGGAATGCACTGCCTGAGTCAGTGGTGGAGGCAGATACACTAGTGAAGTTTAAGAGACTACTAGACAGGTATATGGAGGAATTCAAGGTGGTGGGTTATACGAGAGGCAGGGTTTGAGGGTCGGCACAACATTGTGGGCCGAAGGGCCTGTAATGTGCTGTAGTGTTCTATGTCTATGTCTATGATATGACAGGTTGTGCTTTATAAATATGACTCAAAGCATACAAGTTCTCTGAGAAGAAACTAAGCCCAGGCTGAATTAATTCAATACCTCTGGTCATGAGGCAACTTCAGTACCCGTTGACTTTAGCTATCACTAACAAAAAGTTATCAGAAAGGAAAAAATTGAAATCATGATTTTTAGTTTGAGGGCCATGTGATTGATGGGTATGTTTTGCATGAGAATAAATCTCAGCATGCGCAGTAATTTTTTTTTTCTTTTGCCATAATGGTAGAATAAGCCCTTGAGAAAAATAATTTACAGCACTTTGAGAGAAGTGTGGGGAAGTGACACTGAATGAATCTCTGTGTTTATGAAAAAGAAAACAATAGTTGGCACAGATACAGTGGCCAAAATATCTTTCATCTGTGCCATACTGGATTGATAATTTTATGATCCGATTCCTGCAATTCTTTAAAGCTGAGAAAAAAGAATGAAAAGCGAATACAGTAAAACTCCAATATCTGATTTTTCAGATATCTCAGTGGCGGTCCGTGCCCTCTTCGAACTCACCGGAACTTCATTCCTGCACTAACTCAATGGGGCCCCATTTCCAGGATTCACTTTTCTAAACATACGAGTGCTTATTCTTGCTCTTTAACAGACTAACTCTTCATCTTCCGAGATATCTCATTGAGGCCCTTTTACTGACTCAAAAGAGGATCCTGCTACATTACCCACCCTTTCTGCAGCTGTAATAGTATCCCTGACCAGTAATGCCACCCCTCCTCCCTTCCCCCCCTCTCTATCCCTTTTAAAGCACTGAAATCCAGGAATGTTGAGAATCCATTCCTGCCCTGGTGCCAGCCAAGTCTCCGTAATGGCCACTACATCATAATTCCACGTATTCCATATCCATGCCATCTACCCTAATCCCATTTATCTGCACTAGATACATATCCTTCTATGCCTTGTCCATTGAAGTGTCTGTTTACCTGCCTCTAAAACATAGCGATTGTTTCTGAATCCACCATTTTCTGTCACAAACAACAGAAAATCTACAGTTGCTAGAAATCCAAGCTACACAAATTGCTGGAGGAACTTAGCAGGCCAGGCAGCATCGATCGGGTGGGGGGGGGGGGGGGGGGTGCGGCAGGAAAGGAGTCGGTGTTTCAGGCCAAGACCCTTTGGCAGGACCGGAGAAAAAAAGATGATGAGTAGATTTAAAAGGTGGGGGGAGGGGAGAGGAACACAAGGTGATGGTTGAAACCAGGAGGGAAGGGATAAAGTAAAGAGCTGGGAAGTTGATTGGTGAAAGAGATACAGGGTTGGAGAAGGGGGAATCTGATAGGAGAGGACAAAAGGCCGTGGATGCAAAGGAGAAAATAGAGGGGCATTTCTTGCTCTCTAACACTGTGGACATGCTTCGGCCTTCTCTTCAGTAGTTACATCCAGTGCTGACCACCAGAAGTATGATTTCTTTCATTCCCACGACACCAGTGTCCTGCATGTAGCTCGTCAAACACTTGCTTACTGTTGGAGGAATGACAACACGGTAGTCCCACAGTAAATATCATGCTCGGACTGTGAGCTCCTTCCATTCAAGCCTGGCAGGATTCCAATTTTACGGTTGGCTCTCCTCTCCTTTTGTGAGTTACTATATCCACCACTTTAGATCAAACAGGCTCAGTACATGTGTGCTTCGGGCCTGCACCACAGTTATCAGAACTGCAACAGCTAAGGGAAATGTGCACAGTCCATCAGCAATCCGATGGTCCTCGCACCTCCTATACTTCATACTGGCATGCTGTTAGTAACAGAGTCCAGCCTTGCATTTGACTGGAAGCTAGGGAAGAACTGCCCACATGTGGACCAAAAATTGATGACAAAGGGCGATGATCTGTCAGTAATGTAAATTGTCAACTAAAGAGGAATTAATGGAATTTCTTAACTCCAAAGATGGTTGTCAGTGCTTCCCATTCAATCTAGGCATTGTGACTTTCTGAATTGTGTAATGTCCATCATGCAAAAGTGATTGGACACTCTTCATCTGATGGCATGATATGTGAGATAACTGCCCCCACACCACAGGCTGATGTATTGCAGGTCGAATGTATGGGCAATGATGGGTTGAAGTGTATGAGTGGTTCACATTGTGACAAAGCTGTGTCAGCCTTTTTCAAAGCCTCTTCAGTGATCTGTCCACGGCCTGTATGTTGATTTATTTTAAAACTTATGAACTGGTTTCAGCATACTAACTAGGTTGGAAACAATCATTGCATAGTATGCTCATAGCCTTAAGAAAGATCTTAATTGACTTGCATTCGGTGGTAATAGAACTTCCACAACTGTCTTTACCTTTTATTGCCTTTGTAAAGCCCTGAGTTGTCAATTGCATGGCCCAAGTATTCAATTCAATGTCGAAAGATCTCACACTTGTCCATCTGGACTTATTCCTTGAGTCTTTGTAGTGTAGAATAGGCGTCTTGTAGGTGCTCATGTTTATTTTTCGTACTAATTGTAAGTCATCCACACAACACCCCTGTGAGTCTGCTCAGGATCTGGTTTATTACTCGCTTAAGAAGAGCAGAAACTGAGGTGATGCCTGTAGTACCTAAACATTCCTTTGTGAGCCACTATGGTCAACAGTTTCTGTGACGCTGGCTTCATGTGCGTCCGCGAGTGCACTTCACATAAGTCGGTCTTGCTAAATGGGTTCAATAGATTCAATAGCTACATTTAATGGCAGAGAAATGTATACAATATACATCCTGAAATTCTTTTTCTTAGCAAACATCCACAAAAACAGATGAGTGCCCCAAAGAATGAATGACAGTCAAACATTAGAACCCCCCCAGTTCCCTCCTCCCACGCAGAAACAGCAGCAAGGCAATGATTCCCCCCCCAACCCCACCAGCAAAAGATCATTAGCACCCTCCACTGAGCACTCAATGGTGCAGCAAAGCATCAATAAAGACACAGACTTGCAGTACTCCAAAGACTGCTCATTCACCCAGTAATTCGACGTATTACAAGCTCTCTCTCTCTCCCAATTAAGGGAAAAGGGGTTGTTGCCATTTCACAGTGAGAAGGGAGTTACAACAAACAACTCACTGATTTACGGTGTTAAAAGTCTATTGCGTCACTTCATCCAAGCTCTGTGACCAAAGAACTCGGGTCTCTGGACACACTGCCTGCAGGCTAGCCCATTGCTCTCAATGCTCCGTGTTCAGTCAGGGGCACCGGCCTTGAATCAGCCCATCTCCAGAGCCATGAAAATCCGACATCCTTAAGGCATGCTAATTTTCCAGGCCACGTCTTTGGGCTATCAAAATGCAGGCGGTCGTGAGGCCCAGAGAGTGGGTCCCATTCCCGCAAAGAACTGAAATCAGAATGTAACTCCAGGTCAGGATCTTCAAAAGAACCCTGAAAGGAGGGAAAAAAAGAGATATCAAAGATATAAATAGAATTGTCTGTCCTCCATCCAATTCTGCAAAGCGGTCATCGTTGAACAAAAGACAGAATTGTTCAGTCAGAAGAATTGGGTTAATAGTTACCTTGTAGTCTCCACAAAGTCTTAAAGACCCACCCTTTTTAGGACAGCACCCACTGGAGTTGGTTAAACTTACAACACTGATCCCAATACCTTGCTCTGGACCAGGCTTTGCAATTCAGCCTCTTCCTTTGGTCTGAGGATGTATGGAACTTACTTTCAAGAACTTTGGTGTTGTATCAAGCTTAACAGTAATTGTTAACTCTAAACATCTCAACAAAATTAAAGGTTCAGGTGAATAGTGGTCCTTTAAGACTGTCCTCACAAGGGTTATCACTGGGCTGAGCAAGTTAAACCAGATGCATAATAAATTAAATAGTTTTGCATCCATCAGAATCACGAAAGTTGGAACACGAGTATCATCTGAAATTTGATATGTCAGTGCAAAATAATCAGCTTTGTCAGTGTTATGAATGACAAGCAACTCTGAGGGGCTGAAGGGTACAAAGTCCTTTTTGAGAATCGCAAAATCGCTATTAATTCAGGTCTGGGACCCAGGAAATGAGAGAGAGACACGCAGAATACACAGGGTTTGGAATGTGTCCTGGCCACGGCAAAACGGAACCACTGATAACGGCTATTTTCTCTTGGAGATGGAATCTCTCTCTCTCTCTCCCCCCCTCTCGCCCCTCTCACCCCTCTCCCCCCTCTCACCCCTCTCCCCCCTCTCACCCCTCTCCCCCCTCTCCCCCCTCTCCCCCCTCTCACCCCTCTCCCCCCTCTCCCCCCTCTCCCCCCTCTCCCCCCTCTCCCCCCCCAACCATTGCCACACAGCTGTCCCCAACGGCTGCAGCCTGCATGAACTGAGTGAACTTTATATTTCCATCGGACAATACATTATCCCCTGACAACGATACAGCTATTCCTTATTGATTATTATTATACCCACACTTTTAGATTTAGTATTAATGACGTATATTATCTGTATATTTGCATTGATATTATTTCTCTGTATGTTTACTAATAAATACTGTTAAAAATAGTATCATCAGCCTTCAATGGATGTCTCCATCTTTGCTGGTAAGTGACCCAGTTAAGGCGTTCGTAACATCAGTATATGAACTCCATTGCTCAGTCTACTCATCATACAGTCCTGATACTTCCCAACATTATCATCATTTTCAAACACAATCATTTTCCAGAAAAGTTAACTAATTTTAACATCTTTCTCTCCCTCTCATTTATTTTTTTTAACTGTTCCATTGTTGTTCTCTCCCCTTGGATCCTTCACTCATCTCACTTCCTGCGGCTGCTTCCCTGTAGCGTGCAACATCTCCATTTCACTTGCCCATGTTACACAGAATACACTGTCAGCATTGCACACCGACTTTTCTTGCCGAAAGGAACAAAGCAATAAATATTGTGTACTGACTTGTCACTTCACCGGCAGTTGTTACGTTTGTGATTCTGGGAAGCCGAGTGGCCATGAATAACACACATGAGAGACGGAGAGGTGAGGATCAAATGTGCTGCTGTTTATTTTACTTGTATGTTATCTACCCAGAATTCCCTCTCATATTGCACTCAGTACGTAACACACAGGGGAGCCTGACAGCAAAACATAAGGTTCAAAATATACATGAATACATAACAGATAACTCCACCATGGGGGAAAACACAGTTGCCATCTACCCTATTTATGCCTTTCATAATCTTGTGTACCTGTGTCAGGTTACCTGTCAGCCTCCTCTATCCCATGCAAATTAAGTCAATACTCTCCTATCTCTCCTGATAATTAAGTTCAACCAATCTGGGCAACAGTCACGTGAAAAGACAAAGGCAAGTTTATTGTCCTTACACAATGTAAATGCTTATTTGCAGCATCTTCAAAGGCACATAGCATCATATAAGTAGTATTCACAAATAAGCATCGACTAAACAGAATCTTGATTTTAAAAAAGAACAAAATTACAATGACAAAGCAATGTTTATTTCTGTACAAAGTGATCATAGTGTTGCTAAACACTATCAGGCTTGCATTAATTCAGTTTATGTAGTGTTCTCATTCGGGAGTAACGGAACACCGAACTAAACACCGAGTTAAACCTTTATCAATGAGGACAGGATCACAGTAAGATTAACTGTTTACTGTTCACTCTTCCTCATTAACGTATGGTGAAAACTGTTGATAAAACAATACAAGATTTGTACAGCATTTGTTTCCCTCTTGATATTACATTTACATCGTAAATACTTGCAAAGGTAAAACTACAACAACTACATTACATTAAAGTGCAGCAAACAGTCAGAATCTACCTACACCATTGACTGCTTTAATTACACTTCAACACAAACTATCCGCAACTCTTTAACTAACAAAAACATAAACCTTATCGACCGTCGTTACTTTTAACAGGATCGGCGTTAACATTTTAATTCAACATATTGATTATCTCATGACTTATAGCTTTGCTCTCACTATGTTTCTGGTGCGTAGAAAGAAAACTTTGCTGCGCTGGACTTGCACATGTCTCGACCCCCACCTTCCTGTTTCTCCAAACCTGTATTTTCCCCACAGGATGCAGCGAAACCGGATGTGACGTCATCGCATGCCGCGATATATCACAGACAACGAATTTACTTTACACAATCCTAACTTTAACTAGAATGCTAACAAATGAATTACTAAGCGAAAATATTATAAACTAAATAACTGCCATAAAGGCAACACAACAATGAAAAAGCAATATTTATTTCTGTACAAAGTGATCATAGTGTTGCTAAACACTATCAGGCTTGCATTAATTCAGTTTCTACTCTGAGAACTTAAACACTGAGTCACAGAGTCATTTCTTCAGCTGGGGTAGTGAATCTGTGGAATTCAATGCCACAAACGGCTGTGGAGGCCAAGTCATTAAGTATATTTAAAGTGGTGGTTGATAGGCCCTTGAGTAGTCAGGGCATCAAAGGTTATAGTGAGAAGGCAGGAAATGGGGTTGAGAGGGAAAATCAGTCAGACATGATTGAGTGACGAGCGGACTCAATGGGTCAAATGTCCTCTTTCTGATTTTGTGTCATATGCTGTTGTATCCTCTGCATTTATTTTGAGGTGCTATCGAATCTTGTCAAAAGCTTAAATCATGAAATTCCCAACAGAAATGAAAAATACCTAAGTAATGCATGGTTGAAAATGTGACTATCAAAAAGTCTCTCAATGCTGGAAAAAGTTAAAGAAAGCCAAAGATGTTGAAGACTTTTTCAAAGCAAATTCAGCAGGAGCAGAATGGAGGGTATCCCACTCCCTAAGCAAAACCTCCACCCACGTCACCTCTCCTCACCACCCAGCTTTCCCATGCTCCCACCTCTAGCATTAAATTAGGGGATTGCTGGGCAGCATGGCTCAAAGGGCTGGAAGGGCTTACTTCACACTGAATCTCAATCAATAAATAATGTTCTGAGGCAGGAGGTGATACAGTTCCTCTGAAACAATTTAAAGGCTCAAATCCCTAGCAATCTATGCAATTATCAAGTGCATGTTAGAAAGGGTGAAGCAACAATGTTCATGAAACTTAACACTGCATATTTTAACAGTTGTGTAAAGAGACTTGCCTTTTTTCTGTATTCCATAAGTCTTGGAAGTAAATTGGAAACATCTTCATTAAATAATCGTCATGCTGCATGGGAAGAAATGATCACCTAACCTTAAGTACGATTCATCTGTTCTCAAGAAACAACTATTTCCTTGAAAGGAAGACAATTGGTGGATTTGAAGGAGGGAGCAAATTGTCGTCACGAAGTAATGGAGAATGGAAGCAGGCTCATCAGCCCACCACATCTTCACTGACCTTCCGCCACCCATTTACACAAATCCTATATTAATCCTACTTTTCTTACATTCTAAATACTCCTTCCAGATCCTCCCTACCAATTTGTTGTTCGGCTTTACAAATCTGGCTGCTCTGTGCTTCTGCCCCACTGGGTGAAAACTGGGGACCAAGGCTTGGCTTGGGCCTACTCTGGCTGCTCCGGGAGCAGGTCTGGGACTTGTTCTAGTTTGGAATACGGTTGGCTTACTTCATTTGTTGCACAATGAGCTTTTCTTTCCCTTCCTCCTTTCTCTGCGCAGTGGTTTTTGTTTTTTTAAATTGCATTATTCAAGTCTCTTGCTTTGTGACTGACTCTAAGCAGACAAATTTCAAGATGTATAATCTATAGCATTCTTTGATAATGTACTTTGAATTTTTAATCTTCACTGCAGGTAATTTGCAGCGGCCAACTCACTTACTGGCCCAAAAATTATTGAGGTATGGGAGGAAACCTGAACACTTGGAGGAAATGCATACACTCAGAGAGAGCATGCAAACTCCACACTATCAGTGCTACATCTGGAATGAACCTACCTCTCTGGTGTGAGGCGATACTTCGACTAGCTGCACACTGTGACACCCTGAGTTGAGGTAAAACGTAGCTAATAGGATTGAACTGGCTAAACTTCCAGGGAGGACTTGGCTAGCCAGGGATTTAATTAATTTGGAGAATATTGGAAAATGAGTGAGGGATGTTAAAGTGAGAACAGCTGTTATTAATAAAAATGTAAAAGTACCTAGAATGAACTGAAATTATTAATATATAATAAGTGCAATGTGGAGAACAATAACATGCCACAGGAAGATCAGTTCTGGAATTAAAAATTTAAAAAGAAAAATGGTAAAAGTAAAGAAGTTCCTAGGATAACCAGCTAGTTTGATTCACTGTACATGACATCAGGAAGTGGCAAATCGCTAGATAAAACAATAGCAAAAGGAGCAATATTATCAGCTGTAGCATTGAAGAAATGTGCTCCAGAATGAGCTGTACCTTTACTGAAGCTACTCCAGCACACTGACAATAAATCTGTCTGATGAAGTGGAAAATAATCCTTGTATGTCCTGTTTGCTGAAAAGATAAAATGAGTTTGTCCAAATATGACCCAATCCCTATTCTCAAACACTACAAAATGATGGAAACTTCTCATGGTAATGCTATGAAGTGGCACTTGTCAATTCTCAGTTTGAGCTTTGCCAGGACCACAAAACTCTAGATCTTATCACATACCAAACAGTTTAATTCCAAGAGCTGCCTTTCCATGATGGCAACATTCGACAGAATGTGATACTTAAGGTGTACTGAACTGGCTCCTTAAGGTTGTTATAGCTGGGGGTGGTAACTGGGACAAGTTCCCACTACCTGTTGAATGCTCCCAATGGTGTACAGCTCAACTGGCCTCTAATCACCAAGTCCAGGTCCTGGCCTTCATGTGTGGCTTAGCTACTAAGCCCAACAGAATAATTTCTACTGACAGGAGGAGGGGCAAAGATGAGTTACTGGCACCTTAAAACCAGTCGCTTCAGGCAGGTGGGGCTCATCAGCCGTGGTTGACAGCTCCTCCAGGAGAAGAAAAACTCTGATCTCAAACCTCCACTCATGAGGAATGTCTGGGGAAAAATCCAGAGTTGGAGTTCCTAAGACAGTCCTATATTGTCAATGCTGATTGGTGACTCCTGTAATGCTGCTGGTACCAAACTCTATTGGTCTCTGCCGTTCCTTTGGATTCATCAACTGTGCAGAGAAGGGGAGCTTGCTACATGGGCAACAGCTTGTTCTCCATATTGTACTGCCAAACTAGCATATCTAAACAGCTAGGACATAATATCCAAGATCAACTCTGACCGACGGAAGCCTCAGAGGCTGATCAACTGAAATCAAAGGGAAAGCACACTGGTCACAGTAGTTGGAATCGAATCTCAGACAAAGGACAATGGCTGGAGTTATCAAAGGTCAATCATTCCAACTACAGGACATTAATGGAAGGGTTCTGTGCCCAAACAGCTTCGGATGCTCCATCGTTGACCTTTCTTTGATCATAAGTTCAGGATCGGGGAAGTCCAATGAAAGTTCTTCAATATTCAATTTCATTTGTAACTTCTGAGTAAATGAAGCAACTTGTAAATGCTAAGTAACATTTGGCTTACAGAAGTGTCAGACAATGACTTCTGTAGCAACAGAGAATTCAATCACCCATACTTGACATCTAATAACATTGTCAGAGCTAATATCCCTACCATTTAACATCCTAAGGAGACTCCATTTATCTACACCTTATGCTCTAGTCACATAAATCAAAGTTGAAAGTAAATTTATTATCAATGTTACCATATACAACCTTGAGATTCATTTCCTTCAGGGCAGTTACAGGAAATAAAAAAAAATACAATAAAATTTTACAAAAAGATCTATACATAGATAAGCAAAGACTTACCAATGTGCATAAATAGATAAGTTGAGCAAATAAAAATATCGAGAACAAGAGTTGTTTGTAAAGGATCCCTGGAAGTGAGTCAGTAGATTGTAGCGTCAGTTCTGAGAGTGGGGAATGAAGTTATCCATGCCAAATTTCCACAATAGTGAGGCCACAAGTGCAAGTCGGAGAGTGGATCCTGAAGAGAACTACTCAATTCATGAAGTCCTTTGGACCATCTACAAGAAATGAGTCATTGGTGTGATGGAATGCTCTCCACATGGCTGATCTAGAATTGCTCCAACAATTTGCAAGAAGCTCAGCAATGTCCAAAGCAAAGCAGTCCACTTGACTGTGACTGATTGAACGAGGAAACATTTATTACTTAGACTAATGGCACACTGTAGTTGTGGTGGGTACTGTCTGCAAAATGCACTTCCAATACTCATTGAGGCAGCTCTAATTGAAGACTATAGCCTCTATCACCAAGAAGAGCAAGGGAGCATGACCACCTTTAAAATCATGCATAATTCTGAATAGAAATTTCACATCAGTCCTTCATCACCAGGCCTAATTCTGGTGTTCCCTCTACAGTATTTTGAGAACATTGTGAAAAAAGATGGTAGCAGTTCAATAAGGTACTGTAGCTCCTCGCCATCTTCTTAAGGCCATCAAAAATAGGTAATAATTGCCTTCTCAGCAGCATTAAGATTTGAAAATTAGTTAAATGAAATGGAAGTGCAACAATGTCTAGGGATTTAATTTGGCAATAAACACAACTTGGGGAAATACAATAAACAATAATAGTGACATACAATAATGGGTATCATTTGAAACTATATTAAACCTACTGCTCTAAAACAGAGACTGATAATCCACTGAAGAGAGTCAAGCAATGGCTAAAAGCAAAATACCAAATTAGTTTACATTGTGTACATGTACAGTAGAGGAGAGCATTACTCATAAAAAGACAAGATTGAAAGTCAAAAAATTGTAACATTGAGGAACTGTGAAATTAAATTATTCAAAAAACTAATAAAGCAAAATATTTTGAACAACACACACAAAATGCTGGAGGAACAAAGCAGGCCAGGCAGCATTTATGGAAAAGGGTAAATATTTGGTGTTTTAGGCCAAGACCCTTCATCAGGACTGGAAATAAAGATAAGTTAGAGCAAGGTGGGGGTAGGGGTGGAACAAGTACAAGTCAATAGATGATAGGTGAAAGTGAGAGAGGGGGAAGGGTGAACTAAAGAGCTGGGAAGTTGATTGGTGGAAGAGATAAAGAGTTGGAGAGGGGGCATCTGGTAGGATAGGGGAGAAGACCATGGAAAAGAGGGAAGTGCAAGGAGCAATAAAGTCAGGATGACAACAAACTAAGGAAAATATGGACAGGATAAACAGGAAGCCAACATAATGAAATAGCTGTTATATTTAATAATTTCTTAGCTTTTGTGCCTATGAAGACAAACTTGAGAATTAATGGAGGTGTTTTAGCCTTTGTAATTGGCCTACTAGTCTACATGAGACATTGGAGTAGAAAAGCAGCATCCACCATCGAAGAACCTCTCCAACCATACCATGCTCTTTTCTCATTGCCGCCATCAGGAAGAAGGTACAAGTGCCTTAGCATTTTCACCAGCAGGTTCAAAATCAGTTGCTATCCCTCGATCATCAGGCTATTGAACAAAAGGAGCTAACTGCACTCATTCTACTCCTGGTGTTACCACAAAAGATGGTCTTATTTTAAGGACATTTTATCTTGTTATTTCATGCTCATTTTTTTTTGTTATTTATTTATATCTGTAGTTGTAGTTTGGTGCTCATCAATCCTGTTTACAGTTACTTTTCTATAGATTTGCTATGTATGCCCACAGAAAAATAATTCAAGGTTGTATGGGGTGACATATATGTATTCTGGTAATAAATATAACTTTGAACTTAGAGTTTAAATTAACGGACTTCAGAAATTCATTTCCAATCATATGAGTTCTACATTTAATGTGTTGTATTGGGGAAATCCTCTCCTGTGACTATATCAATGATTCCAATATGTGTGGTTATATCAACAAGGTGTTAGGATACTTGTTCAATTCTCAGAGGTCTTCTGACCTTCCTGCGGCGGTCAGGAGCCCAACATAATTAGGAATTGGCCAGGGCTGATGAATGTGATAATAAGATCTGTAGCCTTCCTGAACGACAATATTGAGAGTTTGTGCTACAAGCTCTGGTTAAATATTTTGTGCAATTTTGTAAATTTTACCACCCATTTTGTTAACTTTGGAGCGTGGACAAGTTCACTTAGCTCAACTCTAACCTGACTGCAGAATATATGGACTCACTTTCAAGGATTCTACAATTCAGGTTCTCAGTATTATTCTCACCACGGGACAGAGGGGGTTTAGTAGGAAGGTCCAGCTTGCAGTCAGCACACCCTGCACACATTGGCTTTAAGTAGAGGCTAAGGTACCTTGATCCAACTGAACACCAAGAAGCTTGAGGCCATGTCAGGCACTGGCAGATACATGCAGCACTGTGGAATGGGTGTTGCTGCTAGCTGGACCTGTTGGTTACATGTACTGGTAGCTCTTTATGTGAAAATTGCTCTCAACATCTACAACAGTTCAAGAAGGTGGTTCATCAGCACTTTCTCAAGGACCAGTTTCTGCAGAGGAGTTTGCATTGGGAAGGGAAAGATCCAGTTGTCATGGTCCATGTGGGTATCAACAACACAGGAAGAAAGAGGAAAAATGTTCTGAAGGAATTTCGGCAGCTAACAACTAGATTATTACCATATGACTTAGGAGCAGAATTAAGCCATTTGACCCATCGAGTCTGCTCCACCATTCCATTATAGTTGATTTATTATCCCTCTCAACCCCATTCTCCTGCCTTTTCCATGTAAACTTTGAACCCTAACTAATCAAGAACCTATCAATTCCACTTTAAAACGTAACCAAAAGACTTGGCCTACAAAGCTGTCTGTGGCAATGAGTTCCACAGCTTCACTACCTTCCGGCTAAAGAAATTTCTCCTTATCGCTATCTAAAAGGACATCCCTATACTTTTAGGCTGTGATCTATGGTCCTAGACTCCCTCACTATAGGAAACTTCATCTTCTCCACATCCACTCTACCTAGGCCTTTCAATATTCAACAATGAGATCTTCCCCTCATCTTTCTAAACTTCAGTGAGCACAGGCCCAGAGTCATTAAAACACTCTCTTATATAAACTTCTTCAGTCCCAGAATAATTTTCTTTAACTTTATCTCAACCATCTCCAATGCCAGCACATCTTAAGTTAGGAGCCCAAAACTGCCCAGACTATTCAAAGTGTAGCCTGACCAATACCCTATAAAGCTTCAACATTACATCCTTGCTTTTATTTTCTAGTTCTCTCAAAACTGTAAAGTTAGCTTTCATTGCCTTCCTTACCATAGTCTCAACCTGTAAGTTAACCTCTAGAGAATCCTACACAAGAACTCCCAAGTCTCTTCACACCTCTAATTTTTGATTTTTTCCCCTTTTAGAAAATAGTCTATGCTTTTATTCCTTTTATTCAATATGCATTGCCATACAATTACCAATTCTAGATTTCATCTGTCACTTCTTTGCCCATTTTCTAACCTATTGTAAGATCTGTTGCTTCCTCAACTCTACATGCCCTTCCACCTTCTTTTGTATCATCTGCAGACATTGCCACAAAGCCAGCAATTTCCTCATTCAAATCATTTGACATATAACGTGAAAAGAAGCAGCACCAACACCATCTGTCACCCAGTGCGGATATGGCCCAAGTGCGGAGTGAGAGACACTGAAGCAGGTCGATAGGTCACAGACTTTAATGTGGACAATGCCAAGGGGAAAAGAAAACAATAAACGCTAGGCCAAAACAGGGCCGTAAACTAAAACTCTCAAATGGAAAACGAAACCTGCCCCATGACTGAAGAGAACAACTAAGAATAAATGAACACTGCTAGTCTTCAGAGTCAGTTGACTCAACAGTCCAATTTTTCAGGCAAGGCGGAATGCAAGCAGGCAGCAAAATGCTGCTGTGTCCAAGTCTCAACAAACATATGATGGAATGAATGGAGTTAAATACTATCGCAACAAAATACTAATTAGCTGACACGTGCATATTCACGAGCACAATTGCCAAATGTGCTCCGCTGCTGAATCTGTGAGTTGTGACACCAGCTGGCTCAAGCTGCAAACCAGAAAAGGCTCTCTTTGTTCCCACTCTTTGCCTCTTGCCAGTCAGCTAATCTTCTATCCATGCTAATATATTTCCTGTACTACCATGGGCTCTTATCTTGTTAAGCAGTGTCATGTGCGGCACCCTGTCAAAGGCAAGGACATTCCCTAAAGGTTGCATAGCCGTGTGCAAGCTGGGCTGGGGCTAAAAAAGATCAGAGTGTTAAATGCATGGCTCATTGATTGGTGTTGGATTTGTTTTAATTCATGGGACGTTGGTATCCGTATTGGAGAAGGAGGGAGCTGTTCCAGTAGGAGGGTCTCATTGTGAACGTCACTGGGACCAGGATCATGATGAATCACATTTCTAAGGGTGCAGATAGGGCTTTAAACTAAATAGTACGGTGCAACGGCTTGAAAAATATGGAGAAAGTAAAAATGAATGGAAGGGCAGTAAAATAAAGTGAAGGAGAAGTCTCCAGAATAAAAGAATAAGGCAACATTTTCAAAAGCGACAAGAATTTAACTCCAGACAACATGGAGACAAATTTGAAAATACTGATTCTTAGAAGGGGACTGAAGGCATTATATTCCAATGCAAAATAAAGTAGATCTTGTATTGCAGTTTGAAATTGACAGGTATAACATTATGGGCATCATAGAGTAGTGGTTGAAAGAAGTTCACAGCTGGAAGCTTAAAATCCAAGGTATTGAATGGTATCAAAAATACAGGCAGATTGGTTTTTTTGGTTTAAAAAAATAAATCAAATGTTTGGGGGGAAAAAAGTGGAAAAGCATCAGAAGTTGTAGAATTCTTGTGGGTAGAGATAGGAATCTGCAGGGGTTAAAAAAGAAACTCCCTGATGGGAATTATATATAGGCTTCTAAACAGTAACCAAGATGTGGAGTAGCAAATTTTAGGCATGAAACAGTCTGAGGATGCTGGATTTCCAAAGAAGCATACACAAAATGCTGGAGAAACTCAGCAGATCAGACAAGATCCATGGAAATTAATAGATTATCAATGTTTCAGGCCAAAATCCTTCCTCAGGATTGAGAAGGAAGAGGGAAGGTGCCAGAATAAAAAGGTAGGAGTCGGAGAAGGAGGTTAGCTGGAAGGTGACAGATGAAGTCAGGTGGGTGGGAAAGGTTAAAGGCTGGAGAAGAAGGAATCTGATAGGCGAGAAGAATGGGCCATAGGAGAAAGGGAAAGAGGAGAGGGGACTCAGGAGGAAGTAATTGATGGGAGAAGAGGTAAAAGGTCACTGAGGAATAGAGGGAGGGGGGAAATATTTTTACCAGAAGGGAGAAATCGATACTCGTGCCATCAGGTTGGAGGCTACACAGATGGATTATAAAGTATTGCTCCTTCACTCTGAGGGTGGTCTCATCTTGGCATAAGAGAAGGCCATGGACCAACACTTTGTAATGGGAATCAGAATTAAAATATTTGGCCACCAGGAAGTCCCACTTGTGGCAGATGGAGTGGAGGTGCTCGATCAAGCAATCCCCCAACTTATGAGGGGTCTTGCCAGTGTAGACGAGGGTGCACCGGGAGCACTGGACACAATGGACAAACCAAGTAGGTTCACAGCTGAAGTGTTGCCTCACCTGGAAAGACTAACTCGATACCTAAACGGAGGTGAGGGAGGAGGTGTATGGGCAGGTATGACACTTCGGGCAATTGGAGGAATAAGTGTCGGGAGTTAGATTAGTGGGGAGGGATGAATGGGCAATGAACCACAGAGGAAGATATATCTGTGGAAACCTGAGTGGGGGTAGATAAAGATATCCTTAGTGCAATGATCCCTTTGGAGATGGTGGAGGTTGCAGAGGAATATGTTGGATGCATAGGCTGATGATGTCGTAGGTAAGGACAAGAGGAAATCTAGCGTGGGTATTCAGGAAAGGGAGACAATGTGGGTGAGGGCAGCGTGAATAATGGAGGGAGAGAGACCCCATTCTTTGAAGAAGGAGGGCATTTCTGATGTCCTGGAATGGAAAGCTATATCCTGGGAACAGATGAGGTGGGGGCATAGAAACTGAGAAAACAGAATTAACTTTTAACAGGAGACAGTGTGGGACAAGGTTTAGTCCAGATATTAAAGGGAATCCATAGGCTTATATAAAATGTTGGTCTCCAGAAATGCAGATAGAGTGATTGAGAAAGGGGAGGGAAGTTTCAGAGATGGACCAAGTAAACTTAAGGGCAGGGTGGCAGTTAAAAGGCAAAATTGATTAAATTGATGAGCTCAGCATGGGTGAATGAAACAGTGTCAATGCAGTCATCAATATAGCAGAGGAAGTGTTGGGGAGTAATATTGGAGACTGCTTCGAACGTGGATTGTTCTATGTTGCTGACAAAGAGACAGGCATAGCTAGGGCCCTTGCAAATGCCCGTGGTAAATCCTTAAATTTGGAGAAAATGGGAGGAGCTGAAGGAAAAATTGTTCAGAGTTGAGGACAAGTAACAAGAGGGAACAGAGAAAGAAGGCGCAGTAGCCAAAAGAGGAGCAGCGAGTATCGCTGGATGGATTACCTATCCAATCACATTTCATGAACCCTTCAGCAATCAGCTCAGGAATACAACTTTTTATGTTACCAAAGCCATCTTCCATTTCCTTCCATCCACCAACACAAATCACCTACAAAAACCATGTAGGCCTTGCTCACCTCACACATCAATATGTTTTTTGCACATGCACAAGGGACTGTCCCTTAATAATTTGAACATTGTGGAAATACATCATCTGGACTTCTGTTTAACATTTCCATTCTTGGGTGATGCAATCCCTGTTCTACAGCAGCAGTAGGCGGAGGAAACTTGGATTCATGAACTAAGATAATGACTCTTTCAGTTTTTGAGCTTATGAGGACCTTGACAATCAATTATAGCAGAAATTCAGTTTAGTCATTTAGAAATAACAGTCCTGAGGTCACCTTTCCTTTGAAAAAGGAAGGCAGATTAGTGGTTTAGTGGTTATGTTTAATATTGTGAAATTACTTGATTGTATATGCACAATGAGAATGTGAAAGAGAGGAGTTTAAATTTCCCAAAATGAAGTAATCATGAAGAAAGAAAATGGGAATGAAGGAAGAATTACTTTGCTAACTATTTTGTGAGAACACAGATAGACAAAATTATGAGGTGCATAGGTAAAGTATATATGGAGAAGTAGACTTCATATCTCCCTGTATCTCAAGCCAAATTTAGTGTGAGGAGCAGGAGATTTAGAGGCAATCTAAGGATTTCTTCTCCTGTGAGAGATGGTTTATATCTGGAACACCCACTTGAGAAGCTGGTGGATACAGACACTCCCACAATGTTCAAGTATCCATACATACACTTTAACCCCTCAAGACGTAAGAATGGGGAAGAAATGTGACCTTACTGACTTTGACTATAGAATGTCTATTGGTGCCAGACAGGGTGGTTTGAGTATCTCAAAAAGTGCCGATCTCTTGGGATTTTCATGGTCAACTCTCCAGAGCTTTCGATGACCAGTGCGAAAAACAAAAAAAAAATCTAATGAGCAGCCATTAACAAGGCATATTTGCCTGCATAATGAGAGATTGGAAAATATACAGATGCTGGAAATCCAAGCAACACACATAAAGTGCTGGAGGAACTCAGCAGATCAGGCAGCATCAATGGAAAAGAGTAAATACTTAACGTTTCAGGCCAAGACCCTTCTTCAGGTCTAAAACATCGACTGTTTGCTCTGTTTCATAGATGCCACCTGGCCTGCTGAGTTCCTCTAGCATTTTGTGTGTGTGTTGCTAGTTAATGAGAGAGGTCAGAGGAGGATAGCCAGACTGGTTCTAGCTTACAGGAAAGCAACAGTAACTCAAGTAATTGTGTTACAACACTACAGAACATCTCTGAACATGCAACAAGTCAAAGCTTGAACTGGGTGGGCGACTGCAGCAGAAGACCATGAACATACACTCTGCATCCACTTTATTAGGTACAGGAGGTATCTAATGAAGTGACCACTAAGTGTATAAAGTCTAAAAGAAAAGCAAGACTGGATATTGGACTGCATAGAAATTGCACTGGAGAAGCAGTAATAAGGGATAAAGAAATGGTGGATAAACTGAATAAGTATTTTGTGTCAGTCGATGTGGAAGACACAAGCAGCATATAAATTCAAAAGAGTCATGGGGCAGAAGTGATTGCCGTCATTATAACTAAGGAGAAGGTAATTGAGAAGCTGAAAGGTCTGAGGTGGCCCAGCCGAAGTTGATCAGACTTGGCTTGTGTTTTTCCCATGGACCAGGATAATGAGAGGGTTGTAATTCTGAGGGTAATTATATTTTTAAATATCATTCCCTGGCATCTGTATGCCTGGAATTGCATGGGTTAAATTGACAGTGTTTACTGGGCATTCAGCAGAACTGCACCTGAGTTTACAAGCCGCATATAAATTCAAAAGAAACATGGGGCAGAAGTGATTGCCATCATTATAGCTAAGGAGAAGGTACTTGAGAAGCTGAAAGGTCTGAAGATGGATAAGCCACTTGAACCAAATGTACTACACCCCATGATTCTGAAAGAGTTAGCTGAAGAGATTGTGGAGGCATTAAGAGTGACCTTCAAAAAAAAAATCTAGATTGTGGAATGGTTCAAGACTGTAGAATTGCAAAGGTCATTCCACTCTTTATAAGAGAGGGAAGCAAAAGACAAGAAATTATAGGCTGTTCAGCTTAACTTCAGTAGTAGAGAGGGTTTTGGAGTCCACTATTAAGGATGAGTTTTCAGGTTACTTGAAGGTACATAAGACAGGCTGAAGTTGGCACAGTTTCCATAAGGAAAAATCTTGGACAAATTTGTTTAAATTCTTTGAGGAAATAACAGGCAGGATAGAGAAAAGAGAGCCAGTATGTTGCTTATTTGGATTTCCAGAAAGCCTTTGACAAGGTGCCATATATGAGGCTGCTAAACAAAATAAGAGCCAATGGTATTATGGGAAAGATGCAGTAGATTGGCTTACTGACAGAAGATAAAGAGTGGAAATAAAGAAGGCTTTTTTCAGCTTGGCTAAAGGCTAAGTACAGGAAAATGGAATTAATAAACAGTAATATGCAGAAGTCTTAGGCACCCTAAAATTTTATAGTTTCAGATGGTATGGCCTCCACAGAACCCTAATCATCAAGATTGTCTGCAGCTCCCTGGAGAGACAGAAGCAAGTAAGATAGCCAAACTCTGCAGAAAAGCTGTGGCAAGTTCTCTAAGATACTTGGAACAAACTACCAGCCAATTTTCTAATAAAATTGCCCAACAGTGTACCGAAGTGAATTGATGCTGTTTTAAGGCAAAGCAAAATATTGATTTAATACCAATTATTGATTTGGTATTCACACCAAATATTGATTTGGTTTAGTTTTTTTTTATTTACTCCTCTTCTTTTGATGTTTCGGAACTTTTCATTTCATTATTTTGGAAACATCTTCACTTTATGCTTCAGGGAACGCAAAGTGCAGGAACAAATATCACTATGATGATGATTGTATGATCTAGTATCAATTGTTTGGTGACAATAAAGTAAAGTACTTTACAGATTCTTTTTTACCTGTGCCGAAGGCTTCTGCACAGTACTATACGTGGCCATTTGATGATCAGCACAGATCTTGTCGGCCAAAGGGACTGTGACATAGAATTTAGGAATGGATCAAGTGAAAAAGATAAAATGCATTTAAGGGAAATGTACGTAAAATCAAATATTCTATAAAATTACATTGATCACTAAACAACCTGGACATAGAAAACTGTCTGCAACAAACTTAATATCAACCTTTGGATAGCCCTGGTCGTAATCAATGTTTTCTTCCTGCCACTGTAGAACTCAGAGCTATCTTAAGATCTTGTTATTAATATTAAGAAGTTGCCCAAAAGTGGCATATTCACACATAAATCAGCTCACTTGGCAAGGAATCAGGCAGGAGGTCCTCTCTCCCGACCTATTTCCTATGATATAATTCCTATTCAATTAAAAATAAAGCTATAACAAAGAAAATGCAATTGTAGATTACCAAATACAGAAACTTCTTGATTGAATATTCCTTGCAAGTGGAATATTCTTTACTTAATCATTTGTACTATACATTTTACTTTATATTTGAATTTAGTTGATCAATCACAAGATAAATGTTGCAACATTGCTCCATTTCATGGATTGTAGAAGAGAATTGCCTGTTGAACTTTTGCGCTGTATAATTCTGATACTGCGATTTATTGAGAGCAATTCACCACTGACACTGTTTACAAAATAAAACTTCCAGAGAATGTATGGCTCCCCTTAGGATGTTGGCCAACAGGTGTTAATTCATCTGACGCACAAGTTGTAATTATTAACCCGCATGTGTCTGGTTTAATTTTATTGCCAAGGCGAAAGGTGCAACTATAAATCAAACAATTTACTTCAAAGTGGAAGGCAACATTGTTTAAACAGAGCAACCTGAAGGTCAGAATTTTACATCCAAAGATGTTTAACTTTAATGAATAGGAAATAGGATCCACTGCTCTAAAAGGATACTTAAGTATCTTTTTATTGGTTAAAAATATATTACAAGACACCAGCACATGCACCATATTATCACAGAATCAACTTCCAACAGCTTTGAATAATATTTCTTAAACCAGCTCATCGTCTGGAGAAATTATTATGATTTTATATTAAGTTTTGCAAAAAAAAACTAGTTTTACATTTAAATGAATACCAAAGACAGATCTTATGGCAGAAAAATAATATTCTAGATTTTCTCTATCACATAATGTGTTCTCTAGAAATCCATTTTCAAAATGAGACACCGTATTGAGCGTAATTGTGAAACACAGAATTACATTCTCAAGTCCCCAAATAACATCTTAAGTATACCTTGACATTTTAACTAGACAAGAATGCTAGTGAACTGATACTTTGGTAACAATCTTTAATCAGAATATTAAGTCAATAACTGATAAACTGTTAAATTAAGTCCATCATCTTGCAAAAACTCATATTAAATAATAATAAATCTCTTATTAGGAACAGGTATGTTTTAAATGGTATTGTGTTAAATGCACACATCCAGATGGCTTAGAACCTGCAACTCCTGAGAGTGACTTTTAACTTTTAATAGAATCTTTCTGCTGTGTCGCCATACTTTATCTGTGATCACTTCTCTTTATCTCCACACTTAACTTTATTGTTATCAGAGTGAAGATAATTTAATCACTAACAGAAGGCAAAGTTGTGGTGCATTCTTAACAGGGTTTGCCTTTGACTTCAGAGGGCAATCCTAACACCTGGAGCTTTGAAGCCTCCTGAATGTTGGGGCTTATCGCCTGCAGTGTAAAATAAAGTACTCATCCTATTACATGGGAGTATTTGCCTTCTCAATGAGTATCATCCAGCTTTATTGATTCCTTTAAATTACCTCTGGCACAAAGAGATGACATCAGAAGATCTGATATATTTGGTGTTGTCCCTGCATTACTGGAGTTGATAGAACTGTTTATTTTCCATTGTTTCTGGTAATCTATGCACTTGTCAATACCCACTCGTAATAGAGGTCACTCCAAAATCTTGAACGGAGGAATGGTAAATCCTAGCTATCTGCAGGTCAGCTTTCTTCAGATCTCCATCGGGATGAGGTAAAAATTGCCAGCAGTGTTTCCTCAGCATTAACCTGTGTGGTATTTACCTTGCTGTGTTGTCATTGATGGCTGCCCTGGCTTTGCAATGATTGAACCCTGTCTGCAGAATTGATTCTTAGTAGTCTTATCCCTTTGTACAAGATAGCTATTCAGCGTTTAGCTCAAGCAAAAGGAGAGGGCAGATGGAAATTCATAAATGTGTTCATGCAGGTTTCTTTGGATTACATATCAAATTATTTAGTACTTTCACCCTGCTGCTTTGCTTTGAGCAGACAGGCACTCAGACACCTATCTTGAGTCTGTCCTTCCTCTTGGCTGTTTAGTTCTGTTTATCACCATAAAAAAAGCATGGGAAACAGAAATAACTATTTCTAAACCAAAAATAACGATATCATCACCGCACACTACACTGTCTGCTACTTCCCTACGCACATAAAATGCTGTGAGTATTATAACATCAGACATAGCCAGCTAGGGACATATGCTTTAAGAAATGTTGGTTCAAATGGTTTGCAAGTAGGCATGATCTCAGTTGCTATTCAATAAAGTTGGTTAGGTTGCCTGCATTGCCAAGCATGAATGATGGTGGGAGAACCTAAATCTGAGAAGTGGATTTGCAAAAAAAACCACTATTAACAAAGTTTATTTCCGCAGATTTGTGAATCTCCAGGCAAAATGATATTGTGACTAGATGGAACAGTTTTACAATACCATGATGCTATGTTCGAGCATTTGATGGAAATGAAGTGATTTTTTTAAGGCAGATAAAAATTCAGTTTGAAACTCGTATTTCTTCTACAAAGCATCCTCTAGTTATATTCTAGGATTTGAGAAGCTAGTGATATTCAGCTTCATCAGTTTGACATCAGGGGATATTCAGTTGCAGAACTTCAGATAAATGAAAATTTTTGAGTGTGTGTCTTCTTCAAATCCCCAACAACTGAAATATTTCATTCAGTTTCTTTTCCCCATCCAAAAATGTTGAAGATTTGTTCCGGGAGATTAACAGTTAATCTGTTTACAGTTCCAGAGTGAAATTTTCTCCCAGCTGTTTGCCTCATGTAACAATATATTATAGTGCTTCCTGTCATGAAGTATGCCATTTGTCCCTACAAGTCAGTGCAAGTATTCATGTTTGTACAAGGCTCCTTACCCACAATTTCATTCAACTACATTAACAGAAATGTCTATTCTCAATGTGCCTGCCAAGGTACATTGTAAATATTAATCCCACAAGTTCCATATTTTAACCCCTTTCTGTTTTCCCTGTATATTTGTTATATTTATTGTCCCTTGCTCACATCTTGTGGAAATATTTATTCAGTGTTTACCCTATGAAATACCTCCATTGTTTCAAACACCTCCATCATGTAAGCTTTCACTCTTGTTCCTATACTAATCAATCAGGTTAGAGCTTCAATTTCAGTAAAAGAAATACACCTTCTCTGAAGTTCTAAGTTCTTTCTGTAATGTGGAAACTGGAACCATAATCAATATTCCAGGTACAGCCTAACTATCATGCTTTACAAATTTAAAATAAATTGTTTGTATTTCAACTCTATCCCTCTCAACAGCAACCCCAGTGACTTACTTATTATTTGTTTCATCCTGCTAGTTTTAATACACTGCCATTGTTATTCTAGCCCATTTGGACACAATATAAAGGATGCATGATTTTTTTTATTTCCTGCTAATGTATTTTACCTTGCACTCATCTGTACTGAAGTACCTTTTCCAATTACATTGTCATTTTGCAAGCATTGCAGTTGAAGTCTGTATCAGTTGTTGTGTGATGTTAATTGCTGAAAGAGTCTTCAGATAGACAATATTACGTGTTTTTGATCTTTTTCTGGGATCCAGTCGTTGAACATTGAATATAGAACAGCAGAGTACAATTTTGGCCCTCAATTTTAATGCTAACCAGGTGCCTGCATGTTCTCTTTTTATGTGTCTGTCTGTTTAACTGCTTCCTGAGTTTTGCTATCACATCTGCTTTCACCACCTCCCTGGTAGCATGTTCCAAGCACTTAGCAACCTCTGTATATATAAAAAAATACCCACACAAATGTCCTTTAAACTTCCCTATTTTCACTTTAAAGCAGGTCCCTCTAGTATTTGACATTTTTACCTTGGACTATCTACCCCAGCAATGCCTCTCTTAATTTTATATACTTCCATCAGGTCACCGATGAGCCCCCAACACTCCTGAGAAATCGACTTAGGTTTGTCCAGCCTCTCCTTGGAGCTAATATTCTCTAATCCAGCCAACATCCTGGTGAACCTTCCCTGCTGCTCCTCCAAAGTCTAACAGATGTTTTCAACCTGCTGAAAGTTTTATTTTGGATATTGCCTGTCAAAGTTGTATGGAGGGTCAGTTTTAAAGAAAATGCTTCCTTGTAACTTTCTCAAACACTTTGCAAACAACAAATGAACAATTGTTCTCATGTATGGATTGAACAACCAATTTGCGCAGGAGGGCCCCACAAACAGATGAGTGAAGTATGTCACAAGATGAATGTTTCTACTTGAGTGAGGGATAACTTTTTGACAGGACGGTAGAAGTTCCTTGCTCTACTTTTCAGCATGTACTGAATTAGCTTGCACTTGGTTGTTCACTTTCACAGTGACCATGACAATGCAGTGTATTTTAGTCAATGAGTTCATGATCACAGTCTCAGCTGAGTTTAGACTCAGTAAACCCTGAATCAGAAACCTTTAAACATGAGCACAAACTGGGGCAGAGTTTTGTGTAATCACAGCCACTGAAAAGGCATCATCTATACCAAGCCATGATAGGACATACAAAGGAAGTACTTCCAGTCAAGCATCCAATTAGATTTAAAGTTCATGCCCCATTCTCACTTAATCAGAAAATTGCAGACAAGCTTGTAGTTGACTGGTACATTGTTCCAAAACTGCAATTGTTGAGGTGACTCCACAAAAGTATGGAATTATCTTGTTCAGGAGAATAACCTGAAGCTTCACAGGATAGTAGTGCAATATTAAGTATAATGGAACAACCTATTATTCTGATTTACCTGAACCAAGTCTGCCTATTACTTACCGGGCTCAATTCAGCTCTTGTATATCTCCAATAAACTGAGATGTATTGATACTTACATTGTTATTTGTGGACCCCACTGATACCATTGAGTAAGAAAGCCATGCTAAGCCTACAGCAAAGACAAGATTAGATGGTAAATTGAATAACGTCATTCTGCCTCACATAGCTGGTTGGTCACACATAGGAAGTATCACACCCCTCACTCACTCCCAGAAGTGAGCTGATTTTCCAGGCACACAGAGTGGCAAGAGCTCCGATGGTTCCTACAATCCAACAAGCCTGCACCTCCCGTCACTGCAAAATAACATCTCAGTGTTTCAGTACTGGAAATATCATCATCACGTCATGAGATATTCTGGGGCTAGGGTTTTTTGGCCCCCATTTGCATGTGGAACATACCACATTAAAAAACTGGATCATCATCGTGAAGATAGCAGGGCACCAAGCACAAAGATTACAGTTTTAAAAGCACTTGATGTTGAGCAGCAGCGATAGTGCACCCACTCAGATTATCACAATGATGAAGCATCTGGGCTGTGATCTGTAAAGCTGAATTTAAAACACAGTTGGGTGTCTGTGTGAAACATGCAGAGAATTTGAATTTCATGCGGTTCTTTATTTGTGTGAAACTGGTTCCACCTTTATGTAAACCCTTTTCATTCTTGAAATGATAAAATTGGTCAAGTGAATTAACCAAAGGAGGTCAATGAAGCAATGTGCACCATATTTTGTTTGTCTGCAAAATCATCCTGCACTCAATTGGAAGTTTCTGACTCTGATGATTACACAGAGGTTTTCTATTTGGCACTAGTGAGTTATGGTTGTTCTTTTGTATATATGAGAGACTCATAACTCAAAAGTGCTGCAGGTGCAGCACTGTGAGGCAATTTCTAATAGCATCATAGAGCGAACAGCTGGAATCTGCTGCTACAAGCAGAAGATTCTATTTACTCAGAAATGGTATCCAGTTTGTGGGTATGCACTTTGGGAAATAGCCAAGAGCATTCAATATTGTTTAATGTCATTTCCAGTACACAAGTGTAAAGGAGAACAAAATAATAGTTATCCTAATCTAATGCAGCACAGAAAAACACAATAAATATAAATACATAAGGTAGCTTATATACAATGAAGTTTCACAGGTCAAGGTTCATTTTATTGTCAATGTATACATGCACAACACAACTCTGATATTTGTCTTCTCCAGATAACCACGACATACATATGAAAAAATAAAAGAAACAAAACTCACAAACCTTAGAATCCACCACACCTCCATGCAGAAGAATAACAGTGACAGTAACAATCCCTGACTCACTACTCCGCAGAAAGAAAATAGCAGCAATAACAATCCCTGACTCCCTCCCAGAAAAAGCACAATAACAATCCCTGACCCTCTTACCCACACAAAAAAAGACAGTGACAATAGCAACATATCCCCAACCCCACCCCCCCAGAAAAAGCATAAGGTTACTCTGACAGGAAATGATGAAATAGTGATGGTAGGTGGTGGGGTAGGGTAGGGATTGAAGGTTTTGGTCAGCCTTACTGCTGAGGGATGGTTACTGTTTTTGAGTCTGGTGGTCCTGGTGTGGATACTGCATAGCCTTCTCCCTGATGGGATTGGGACAAACAGTCCATGAGAATCTGTGACTGTCTCTGATCACACTGTAAGTGACAGGTTCCTTCCTCTTTTATGTTTGAATGTTTTTGCTCTGCAATTGAGTTGTCTGCCCAATATACTCCTAGTAATTCACCCACTGTTCAGAAGAATAATAACTAGGAAGACATCATTTTGTACATGGTTGCTAGAGACCAATCTCTATTCTGTTGCTGAGGGTACAGCTCACATTGAAAGGCAAAAGATTGGCAGGTTAAATAAGGAGCACACAGGAATTATGTGTCACGATGGTCTAAACATGGTGACAACTACAGCAGTCTTAACAATGGTCCACGTGAATGACAATTTGGTGACTTGTCAAATAACATTGTACAAATTCAAGTAGATAATGACGACCGAGCAATTTTTAACCAGCAACCAAGTAACATCCCAACTCACAATTGGGAGTTGTCATTTCTTTTCCATTGCCAAGCTGAATGTTCATTATAACATGTATTCTATTCATGAAGCTATGCAAAACATCTATTCAAAAATGTTTTCCCATAACAGACGTAAGGCTATACCTAGCTGATTCTGAGGCTCCCTTTGAATTGTGTACTGGTATATCATTTGCCCCAGATTGTTTCCGGGCATGATCTCATAGACATCTGTGCATATAGACCAACATTCCTTGAAAACTACACCCATATCTTTGAGTTTTATTGTAGGTAGATAGGGTAATTAAGAAAGCTTATGGGGTGTTAGCTTTCATAAGTCAAGGGATAGAGTTGAAGAGACGCAATGTAATGATGCAGCTCTATAAGACTCTAGTTAGGCCACACTTGGAGTACTGTGTCCAGTTCTGGTCGCCTCACTATAGGAAGGATGTGGAAGCATTGGAAAGGGTACAGAGGAGATTTACCAGGATGCTGCCTGGTTTAGAGAGCATGGATTATGATCAGAGATTAAGGGAGCTAGGGCTTTATTCTTTGGAGAGAAGGAGGATGAGAGGAGACACGATAGAGGTGCACAAGATATTAAAAGGAATAGACAGAGTAGACAGCCAGTAACTCTTCCCCAGGTCACCACTGCTCAATACAAAAGGACGTGGCTTTAAGGTAAGGGGAGGGAAGTTCAAGGGTGATATTAGAGGAAGGTTTTTCACTCAGAGAGTGGTCGGTGTGTAGAATGCACTGCCTGAGTCAATGGTGGAGGCAGATACACTAGTGAAGTTTAAGAGACGACTAGACAGGTATATGGAGGAATTTAAGGTGGGGGTTATACGGGAGGCAGTGTTTGAGGATCGGCACAACATCGTGGGCCGAAGGGCCTGTAATGTGCTGTACTATTCTATGTTCTATAAACATTGCGATAACATTAATGAGCATAGCTCCTGGCAAAAATACCAATGGCATCTCTGTCCTAATGAATCATTTGATGATCCTGTCCATCATTTTATTATGCTCTAACATCTAACAGTATTAGATAGTGCAATCTTCTACTTCGTTCTTCTCCCAGTGCATTTGAGCTCCTCTATCAATATCTTTAAGAATTCTCCAAACTTATCCTTGTTGTTGTGAAAGTTACTTCGCTCTGTTCAAATTCATATTCCAGCCGTAGTTTGATTTATCCCTTCAAATAACAACTTCACCACATTGTCTTTCTTCTACTATCTAAAAATTTAGTGACATTTTCTGTCCATTGACTCCTCATTTCTGTTAATTTCCTTGTCCCCATGTTTCACCTGGCTCCTTGATTAAGGTACGTGATTTGCATCTGAACCGGCAGCATAAAAACTCCAGCTTACGTCTACTCAGGGTTGGACCATCACCGCACTGGCCGTTCCGGGCTGCTGAGAATAGTGGACTCTAACTTGCTTCAGGAATTCTGTGGTTTTCGTGTCCAAATGAGTTTTGCCAGCCATTCGGCGCTACTCTGAGTCAAGATACGAAATCTGTTGTTTTCATCGGCAGCTGAGAACTGCTGGCCATTTGCCACTACTCCGAGCCAAGATGCGAGTTGTCTGTTGTTATTTGGTTTTATCGTCTCGTGTCCAGCTGAGCGTTGTAGGCCGTTCGTTGCTACTCCGAGTCAAGATACAAATTGTCTGTCAATTGTTTGGTTTTATCGTTTTGAGTCCAGCTGAGTATTGCAGGTCATTTGCTGCTACTCCAAGTGCACGATCTGGCTCTGGGTCCGAAGTCCAAGTTCCAAGTACCAGCTCCGCGTCCAAGTCCAGAGTCCTGACTCCAGGTCCAAGTCCAAGTCCGAGTCCTGGCTTCATGTCCAAGTCCAAGTCCAGCTTCCGTGTTCAAGTCCAAGTCCAGGCTCCGTGTTCAAGTCCAAGTCCAGGTTCCATGTTCAATTCCAAGTCCAGGCTCCATGACCAAACTCTAGGTCAAGGCTCCGTGTTCAAGTCCAAGTTCAGGCTCCATGACCAAGCTCTGGGTCCAGGCTCCTCCGTGTTGTTGTCCTACGCTCATGTCCATGTAAGCATCTAATCTTTACTTTCCAGCCTTCCTTGCAACTATTAATAAATACACTTCTGTTAATGCTACCTACATGTCAGTGTCCTGCCTATGGGTCTACTTCTCAGACGTCCATTGCAACATTTTCTTACAGTTGTATAGGGTGCTGTTGAGGCCACACTCAGAAAACAACTAGCATCTTGATCCCCTTACCTCAAAAACGACAGAAGAACATTGCAGAGAATACAAAGGCAATTCACTGTGATGACAAGGTTATCTTACCAGATACTCTACAGTGCAAAAGGCTTAGGAACATGTATATAGCTAGGGTGCTTAAGACTTTTGCACAGTACTGTTGTAATTTTATGCATTGCACTGTACAGAGGACACAAAAAGAAACAAATTTAATAACATATGTGAATGAAGATAAACTTGATTCTGCTATGAGTCTCTGTTATGGACTGAAAGTGGGAAGGGGGGCAGGGAGAGGTGAATCATGGTGAGAAAAAGGGGAAAGGAGAGGGGAGGGCACAGGAAGCACCAGAGAGACATTCTGTAATGTTTGGAGTCAAATGACATGCCTGGTGTCTCAGGGCTAGTTGTGTCTGCATTCATACCACACACCACCACCCCGGCACCCCAACTCTGCAACCTGTCCAAAACCCCTCCCGCAGCACTCCAACCTCACCATTCCAAACATCCTTTGCTCCTCACCGGATTTACAAATCTGTTCTTCACTCCATGTTGACAAATACAGTACTGTGCAAAAGCCTTAGGCGCCCTAGCTTTACACGTGTCTAAGACTTTTGCAGAGTACTGTGGTCTGGGCTTTTAATGCCTTTTTGAGTTTTCTTGTCTGCAATTAGATCCATGAATTCTTGCACTCTCAAAGTCAAATTCACTCCTGTGCCTGGATTATTTTGCCTATGGAAGTCCGAGGGACAATTGCACTCAGGTTCTTAGTGTAATGTTTTGGAATTTTGAAAGCAAAAGCACAGAGCTGGGAATGTGAGTCCAACTCTATTTTTCAACTTTAGGCAAGGCATACATACACAGTATCAAATGGTAGCATCATTATGTATGCAATTCATATATTTTACATATAACACATAATACATTATTGAAACAAATAAAAAATGCTTCATCACACAGTATATTTACAATATTGCTCAAATACTACTGAAATGCTTTGTGGTTGAAAGGTTGGGTGACATCTAGTGTACAATTCCCATTTGGGAACTCCAGTAGAGGTCAAATGCTCTAGTTAGATGCGCACTGCGGCAACAGAAGGCAACGGCAAACCACTGCTGAAATTTCTGCCCAGTCAATTATGGAAAGAAAGAAAAGAAGGAAACCAGACTACAGCGTGGATGGGGTTGATTCTAATCAACAGAATAACACCTCCCTTGGTAGGGGTAGTCACGTGCTGCAGGTGACACCAGAAGGTCATCCAGAGACTGTAAGCAATAGGGAAAGGCTAAGGGTAGCAACATGGAACATCCATACAATGAAAAGGTTAGAAATTGCTACCTTAGGCCTGTCAGAACTTAGATGGACTGACAGTGGCAAATTCACTAAGAATAGTTCTCTGATAACGTGTACTGGAGGTCAACAGCATATGTATGGAGTTGGAATTATTTTAAACAAACAAGTATCAAAACGTCTTATGGGATATTGGGTGATATCTGACTGGCTGCTTTTAGTTAAATTAAGGAGTAACCCTTTTAACATTAGCATAATCCAAGCCTACGCACCAACAAATGATGTGGATAAAGAGGATATTGATAAGTTTTATGAAGATCTCAACAGTGATAATAAGCAATTTAAATCTGAGGCTATTAAACTAGTCATGGGAGAGTTTAACTCCAAAGTTGGACAGGAAAGGGTTAACAACTTCATAAGCCCTTTTGGATTAGGGGAGAAAAATGTAAATTGATAAAGGTTTATTAATTGGTGTGTCGGAAACAACCAAGTGATCACCAATACTTGGTATAAAAACCATCCACGTAGATTGTGTACTTGGATTAGCCCTGGAGATAGAACAAGGAACCAAATAGATTTCATTACCATCAATGAACACTTTAGAAATAATATCACAAATTCTAAAGACTACCCAGGAGCAGACTGTGGTTCAGATCACCATCCAGTAATAGCGACCATCAAAACAAAATTAAAGAAACTGAAACGTGGAAGAAAGAGAAAGAAGTGTATGTTGGGAGAACTTAAAAATGATAGCATACTTAAGAAACAATTCAAAACAGCTGTAGAAAAACACCTAATTGAAATGAAACAACACCTATTCGGAACAGATTTAAATATGCTATACAGCAATCAGCAGAGGAGATAAATCCACACCAGCAGGGGGTAGATAACCCAAGAAATTCTAGATCTGATGGAACAAAGAAGGTTAGTGAAGAATAATGAAGTGCAATACAGAGAGCTAGACAGACAGACCAGACAATTGTGCAGTATTGCAAAGGAAGAATGGCTGAATCAAAAATGCAATGAAGTAGAAGGCCATATCAACAACAGCAAAGAAATGCACAAGAAAATTAAGGAACTTACTAGAATTAAGAAAACCTCCCCTGCAGGATGCATAAGGTCAGCAGACAGATCCATACTAACAGTTGTAGATAAAGTATGTAAGAAGTGGATTCAGTATATAGAGCAGCTTTTTGTAGAGGGGAACCCCCAGATATTAATCACCCTAATTCTGGCCCACCTATTACCAAAGAAGAAATAACTAAAGCAATGAAAAGCATGAAACATGCGAAAGCCACTGGACCTGATGAAATTTCAGTGGAAATGATACAAGCCCTCGAAGATCTGGGCATAGATATTCTTTTTAGAACTGTTTAATGGCATATATGAGTCTGGTGTATTGCTTGACGATCTCTTGAAATCAGTATTTATAACTCTGACAAAACCTCCTGAAATATTGACTGTGAAAATTATAGAATAATCAGTCTTATGAGTCACATAATAAAGATTTTGTTGAGAATTGTTCTGAGTCGAATTAAAAACAAGTTACGTCCAGAAACTTCTAAACTGAAATATGGATTTATTGAGGATAGAGGAACTAGGTACGCAATTTTCATACTATGAATGCTTTCAGAAAGGGCAATTGAATATCAAAATGATGTCTTTTTATGTTTTATTGATTTCACTAAAGCATTCGACGAAGTGCAACATGAAAAATTATTTCAAATTCTCGCTAAACTAAACATTGACGGAAGCGACCAACAACTGCTTCAAAATTTATATTGGAATCAGATGGCGGCAGTAAAAATTGATGATATATATGCAGTTGGACTAAAATTCAAGGAGGAGTTAGACAGGGATGCGTTGCCTCACCGGAATTATTTACTATCTATAGAGAAATGATTCTCAGAGAAATAGAAGGCCTAGATGGGATAAAAACTGGAGGTGCTAACATCAACAATATAAGATATGCAGATGATACCACCCTAATAGTAAGTGCTGCAGAAGACCTACAAATCCTCCTAGACAAAGTAGTACAAACAAGTGTAGATTTTGGTCTAACTATCAACTGTGTAAAAAAAACAAATGTATGGTAATACCAAAACAGCAGGATGCTCCCAACTGCCAATTGTACATCGGTAACCAGGAGACTGAACAAAAGACCAGCTTTAATTACCTTGGTAGCTTTATATCACAAGATGCTAACAGTAAAGTAGAAATAAAAAGAAGAATTGCCATTGCTAAAACCAACTTCTGAAAAATGAACCCCATTTTTACCAACAGACACATTTCTATGACAACAAGGCTTAGGCTACTAAAAATGTTAAATCTAGTCAATCTTGCTGTATGCTTCTGAAGCATAGACTATAACACCAGAGCTCCAAAGAAACTTAGAAGCAACAAAAATGTGTTTTGTTAGAAGAATGCTGAAAATATCATATGGAGATAGGGTAACTAATGAGACAGTACTCCAACGTGCCCATAAGAAAAGATTTTTAATAAGAACATTAAATGAGAGGGACCTTGATTTCCTGGGCCATGTCGTCAGAAAGGAAGAAATAGAATGGCTTACATTACAAGGCCGTATGCCTGGGAAACGCGGAAGAGGAAGGCAAAGAAGATAATATATGGACACTGTGAAAGAACTAACAAATTAAATATGTGAGATATTATTGACATTGCGAGGAATCATTCAACATGGACAGCCATACTCACCCAAGCGTGTAACGTGCAAGGCACATAAAGAAGAAGAAGACTATTGAAATATTAAATACAGAACATGCTTCATCATAATCATTCCAGGCTGCCATTTCCTTTTTTTTCTTCTTATTGAATGACTTTTCATACTCTTAGCTGCTTCTGTCTGGGGTATGGTCAGCTTTTCTTTCTGGGTGAGCTTGGGCATTGGCCTGTATTGTGCAGACTGTCAAATATACCTACGTTTTGTTTCTTTTACAGAGACCTCTCTGGCAACTCAGGAATGCAAATCTATCTAGCAAACTTGCCTTCTGGAGTACTCTTTCTCCAGATCACTGTCACTCACCAGAAGTGTTTTCCACCCTGCAGTGTTGTATGTTCCCAGGGCTAGTTTCTGTGGTTACAGCTGCTTTGCTAAGTTATATAGGCTGTGAGAGCTTTCAATAGATCAAATCAATAGTGTGCACTGAAGCTGACAGAGCATGAAATCTCACTGTGGAACCCAACAACACACTTCCAGACTGTGAAAGGAAGACTGCAATGTCAAAGTGACTTCACAAACAGCATTAGCATGAGACACAACTCCACTTCATTACCATTGAAATACAGTTAAAAAAAAATTCTGTGTTTGTGTGCTAACCGGCAGATTACATGAAAACCCAATGTTCAACTTGTAGTAGAGACACCATAATGCAAAAGAATCCTCTCCATTTTCAGGTGTTGTACTGTATCACGTCCCCTAACTACCGAGATTTACACCGGGCCAGTAATTGAATTGTTGCCAGCTGTGTCAATGTTCTGACCCGGGATTTAACAAACAGAGCAGAATGCCTTATTCTGTAGTAATATACTTCTGCCTGAGGTTAAAAGACTTGAATATCTTTACATAACAGATGGTGCCACGATACTCTTTCCTTTCTCTCTATCATCTCTTGCGGACTGCCTTGGGGGATAATCTGCAAAAAAATCTGATGAGGCACAATTTCTAGTGACTGCCAGATGACCTTCCCCTAATTGCAATATCTTTATTGGTTCAGAGTTCTTTTAAGTTAAAGCAACATCAGCCATTTACAGTATACCCTTTGATCTAGAACTCATCATTGCACACCTCTCTCCTCCCTTCGCTTTTGAGCAAACAGGCTTCAATTTTATCCCCCACACCTGTTTCGTTACTACATCAGATCCCTGAAGTAATTTTTCTAAGCTATTAAATCACAATTTTGAAATATATCCTGAGTAATCATACAAGTGTAATAGTTATAATAGGATTACATTTTAAACGGAAAGACTATTTCAAAGGAACTATACATTTACAATGGAGTTATACACTCAATGGCTACTTTATTAACACCTAAATACTAATTGGTCCTGTACCTAATAATGATGCCATTGAGTGTATGTCATGGTCTTCTGCTGCTGTAGCCTATCCACTTCAATGTTTGGTGTGCTCTGCATTCTTCTACACACCACTCCATGAAATGCATGTCACCTTCCTGTCAGCATGAACTAGTCTGGCCACTCTCTTCTGACCTCTCTCATTAACAACTTGTTTTTGCCTACAGAACTGCCGCTCACTAGATTTTTTTTTGCACCATTCTCTGTAAGCTCTAGAAGCATGAACATCAAGGAAATCAGCAATTTCTGAGATGCCCCAAACCACCCCATCTGGCACCAACAATTGTTCTACAGTCAAAGTCACTTAGATCACATTTCTTCCCCATTCCGGGTCCAAGCAATAAGCTCAACTTTTTGATCGTGTCCACATGCTTTTATGCATCAAATTTTGCCACAGGATTAGATACCTGCATTAACGAGCAGATATATCATATAAAGTAGTCCAAGTTGAAAACTAATAGTGTATTTCCATGGGAAAACATGTACACTAACTTCAAAACTTCCCTACTTGCTTCCTTTTACTGAAATCAGCTAACTGTATATTGACACAAAATGCCATTCATAAACAAAGGAGTCAACATTGTACCTTTCTGTTTACTTGATTGGCTCTGCCTATTAGTTTTCAATTCTAGCAACTCTACCTATTAAAATTTTCAAAAGTTCTTGGGTAGCTCACTCAAACATAGAAAGCTTATTTATGACTGTCTTGTAAATACTATGGATCTATGGATAGTTAAAGACACCAGGAATCACAGAATCAATCTTCGGATGCTGCTGGGGGTGTGGATGATCTAGCAGAGGTAAGCCACAGTGGTCAGGTCTCTGGCACTGAGTCTGGCTCCATAGCTCAGAAGGGAAAGGTGGGGGTGGAGAAGAAGAGATGAGCTATAATGATAGGGGATTAATTGGTTAGGAGAACAGACAAGAAGTTATGTGGATAAGAATGAGATTCCCCAATATGCTGCCTCCCAGGTGTTGGGGTCAGGGACATCTCAGATCAAGTCCACAGCATTTTTAAGTAAGAGGGTGAGCAGACAGATGTTGAGGTAGGAAGGGTGAAGAGATCCTACAAAGCAGGCTTAGGAAGTTAGGGGCCAAGTTAAAAGCCAATTCCCAATCTAAGGTTGTGATCTCAGGATTGCTAGTCATACCACATGATAGTGCAGCTAGAAATGGAAAGATCATACAGTTAAACAGGTGGCTAAGGAAATGGTGCAGGAGAGAATGTTTTAGACTTTTGGATCATTTGATCAGGGAAGGTGGGACCTTTATGGAATGGATGCTTTGCACCTGAACTGGAGAGGGACTAATATCCTGCTGAGAAGCTTTGCTAGTGCTTCATGGGAGGGGGGAGGTGTAGGAACCAGAGAACCATAGGAGATAGTGGAATAGTTGTTGGGCAAGATGTTGTTAAACCCACATACAAAGTCAGGAATCAGGTGTATCTAATATTCTGAGTTGTGTATATTTCAATAAAAGGAATATTGTAGAAAAGGCAGATGATATTAGGGCATGGATCAGCACGTGGAAAAATTCTGTTCAAACCATTACTGAGACTTGCTTGCAGGAGGAGCAGGGCTAGAAGTTCAATGTTCCACCGTTTTGTTGTTTAGATGTGATAGAGTGGGAGCGATAAAGGGAGAGGAGTGGCATTACTAGTCAGGAAAAATATCAAAGCAGTGATTAGCCAGGACAGACTGGAGAGCTCATCTACTGAGACTATAACAGTGGAATATCAACAGGATGGCCTCATTAATGGGACTATATTATAATCCGTTCAACAGTCCGTGGGATTTAGACTAAGAAATTTTTAGAGAAATCGCAGACTGTTGCAAGAAACGTAATGTTGTGACAGTAAGTGATTTGAACTTTCCACATATTGACTGGGACCCCATACTGTAAAATAACTGGATGGGATAGAGTTTGTCAAATGTATTCAGGAAAGTTTTCTTCATCAGTACATAGAGGTCCCTCAGTTGGAGAACATGGTTCCTTATCTTTGGCCAAAGCCAAAATGCTTTTACTACACTGCTTTTGCAGAAAACTGCTGAAATAAAATATCTCTCAGCATAAGCAATAAGAATCTTGAGGAAGGCATTACTTTCTCCCCACACCAAAAATAGTCATGCCCTCATGACTTAGAACTTATTAAATCATTTTAATAACATGGTATTCAAATAAATTTTGTCATTTCAGGACAGTAACTTATGGCAGTAACATATCTTATTATTTGGATGGATGCAACACTGTTTCTCCCGTGCAACATATGCCAGCCTACCTGAGGGTTTCCTGACCCACTGAGACCTGTCTCTCATCTTTGACTTCCACTCCATGAGAGGATGCTTCTCCCTGTCTGTCACTCCTACTTCTCGATGGCTCAGGTCCCTCCGCCTCGTGACTGAACTCAGCTTCCTTCAGCTTAAGCAGGTTCTGCCAAACATCTTCAACCTCCACTGGTGCTAAATAGTGAGACCTCTCTGGAAAAGAGGGGTCCCCTGTCACTCTAGCTACTCCTCCAGGATGTAACATGATAGGTTTCGGCTGGGTGTACCAGCCAGTTCGTCATTTATGCTCAGGAGGAACTTGCACCTTCTCAAAAGTAGCTCTGAACACCAGGTGAATGAAGAAGGTTTTCAAAAAATTCTCTCTATTTCTCTCCTTGCATGTTCCCATGAGTCTTCTCACAATGGGAGTGTTTTCTCCCTCAAGAATGGAAGCTTCACCTTTTACAACCAGATCTAAGCAGACTGACACTGGTGTGCCAATAACCTCAGTTACTCCAACACCTGCTTGCAAAAACTCCAGTTTCAATGACAAGTAACCATTGTGCAGGTTCTCAATGGTACTAAGCCCCCAAAACTCAAGAGCACTGAGTGGCATCAATGGTAAATGCACCAGATACTAGTTTAAAAGGATCTAAAGGGAAAGTAACTGAGAACCTGTGTCAAGTGTGGCTCCAGCATTAACACTTTCAATCTGTATGAATATATTAGAGCTTGGTCCCACTAAACTTTCAGGAATAGTGTCTTCCACTTTAGAAACATAGAAACATTGAAAATAGGTGCAGGAGTAGGCCATTCGGCCCTTTAAGCCTGCACCGCCATTCAGTATGATCATGGATGATCATCCAACTCAGAACCCTATACCTACATTCTCTCCATACCCCCTGATCCCTTTAGCCACAAAGGCCATATCTAACTCCATCTTAAATATAGCCAATGAACTGGCCTCAACTGTTTCCTGTGGCAGAGAATTCCACAGATTCACCACTCTCTGTGTGAAGAAGTTTTTCCTCATCTCGGTCCTTAAAGGCTTCCCCTTTATCCTTAAACTGTGACCCCTTGTTCTGGACTTCCCCAACATCGGAAACAATCTTCCTGCATCTAGCCTGTCCAATCCATTTATAATTTTATATGTTTCAATAAGATCCCCCCTCAATCTTCTAAATTCCAGTGAGTATAAACCTAGTCGATCCAGTCTTTGTTCATATGAAAGTCCTGCCATCCCAGGAATCAATCTGGTGAAACTTCTTTGTACTCCCTCTATGGCAAGAATGTCTTTCCTCAGATTAGGGGACCAAAACTGCACACAATATTCTAGCTGCGGTCTCACCAAAGCCTTGTACAACTGCAGTAGAACCTCCCTGCTCCTGTACTCAAATCCTTTTGCTATGAATACCAACATACCATTTGCCTTTTTCACCATCTGCTGTACCTGCATGCCCACCTTCAATGACTGATGTACAATGACACCCAGGTCTCGTTGCATCTCCCCTTTTCCTAATCAGCCACCGTTCAGATAATAATCTGTTTTCCTGTTCTTGCAACCAAAGTGGATAACGTCACATTTATCCACATTAAATTGCATCTGCCATGAATTTGCCCACTCACCTAACCTATCCAAGTCACCCTGCATCCTCTTAGCATCCTCCTCACAGCTAACACAGCCGCCCAGCTTCATGTCTTCTGCAAACTTGGAGATGCTGCATTTAATTCCCTCATCTAATTCATTAATATATATTGTAAACAACTGGGGTCCCAGCACTGAGCCTTGCGGTACCCCACTAGTCACTGCCTGCCATTCTGAAAAGGTCCCATTTACTCCCACTCTTTGCTTCCTGTCTGCCAACCAATTCTCTATCCACATCAATACCATACCCCCAATACCATGTGCTTTAAGTTTGCACACTAATCTCCTGTGCAGGACCTTGTCAAAAGCCTTTTGAAAATCTAAATATACCACATCCACTGGCTCTCCCCTATCCACTCTACTAGTTACATCTTCAAAAAATTCTATAAGATTCATCAGACATGATTTTCCTTTCACAAATCCATGCTGACTTTGTCCGATGATTTCGCCTCTTTCCAAATGTGCTGTTATCACATCGTTGATAACCGAATCTTGCATTTTCCACACCACCGATGTCAGACTAACTGGTCTATAATTCTCCGGTTTCTCTCTCCCTTTTCTAAAAAGTGGGGTTACATTAGCCACCCTCCAATTCTCAGAAACTAATCCAGAATCTAAGCAGTTTTGAAAAATTATCACTAATGCATCCACTATTTCTTGGGCTGCTTCCTTAAGCCCTCTGGGATGCAGACCATTTGGCCCTGGGGATTTATCTGCCTTTAATCCCTTCAATTTACCTAACACCACTTCCCTACTAACGTGTATTTCCCTCAGTTCCTCCATCTCACTAAACCCTCGGTCCCTTACTATTTCCAGAAGATTATTTATGTCCTCCTTAGTGAAGACAGAAACAAAGTAATTATTCAATTGGTCTGCCATTTCTTTGTTCCCTATGATCAATTCACCTGTTTCTGACTGGAAAGGACCTACATTTGTCTTGACCAATCTTTTTCTTTTCACCTATCTATAAAAGCTTTTACAGTCAGTTTTTATGTTTCCTGCCAGCTTTCTCTCATAATCTTTTTTCCCTTTCCTAATTAAGCCCTTTGTCCTCCTCTGCTGCTCTCTGAATTTCTCCCAGTCCTCAGGTGTGCCGCTTTTTTTTGCTAATTTATATGTTTCTTCTTTGGACTTGATACTATCCCTAATTTCCCTTATCAGCCATGGGTGCACTACCTTCCCTGGTTTATTCTTTTACCAAACTGGGATGAACAATTGTTGTAGTTCATCCATGCGATCTTTAAGTGCTTGCCATTGCATGTCCACCATCAACCCTTCAAGTATCATTTGCCAGTCTATCTTAGCTAATTCACGTCTCATACCTTCAAAGTTACCCTTCTTTAAGTTCAGAACCTTTGTTTCTAAATTAACTATGTCACTCTCCATCTTAATGAAGAATTCCACCATATTATGGTCACTCTTACCCAAGGGGCCTCGCACGACAAGATTGCTAACTAACCCTTCCTCATTGCTCAATACCCAATCTAGAATGACCTGCTCTCTAGATGGTTCCTGGACATGTTTAGTATGTCCCTTGACACTGATTGGAAAGTATCCTCTATGGGATACCAGCACATTCCTTTACTGGGTTCCAGAATCATTCTTGTGAACTTCCAAAGGACCCTGTCCAATGTCAGCACATCTTTTCTTTGATATGGGGCTCAAAATGGCTCACAATACTCCAAATGGAGTCTAAACAATGCCTTATAAAGTCTCAGCATCAGATACTTGCTCATATTCTAATCCTCTTAGAATGAATGTTGACATTGCATTTGCCTTCTTTGCTACCGACTCAAACTGCAAGTTAACCTTTAGGGAATCCTGCACAAGGACTCCCAAGTCCCTTTGCACCTCTGATTTTTGAACTGTCTCTCCATTTAGAAAATAGCCTACGCCTTTACTTCTTCTACCAAAGTGCATGACCATATATATCCCTACACTATATTCCATCTGTCACTGTCTGCAGACACCCTGCTTCCTCAACACTACCTGACCCTCCACCTATCTTTGTATCTCCTGCAAACTTGACCACAAAGACATCAATTCCATCATCCAAATAATCAACATACAATCTGAAAAGAAGCAGTGCCAATACTAAACGCTGCAGAATACCATTTGCTAGCAGCAGCCAAACAGAATAGGTCTCATTTATTCTGACTTGTTGCCTCCAGCCAATCAGCCAATTGTCTATCCATGTTCGTATCTTTCCTGTAATGCCATAGGCTGTTATCTTGTTAAGCAACCTCATGTGCCACACCTTGTCAAAGGCTTCTGAAAATCCAAGTAAACAACATCCACTGGCTATCCTGCTTGTTATTTCCTCAAATAAATCCGTCAGATTTTTCAAGCAAGATTTCCCCTTTGGGAAACTATGCTGACTTTGGCCAACTTTCCCATGTGGCTCCAAGTACCCCAAAACCTTATCCTTAATAATGGACTCCAACATCTTTCCAATCTCTGAGTAAGACCTTAATGGTGAAAGGTGAAATGTTAAGGGGAACATGAGGGGGAATTTCTTCATTCAGCGTGTGATGTGAGTGTTGAACGAGCTGACAGCATAAATTATGAATATGGGTTCAATTTCAACATTTAAGAGAAATTTGGATAGGTACATGGAAGGCAAGCATATGTAGAGCTATGTTCTGGGTGTGCTTTCAGTGGGACTAGGCATATTAATACTTCTGCACAGACTAGAAAACCTAAAGGCCTGTTTCTGTGCTGTAGTGTTCTATGACTTTAAGATGGTTGAAGCTCTTGTTTCTGTATCACTCAACAACTTCAAGAGAAAACATGGTTAAACATTATCATTCTGCTTCTGCCTCTGTCCTTTCTCACAGACTCTACATTTTCAAAGTCCTGGATCTCATAAAGTACGCTGGCATATTAAATTTTGGATACTTTCTGATATTGGCCTCCCATCTACCTCTGTTCTATAGCTGACTGGTAGTGTTAAGATAGGGACGATTATCCACTCTGAATTATGACTACAGTACTCTACATGACTCTACTGTCCACTGAAGCAATTGGAGAGGAAATTTGGATCAAATGTAAAATGAAATTTCTTCCAATTGCATGGGCCCTGGTATAATTATCTTTCTTGTCTCCAGTACTATAACTTCTAATTCTCCATCTTTAAGACTTCATTAACAGATCTATCTTCAATTTTCACCATTGTCACCTCATCAACAAACTCAATCAAGTTAGTAAGACACGATTTGCTCTGTACAAAGCCATGCAGGCTCTGCCTAATTAGGCCACAGTTATCCAAATGCTCGTAAATCCTATCCCTAAGAATTATTTCGAGTAACTTCCATACCACTATGGACTCATCAGTCTATAGTTTCCAGGATTATTCCTAGTTCCCTTCAAGAACAATGGAACAACATTAACTACTCACTATTCCTCTGTGACCATGCCTATGGCTAGAGAAGAAAGACATAAATGATATTGGTCAAGGCTTCAGGAATCTTGTCTCTTTCCTCTCTCAATAACCAGGGGTATGTCCCATCAGGTTCGGGGGACTTATCCAACTTAATGCTCTTTAAGAGACTCAACACTACCTCCTCCTTTACTTTGAAATGTTCTAGTATATTAATTTAATACACTAATCTCTCAGTCTTTCATGTCCTTGGGACTCTCAACAATCTTACTTGCCAAGGACTTTTCATGGCCCCTTGTGGCTTTATTAATTCCCTTCTTGGGTTCCTTTTTTGTTTTCTTATAACCCTCAAGGGCTCTTTTGGATTTTAGCTTCCTCAGCTTTACGTATGTTTTCTTTCTCTTCATGACTAAATTCATCACCTCTCTCACACATTAGATCTGGACTTGCTCAAAAACAACTTATCTCAATTAGCTCTCTCTTATTCCTGCCTAATTTTCCCATAATTTGCCCTGATCTGATTTAATATTTCCTCAAGGTCCATACTTATCCTTATTGACAGCTACCTTAACACTTAAGGAGTTGTGGTCACTGTTCCCTAACTTCTCACCACAGAAAAGTCAGTCACCTGGCCAGGCTCATTAACTAACACCAGGTCCAGCACAGCCCCTCCTCTTGTTGAGCTATCTACGTATTGAATTAAAAACCCTCCTGGATGCACCTAACAAGTTCTGCCTCATCTAAACCTCATGCACCAAGAAGGTCCCATTTATCTTTGGGAAGTTGGAGTCCCCATGACAACAACCCTGTTGTTTTACACCTTTCCTTAGTCTGCCTGCATATCTATTCCTCAATGCCCCAGAGACTACTGGGGGATCTGTAGTACAATCCAATCAGAGTGATTGTACTCTTCCTGTTTTTGAGTTTTTTCCATAGAGCTTCAATGGATGAGCTCTCCATTATGTCCCCTCTGAGGTTACATCCACACTACACCGGATAAATCCGTAACTGATGTTTTTTCTCTTCATTTTTGCCCTCCGTCCACTCTAAAATGGCGTTTTTGTCCCCTGAAACTGGAGCTTTTCAGAAATGCTTTCCAGGGTGTGTAATTTTGAAAACAACATTTGGGCAGATCATTGTGGATGGGGTAACCAGAGAAATCTGAAAAATCTGTCAGATGGCAGCATGCCATTTCATTGTTTTCTTGAACGCAACCCCCCACACAATCTAACAATTTCAGAACAGACGGCAACAAGACTGAAGTCAGAAGAGTCAGAAATGTACCAACCAAATACTTTGACCCATAACTTACTGAATAAATAAGTATACTCACTTTGCCCTGTTTTCTGTCCTTGCTTGTATGAAGCTGGTTTACTTATTTATGCAAGTACTTCTCTGACAATAGATGTGCAACAGCCTAATGTAACATTGTATGGAAATACAAGATAATACTGATGCAGACATGTTTAACACATTTAACTAGGTGCTTTATTAATGCAACAGAGTTGGTCAGTTTTTCAACGTTCATCGTCAGCTGGGTCAAACAGTCCGTGAACTCCCTGTTGTTTGCCTCCATATGCTTCAGTATTTGTTGTTTTTAACTTTTAAGTCCTCCTGCGCAAGAGCCAACAGCTGCCCATCGTTTTAAGTTCTTCTAGTCTGTAACTGAACAAACACACACCGTCTTTCACAGTGAGATTCGACATCAAACATGTTGCTTGTTTTTGGTAGATGTGTCCTGCGCATGCACAGTAGGAGGAGATTTGCTGAAATATCCATTTCAATGTGGACAGAGATATTTTTTAAAACGCTTAGTGTGGACACCTATGATTTTTATGTAAAAATGGCATTTCCAAAATTATCTGGTCTAGGGTGGATGTAACCTGATGTAGCTGTGATATTGTCCCTAATTAATAGTCCAACTGTCCCTCTCCCCACCCCACTTACCTCCTTCTCCATCTTTTCTAAAGTATCGAAGCCCTGGAACATTAAGCACTCATTCCTGTCCCTCTCTCAACCAAGCTTCTGAAATGGTCACAATATCAGCATTCCATACTCTTAAGTTCATCATATTTACCCATAAAACTCCTGGCATTAAAATACACACACTTCAAATTATCTGTCCCATACTATCTATTACTTAATTCCTGCCCATTTTTAACTGGTGCTGACATCTACCTCCCTATGCATCTTTCTACCTTCTAGCCAGGTGCTCAAGTTCCAATACCCCTGCCAAACTATGTTAAACCTTCTCACATAGTACTAGCAAACCTCCCGGACAGTTAGTTTCTCTCCAGATAAAATGCAACTTGTTCCTCATGTAGAGGTCACCCCTGCCCTAGAAGGGGTTCCAATGAACAAAGATCTTGAAATATGTTTTTTGGAATGGTTTCAACAGCTTGGAAAAGTGTGGACA